>NC_140947.1:112063888-112621388 GCF_014529385.1 Adiantum capillus-veneris | reverse complement strand
GGGGTGGGGAAGTTCAAACCACCCCCTCTACACTTATCTATCCATTATTCCATTTTTTAGCCTTTTGAGTTTTTTAATGAAGATTTGTATTTTTTTAGGATACTTTATTTTGTAGTAGTTTTAAATGTTTATTAATTACATTTTTTAAGTTCTCTTTTAATTAAAATTAAATTTTAGCACTCATTGTCATTTATTCTCTTTGAACTTAACTTCATGTGATTTTTTTAATGGAATTTAGGGCTTTTCTAATTATTTATTTTTTAGGATACATGACTAAATAAACAACATTTCGCGTGTGCAAGACATTGACTAAAATGATTGGTGATCCCCCTGGAGGCCCTAAGTGCGATCGGTGGCTCAAGGACAAACTCCCTTGTCCTTGCGCCAAGTGCAAAAGGGAAATCCCTCTCTTGAGGCGCATTGCCTTGGAGCACGTGGTTGTGATGTGACACATACATAGTGAGAAACATGCTACAAGATCTATCTTGCAACTTTTTAAATACATAATTATATTTTTTGTAATTTACATATGCATATATAAATATAATAATAATCTTTCTATCTCATTCTATTATTTATTTCAAGGGTAACATATTCTTACTTTATCGTAAAAAAGTACTATGGAAAAAGCGTCAATAGCTCCGCCTCTTTAACTTGGGACAAAAAGCAATGATTCTTTATTTCTACTATCTCATTATCATCTCACACCCTAGCTAGATCCTATATCTAGGGTAACTTCCAATATATATATATATATATATTCTATGTATTTTCTATATATATATATATATTTTTTTTAATAGCTACTAGGAATCATATCCTAGTGGGATACTAGGTGTCATGATTTTCAAAGATACACCTATTTTAATGCATTATTGCAAGGATGATTACAAATCTTTTTCAAGGAGAAATATCATGATTTTGTATTGCATGAGGTGTCCTTTCAAATCAAATGAAAGTCTAGGCTAAGGGGACCACAGGAAGACTTTTGCTGCCATAAATGGACCCTATTTTGATGATTTTGTTACACAAGATTCGAATCCGAGTTGGAAAAAGTATATAAAATGGGAGTTGTAGATTATGAGCTGAATTTTCTACCCATATTTTTACTTTTCTATTTGGAGCCACGGTTGAAGAGATATGATCAAAATACTGGACCCCAGTTTGCCCACATCATGCAAGGACAGCTATTTCAAGCTTTTTCAGTTTCTATTCACACTGGCTCTTCTCTTCTTGTGTAAACCCTTGGGGATTCCCTTGACCTATAAAAGGGAACCTCTTATTACTTGAAAACCATTCAATCCATTGATGAGAGGAATTCATGAGGGAGTGAGAGTAGTAATGCCTAATTGTACTTAGCCATAAACATAAGCATAAGCCTGCACTTACTCATAGAGGAAGATTAGTCAAACTTGTAAGATACCCTTGTAAGATAAGCTCTAATCAAAGAATGAGTTGAACTTGGTGCATCAATCAAGGTTTGAAGTCTTCCCTCTTCTTCTCTCTCCATAAAAAATGGTGAATAACTCCCGAATGGTTTGTCAAGTAAGATGTGTTCTACTTTGATATTTTGTTGAATTCTTGTTGTTTTCTTTTTCATCTCTAGTCCAACATATATCTCTAGTTTTATCTCCCTCTCTAACCAAACCTATCTCTCTCACTCTTAGAAATTCATTCTCTCTACAGATTCTAAGTTCTCCTTGCTATAGGTACATCTCTCCCCGCATTATCCTTATTGCCTACAAGAAAGAATAGGGCTTGGGAGGGAAACTTCTCTTCTCTCAAGTCTACATTTCTCACATACTATCGTAGATGAATAATCCAAATGATGCGAGTTTCTATCGCTTTCACTCTGTGAAATCTATTAGAATTAACATACGGATTAGCTATAAAATAGACTTTCAACAACGTATAGTGTTTCTCTTTGGCCTAGAAAGGCTCGATGAAATACTTCTTTCACCAAATCCAATCATACTAGCCCTTATAGACTATAACTTTTCTTTTGACATAAGCGTAGTTATCTTTTGTTATAAACCAAGAGAATTTGTACACACAATTAATCCCAATCACTAGACAATCATATATATTATGGTAAGCACAAAACTACAATTCCAAAGAACAATTCATAGCCTGTTTGGTCAACAAAGATTGAACGCCATTACCTTATCTATTAATACTTTCATATTAGCCATGATACGATATGACCGTAGCCTTGATGTTTTCAATTTTGTGTTGTTTTGATATTCTCTTTTGTGTTCCTTCTTTATGTGTGTGAGTGCAAGAGAGAAAGAGTGGGGCTTCTGTGATTGCACTTCCTTCCATACCCTAGACTTCATGGCATCTATGGTTTAACTCCTCCATATAGTTTTGGAGTTCTCTCAAAAACTCTCACAACCAAAATCGCGGTGCTATCCTGGCAAGAGCACAAATTTCTCGACATATTTTTGGTGAACCCGACGTGAATCTACCAGGGTGAGATTTTTTGGGTAACCATGGGTGATCATGTTGAGCAACAAGGTATGCATTTTGACCCAACAACAATGCAAATGTTTCAGGAATTTGCAATGTTCATGCAGCAACAACATGCCACTGAAAGAAGGGAGATTTCAGCCAACCAAGGCCATACAAATGGTCATCAACAAAATGGATCAGTTCAATGGCAAAGATGTAACCAAGTACTTACGTGAGTATGTGAAGGAGATGGAGCTGCATCGCTTTTCAGAAGGTGAGATGATTCAAATCTTTGAGCTAGTGGTTGCTCCAAAAATTAGGGAACATGTTAGGGGAATTAAAGATGGGCATGGGAGAAACTAGGAAGAACTCAAAGTAGCTTTATAAGAGGAATATTTCATGGAGGACTCTGAGAGAGTGACCAAAATGACATTCTTAGAATGGGTAGTCAAGACAAAGCAAGGACTATCAATAACAAAGCTACTTAGGGAATTTGAGCGGCACTATGCACAACTCACTAGGATAGAAAGGGGCACACTAGATGCAGAGAAGACATATCTTTTCTTACAGGGTGAAAGCATGAATAGGTGGAATGATATTTAAGCTATTAGATAGCATATCACAAAAACAATCTTGTGGAAAAAAGAATACAAACTAAATAAAATTTATAAGTGATTGCACTTATACATTTTATTCTTTAAGAGCTATCCATTGACATATATCATGATAGAAATTTTATGTGAACTCATGTCTAATTGTAGGCCAAAGTTTTTGATAGTAGGTGTCCGTGGACACAGCTATTTGAGCCACCATTCTATGCTTTCACCCTACAAGTTGCAGGTAAAGAGTTTCAAGAAAATTTGGAGCCTCTTCTTGAAGATAAATATGCTGAGCAAGGACTAAAGACTGACTGGAATGAATTTGAAGGTGTTGTTTTATTGCTTGCCAAACGATAAAGAATAAGGGACAAGATGGTGGTAAACACTACAAGTTCTTTCACCTCAACTTCTGACAAAATGGTAAAGCCTACTTTTATAGCTCCTAAGTTTGATGCGTCCATGCTAGATGAGCTTGTGAAGGGAATGCGTGACTTGAAGGAAGCTTGCAAAGCTTGAAGAAAAATGCCAACCATCCGGGCCACTTTCTAGGCAAAGACAACAACCCAAAGAAGGTTTTGGTAATAGATGTATTTGGTGTAGTAGTACAGACCATGTAAGAAGGGATTGTGATAGTTTTAGTGATGCTTTGAAAAAATACATTGTCTTTTTTAAGGGTGGTAAAATCCATTCAAGAGAGACAGGCCTACCCTTGAGAACTAACTTTGGGAAGGGGGGAATGCAAATCTTAATTGAGGATATGGCAACTAGCCATGCCACCTCTTCAGTTGAGGCAGCTATTTATGGAGTAAAAATTGAGCATCTTAGTGATGAAGAGGTGAGTGATCAACATGGTTGACTTTGGCCAAATGTCATGAAATTAGCTAAAAATGGAAAGCTTAAAAAAGAGTTTCTACATGAAACAGGTGATTGTATACAACTAGAAACACTGTGGAGTGATCCAGTGGATTCAATGTCTGTCCATGCCTACATTACAAACTGCCAAAGCCATGAAGCCATTGTAGAAGATAAGCGTAGGCATGAAAATGTGGAGGGAGGAATGATGCAGCACCTTTGCGAGCACCACCAATATAGGAGGCACATTTACCAGAAGTGTCCATGGAGGAATCTACAACAGGAAAGAAAAAGGAGCCAACAAAAGGTAAGCCAAAAGAACCAACATACAAACTACAAGCTGACATTGAGCTTGCTATAGACTTGAAGAAAGTTCTAAAGGAGAGGATTTTAAATACAAAGGTTGAGTTTACTTTTAGTGAGGTGCTTGGCATAGCCCAGTGTGAATTCCATGAAGAAATTATAGACATCATCAAGAGAAAGAAGCGAACACTTGGAAAGTCTATTCGGCCAGAAGCTGAAGGAAGTATTGTGAAGACGCAAGGAGTACAAGTGTGTGCTAAAGAAGGTAATGAAGCTATGGCAAGATGCTACCAGTCTTCTTCGAATGTAAGGCAAGTGAAATTTGTTGATGATGGGGAAAAATCTCAAAGTACTCCTAGAAGCCACTATTATAGAAGCCATTGGGCACGGGATACGACATAGACATTGATCAAGGTAGGTGATCTTGAAGAACCATTTGTTGCCTCAATTTACCATGGTTTGGAAATAAATATAATGTCAAAAGGTCTTTACAAAAAATGTAAATGGCCAATGGAAACAGAACATGGTTGGATGGTCTGAGTGGCAAACAATTCATTAGGTGAATTGTATGCAACATGTCCAAGTGTAAATGGGACAATAAGTGATGTAAAAGTCGAACAAAACTTCTTTATACAGGATACATCTTCATATCATCTTATCCTTGGGCAACCCTACATTGTGGTAGTTCGAATGGAAACAAAGGTAATGGATGATGGTTCAGCTTATGCCAGGATACGAAGCAAAGATGGTAAGCGTGTTGTTCAATTTCTCACAGTTTGTGTAGACCATGAAATCGTGACAACCTTACAGATCATCCTCTACCAAATGTGAATAAAGAGTTTCATGACCATGGGGAAATGATGGGTTTTTTCCAAGTACCATTGTAAAGCGGGATTGCAGTGGTATAGAAAGGAAAAGGGTCTCGCCTGATCCAAAAATAGGTGAAACTTTCTCAATGAGGTCCTTGGTAACAAGGAATGGATCGCTATTTTTACAAAACTTGAAGATTTGAAGAGATGTGGGAGGCAATATGTACATAATAGATGATAGGCATGAAAGAGAGTGGGCTGCTAGAGCCTACTGAAAATGTTTTGGGTTTGTGTGAGCAAGTTTCTTTTGCAAATACTATGGGCGAGTTGATGCTATAATGGAGTCTAGTTTGCATCTTGAAAATTAAGTTGTGGAAGTATGCTCTATGGAAATGTATCGAGTCATAGAAGCCTTTAAAGAAAACCAATGTTTTGAGCAAACAGTTGGCCCAGAAGTCCATGTTGAAACTAAATACAAGAGTGTAGCAAAGAAGGTGAAACCAGTAGCTTCACCCTTACCACCCAACAACATGGAAAATATTGAGCAAGCTTCTTTGCAACCAAGTTTAAGCAATCCTAAAAAGATCGGGCACCACATGAGATAGGATGTGTTGATCCTTCTATTGTAGCTCCTATGGTTCACAATACCTCATGTGCCTTGGAATCTGCAGCCTTTTCCGGTTGCAAAGGCTCATTTACTAAAGTTAGTGGAGCTACTGAATGAGAAGATCAACATGGGAATTTTGTGTTGGGGTATAAAGCCCAATGTGGTCGCCCAGGTAAGTGGGCGGGCCACCAGGTATGTACACATATTCTTTTGTAAAAACCTAATAAGAACTCACTATGGTCTACACATTATAGTAGAGCGAGTTCACCATATAACCGTGCTCTTCTTCTCGCACTCTCTCTCGCATCACACTTCCGCTCATACTCCTTCAACTGGTATCAGAGCTCAGATTGAGGCTCGGGGCAGCACTGCAGGAGGCTAGAGTCACCAGCTCAGATTGGAGTGAAATTTGACAGGCGAAGACACGGCCCCAAATCCAGTGGGAAAGCCCGTACGGCTTGGTGTGCGCAGAAATTCATTCTGAGGTCATCTCGGTTACCGTTCGGCTTCGACAAAGTTCTGCGCAGGCCATTTTGGACTACGTGGTCTCTGCGGGTGCAGATCCGAATCTGCAAATTTGGGGTTTTCGGACTACGACTGCAGGTGCTGAGGATATCGACACTCCCAGAGTGTTGATTTGTGGCTGTCTACACATCGAAGGACGGCTCATAGTTCTTGGAGGCGTGTCACATACGACACGGGCGCATCTACACATAGACTGTAGGCGACATCCACTAGTTCATCAGGTAGCTTGTGTTTGCTGCTTGATATTCCAGATTTCATCCTGACATTGCAGGTACTTCCACATGGGA
Source organism: Adiantum capillus-veneris (assembly GCF_014529385.1). Lineage (NCBI taxonomy): Eukaryota > Viridiplantae > Streptophyta > Polypodiopsida > Polypodiales > Pteridaceae > Adiantum > Adiantum capillus-veneris. The sequence goes on along the minus strand of NC_140947.1, from coordinate 112,614,955 downwards.
TGTATTGTCAGAGATGATGTATGTCTGTTGAGGGTTTGCTGGCTGTGAGTCACGCAGCAAACAACCGCTGCAGTGGTTACAGCATACAGTGGGAAATTTGTGGATGTATGACTTTGTGGGAAGTCTATGTACTGTCAGATTTACTGCAGCCTTTGTTGAGGGTCGAGTGAGGTTTTATTGAGCTGGGGGATTCTCGAATGTTGAGATCCTTTCGGTGATACAGGTCTTGGAGCGATCCCTCGAGCACCCTTAGATAGGCAGCTGGGATGTATTGACTGTGAGTTAGACAGTTGGGATTGCATCTTTGCTTTACTGCCGTTGAGGCATTGTCGCAGTCTATGCTTACAGGACAGTGAGAGACAGTACAGGTGTAGAACAGGTTTACCCACAGCTTATAGTGTTAGAGAGACAGTGGTTTTTTGAGCTGTTTTTTGGTCTGTTTTTAGTACATCAGAGCCATTTTACAAAGGAGACTCTGCCAAAAATTTTGCAGAATCTGAAGCTTTCTTGGTTCATTTGACAGGTTGATATTGGTTCAGAGGTCAGTTTATAGGGGAAACTCTGCCGAATTTTTCCCAGGAAAGTAAACCACTGTGAAGCGTAGCTATGGCTGATCACAGGACACTGCTCTTTACAATATCAAGAAGCTGGATGGAACCAATTTCCCATTGTGGAAGAAGCAGATTTGGCACGTGTTGGTACAAAAGAAGCAGATAAAACCTATAAAGCTCAAGGGGATAAAACCAGAAGATATGGACGAAGATGAATGGAGCGAAATGGATGAATTGGCACTTTTTACCATTATGCTGACTTTGGCAGAAAGCGTTTACTTCAATGTAGCAGACGAGATGTCGGCTTATCAAGCATGATTAAAGTTGAGTGATCTTTATGAGAAGCAGAGTGCAGCTTCACAGGTATACTGGATTAAGAAGCTTATTGACTTGAAGATGAAAGAAGGGACACCTATGTCCAATCATCTGAATGAATTCAACACAATCTATAGTCAGTTGTCAGCTCAAGGTGTCAAGTTTGATGAACCTGTTAGAGCTATGTTCCTGTTGATCACATTGCCGGAAATTTGGGACACTTTTCGCACAGTTTTGAGTAATTCTGCACCTCCAAATGGTTTGAACATAGCAGGTGTAGAAGGATGTCTGCTTACTGAAGAAACCAATAGAAAGACAATGGACAAAGGCAAAGGAACAGCCTTAGTTGTCAGTGGAAGGACCAAAGAAAAGTACAAAGGTGGAAAGAGGAATCAGTCTCATAGCAAGTCCCGCAATCCTAAAGGCAAGAGTGACATAGAATGCTACCATTGTGGCAAGAAGGGTCACATGAAAAGAGACTGCAGAGAATGGAAAGCAGAAAAAGGCAAAGAAAAAGCTGAAAACCATGGTGAGAAGAACAAGTCCTCAGTGAAGATTCAAGAAATAAATGTGACAAACACTGTTGCAGAGGATGACAGTCTAGTGTCAGGAGACATCTACCTCTTGAAGAATACAATGGACTCAGCTCTTCTTACAGCATCTGATGGAAATGCACTGAGTGACTGGATTATAGACTCAGGGGCATCACTTCATGTGTCTCCAAACAAGGAGTGGTTTACCTCTTATGTGACCACTAAAGATCATGTTCGGCTAGGCAATGGGCAGACATGTGAGATCTTAGGTGTTGGAGATGTTCAATTGAAGTTTCAAAATGGATCTTCTTTAACGCTGAAGAATGTGAGACATGTTCCCGCAATTACAAAGAGCTTGATCAACACAGGTTTACTTGTTGATGCTGGCTACGTCACCACTTTTGGACAGAGCATGTGGAAGATATCCAAGGGTTTTATGACAGTAGCACATGGAGTAAAGTCTGGAGGACTTTACATGATTTATGTATCAAATGTCTCTAAAAATGTAATCAATGTAACCGAGCAGCTGAACGTTTCTTTGTGGCATAGCCGGTTAGGACATATGTCCAAGAAGCGAATGGAAATCTTGTCTCGTTCTGGTTATTTGCCTGGCTTTTCATTTAATGATTTTGAATTCTGTGAACATTGTCTGTATGGTAAGCAAACACAGCAGCCACATAAGCATAGAAGCAATAGAAGAGATACACAGTTGGCACTTGTTCATAGTGATTTGTGTGGACCTATGCCTAACCTATCTCTAGGGGGAGCTTCTTACTTTATGACATTTATAGATGATTACTCGAGGAAAGTATGGGTTTACTTTATCAAGCACAAGGATGAAGCGTTTAGTGTTTTCAAAACGTTTGTGACACTTGTGGAGAATCAGAGTGGCAAGAAGCTTAAATGCTTACGCACTGACAATGGTGGAGAGTATGTTTCAAAGGCCTTTCAGGACTTTTGTGAGTCAAAAGGTATAAAACGTGAACTTACTGCTCCTTACAATCCTCCTCAAAATGGTGTTGCTGAGAGGATGAATAGGACCATACAAGAGAAGGTCAGAAGTATGTTGTCTAATGCACAGCTGCCAAATGGGTTTTGGGCTGAAGTTGTATCAACAGTTGTTTATCTTGTAAATAGATCTCCTAGCAAGGTTTTGTAGAAGGATTCAGTGCCAGAGATGGTATGGTCAGGCAAAATGCCCTCATACAAGCATCTCAGAGTCTTTGGCTGTGAGGCATATACTCACATTCCAAAGGAATTTAGGAACAAACTTGAGCCAAAGAGTAGAAAGTGCATCTTTCTAGGCTATGGTAATTCTGGTGAGATGGGGTACAGACTTTGGGATCCCGAATCCAGAAAGGTTGTCCGCAGCAATGATGTTCACTTTAATGAATCCAAATATCATTCTAAACCAGAGAGGGTTGAGGAGATTAGAAGAGTTGTCTTCCAAGAAGATGGACCTGCACGTGCAAGACAAAATGTCAGGGCTCAAGAGGAGCAAGGACAGGATAGAGTGGAGCCACAAGTTGTGGCTGAGCCCGAGCCACCTATTGTGCATAGATCTGGACGTGTCACGCGACCTCCTGATAGGTTTGTTCCATCTATGAACTATGTCATGTTGACTGATTGCAATGAGCCTTCATGTTACAAGGAAGTAGTGCAAATGAAGGACTCCGGGAATTGGCAATTGGACATGCAGTCAGAGATGACAGCTCTGCATCAAAACAAGACATGGAAGCTAGCTAAATTACCACAGGGCAAAAAGGCTCTACCTTGTAAATGGGTTTACAAGTATAAGATCACCGCTCATGATAGTCAGCCAAAGTACAAAGCAAGGCTTGTTGCCAAGGACTGTAAGCAAGAACAAGGCATTGACTTTGATGAAGTCTTGTCTCTGGTGGTCAAGATGACTACATTGAGATTCTTTCTTGCATTGGTTGCCATATTAGATTTGGTGTTGCACCAAATGGATGTCAAGACAGCGTTCTTGCATGGTGATTTAGATGTGGAAATTTACATGCAGCAGCCAGAAGGGTTTGTTGAGAAAGGCAAGGAAGATTGGGTATGCCAGTTGTTAAAGAGTCTTTATGGCTTAAAACAATCACCGAGGGCATGGTACCATAAATTCCACAAGTTTATGCTTTCTCAAGGCTACAAACGTAGTGATTTCGATCACTGTCTATATACAAAGAAGGCTAACGATGGCAGTTGGCTGATCCTTATTTTGTATGTGGATGACATGTTGATTGCTGGCAAGAACTTGGAAGAAATTTCAGCTTTGAAGTCAAAGATGGCAAAATCATTTGACATGAAAGACATGGGTGAGGCAAGTCATATACTTGGTATGCGCATTGAGAGAGACAGATCAAAGAAATTGATTTGGTTATCTCAAACAGAGTATATTGATAAGGTTTTGCAACGTTTCAATATGGAGAAGGGAAAGGCACTGAGTGTTCCATTGCCACCATATGTGAAACTTAGCAAACAAGATTGTCCTGTGTCTGAGGAAGAACAGGCTAAAATGGATAAGATTCCATATGCGTCTGCAGTGGGTAGTTTGATGTATGCAATGATTGCTACTCACCCAGACATTGCATTTGCAATGGGAGTAGTAAGTCGATACATGTCAAACCCAGGCAAGAAACATTGGGAGGCAGTGAAAGGAATATTGAGATACCTGAAAGCTACAAAGAGTATGTGTATATGCTATGGGAGTCAGGAGCTAAGTGTAAAGGGTTTTACAGACTCAGATTATGCAGGTGACTTAGACAACCGAAGGTCTATGTCAGGGTATGTCTTTACATTGGCTGGTGGAGCAGTATCATGGCGTTCTAGATTACAAGATTGTGTTACTCAGTCTACTACAGAGGCTGAATATGTTGCAGCATCAGAGGCATGCAAAGAATCAATTTGGCTTAATCGACTAGTAATAGATTTGGGAATCAAAGAAGAGATGCATGTGTTATATTGTGATAGTCAAAGTGCCATACAATTGGCTCGCAATCCAGTTTATCACTCAAAGACAAAGCATATGGATGTGAAGTATCATTTCATGAGGGAAATGCTCGAGGATAAGCAACTTCAGCTTGTCAAAGTTCACACCACAGAAAATCCTGCTGATCTACTTACAAAAGGACTTCCCTTAGAGAGCTTTGCGCATTTTTGCAAGCAGTTAGGTGTAGGGTAGTACATCACTTCTCTACATCTCTTGTATATTAGCTTGTATAGTAGCTTATCTCACACTTAAAGTACCACATTGAACTTTAAGTGGGAGGTTGTTGGGGTATAAAGCCCAGTGTGGTCGCCCAGGTAAGTGAGCGGGCCGCCAGGTATGTACACATATTCTTTTGTAAAATCCTAATAAGAACTCACTATGCTCTACACATTACAGTAGAGCGAGTTCACCATATCGTCGTGCTCTTCTTCTCGCACTCTCTCTCGCATCGTACTTCCGCTCGTACTCCTTCATTTTGGAGCCTTCTTGTGCTCCATACTCAAATAGGTGGTTCACATTTCCAAAGAAGAATGGTGCTCTATGCTATGCAACCAGTGCACAAGGTGACAATTAAAAATGTAGGTACAGGACCGATCGTGGATGAGTTTGCAAAGGTGTTTGCAAGCAGTGCAATCTACTCAATGGGGGATCTCTACTCAGGGTATGATCAATTTCATCTTGCAATTGAAAGCAGAGACTTGACATTCATGAGAACGCCTTTGGGTTTGGTAAGGATGTGTACCTCTCCACAGGGAGTAATCAACCTTGTTGCACATATGATGAATGGGATGAATAAGGTCTTATGTGACTTTATTTCTCAAATCACAATGCCTTTAATTGATGATTTGACTATCAAAGGATGTGAAGAAAGTGAAAAAGATAGAAGCTTCAAATCTCAAGGGATGTTGCAGGTTTGTGGTAAATCATATAAATGATTGTGATAAAATTATATCTAGGTTGGAGGAAGCGAATCTTACTTTGTCAGGGAAAAAGTCTATGTTTGGTGTCAACGAAGTGCTCATTGTGGGGCACATGTGCGGGCCATATGGTAGGAAACCTTGTACAACAAAGGTAGATGCCATCCAAAGAATGAAAGAAACATGAACTGGCATCAGTGAGGTTAGAAGGTTTTTGGGAGCATGTGTCTTTTATGTTATTTGAATTCCACATTATGCACATGTAGTTGACCCTCTTTATCAATTACTTAGAAAGAATCAAAAGTGTAAATGGATAGAATCACATGTAAAAGCCATGAAAAAGCTAAAGGAGTTGCTCCAATTAGCACCAACTTTAAGAAAGGTAGACTATGACTGTCAAAGGTCAGTAATTGTGACAGTAGACACCAACCCTATAGTAATTGGATGGGTAATGGGGCAAGATGACAAACAAAGACACAGGTATGTGGTGAGAGTTGGAGCAAAGGTACTAAGTTCTTGCCAAAGAAACTATCCACAGATAAAGAGAATTTTATGGGGTATGGTTATAACCTTCAATGGGAAAGAGTACCTAATTGGTACATGTGTGGCTGTAGAAACAAATTGTCTACCACTTGTTGGGATGATTACAAGCTGCTCAACGCCAGACATTGCTATGCTGCGGTGGATTGCCTACATTAGGTCCTTAAATCCCGAGTTTAAGCATATTACAAGTGAAGACAATATAGTGGCATATATGCTATCAATGGCAAGGTATGAAGATGAGTCACAGATGATGTAGGCACAAAGTTCTATTCATTCTCTCATGTCAAAGGTAACAATGTCTAGATGACTTATCCACTTTAATTGTGAAGGTGATTGGCTTCTTATTAGAAGCTACTTGAATACTCTAGCAAAACAGGATGATTGGTAAACAAGAATTCAAGAGGATACGCAGGAAAGCATATGGGTGCTTTTTGAGGATAATTACTTGTGGAAGCATACTAAACAAAAGGGTGCTACACCACAAAGGGTTATATTTAAAAAAGAGAGTCAAGCAAAGCTCATGCAACAGTTTCATGAGAGTCTATGGGCTGGACATAGGGGTGTGTGGGCAACCTTCTCCAAGTTGAAAGAAAAATACTGGTGGAAGGGTATGTATAAAGATGTATCTCAATTTATAGAGTCATATGTAGCTTTTCAAATGTATTCAAATGTCCAACATCGTGATGGATTGCACCCTACATACCCACTAGCCATGCACTATAAATGGGTTGTGGATCTAGTCACAATGCCTTTAGGACTCTGGCAGATGAGATACTTGGTTCTTTCACGAGAGGACCTAAATAACTAGGTTGAAGAAAGAGTATTAAGAGCTAAAACCACCGAAGCTGTGTGCAAATTCCTTCTTGATGATCAAAACATATGGTTGCTTTTGCCTCACTCTTTTTTTTTGCAAAAAAAATAGGTACAAAAAAGATTCATTTTTTCTATTCTGCGGACCTATCACCAAAGTTTCTATAGTCACACTCAATAATGATATTATATACATGTCTTCTTAGTTCCCTTTGGTACTTTGTATTTCAAAGGATCCATAGAGCATGTCAAAATAATAATGGATCTCTTACTAAGTGGAACCTTGGGGACACTGATTAAGTGCTAAATACAACAAACATGACAAAATTGGGTTTAGCATTATGACCTCTAGAATCCCATAGAAACTACTCAATGTCTAGCCCAATTTGTAGTTTATGATTAGATATGGTTATAACGTAAGAAATACACACAATTGGCCTAAGAAACTAGCAATATTGAGAAAGCAATACTTGCTACAATAAAATGTCTTATATTATTTATCAATCAAAAAACTCAACCATCATCATATACTATGCTATATAGCATGTTAGGTCCCCCAAAACGCAAATGATATTAGCTTTATGTTATACATGCCACTTGCACAATCAAAATTGAATTTGGATACCAAGAAAGCCACCAAAAAAATCATAAAAGTGCTAAATTTGGCCAAAAAACAGAATTATGCAAGTTGGTCATAGCTTTCAATTTTAACACGTATCCTCTAGCAATCTAAACCTCTAGCAAGCATGAAGTTTAGAGTGGTATAGTTACAAAAAATTGAGAAAAAACCCAAAATAGAACTCGTTTTCTTACATAATCTAGGTTCAAAAATGCTGCATAAGAGTAAGGTTAATAAAGAGATCGATATTCAAAAAAAAATTCAAGTTTTTTTCATCTCATAAGCCAAATTTGTGGATATATAGCACTTTGAAACTCATTTTCATACTCTACAAAAAATTCAAGCAAAATGGTCACTTAACAAGACATAAAAGTGTCCAAGGACATAAAGATGTCCTGTTACCATTCTAGTGTTAAGCAAGAATTTGAAAGTTTAGGCGCTAAATTTTGTAGTAAAAAATAAACACGGTAATATATGCAGTAATAACAGCGGTAATAAATGAGGAAACAGTCGTGGGAATATTATTAACACAAAAAAAAACCCTCCCCTCTTCTCTCTTCTTTCTCTACCTCAATTTGCACCTTCTCTTTACAAAACACTGTCGGGGGATAATTGTGCGAAAGGTGAGCCGGTAAGGCACCGGGCCCCTGGCTATGATGAGAGGTGTGGGGAAAAGAGGTGCAGTAGGCACAATTAACAAAACAGAGCTCAAAACAAACGGTTCTCTTAATTCCAATTAACCAACAATAATCATCATTAATCAATTGTTAATGGAGACTTAATGCTCCTTACAAGATGAAACCTGTCTTAATCCAGGTGCTAACACGAAAATTATCAATGACCTGCTTTGTATCGCCTTCTGCTTCTTCCCGCTAAGGAACAGGAGTTTCTTCTTCCAACAACCGTCTGATTTGGCTTCTACTTTCCAATTCATATGGTTAATGGTGGCTTAGAAGCTTTGGCCTCGTTTAGGGAATTGGTTTAGAGAATTCCGATTAATGATTGGTTAAGCATGGCTTGATTTAGAGAGATTTTGATAATCCGGGTTAAAGTTTTGATGGCTTATGAGTGTCGCGGATTATAGCTCAGAGAGCGAGATTAGAGATCAAGCTTGGCTTATGCTTGAGGATTAGAGCTCACGAGGCCTTTTAGTACCTTCAATTAGGCTTGGCTTATGGATTAGAGAGTAGGTTCATGAGAGCTTATGAGATTAAGCTTAAGGATTAGAATAGGTTTTGGATGGCATGTGAGGTTAAGAGTAGATTAGTGATGGCTTAAGGGCTTTTAATGAAGCTTAAGAGCTTTTTAATCTTCTCCCGGGTAGAGAGAGCTTAATGAAATGAGGAGGAGCTCATGAAAGGAGAGGAGCCTTCAAAACAATGAACACACCAGAGCTTTTGCTTACCCTCCCCTCTCTTTTATATCATGCATGTCTTTTTACTTGCTAAAAAAGGCTAGACACCCATTAGCGACGTCGCTAATGGGTCCTTCCCCTTGGTGACATGGCAGGGCCGGATTTGACCAGCACCGTTTGCGATGGAAATAGCACCAAATCTACTCGCGATGGCGCTCTGATCATTTTCCATTTTTGAAGTGGGCTTGCCCGAGCCTTGTGCAGGCCAGTGCAAGCGGTTTTCCCACCACCTACGTGTGTGCTCAGTGCCTGGAGCTCCTCGCCATGTCTTTTTTTCTTGGCTTCACACTAGGTTTCAAAAAAAACCCTTAATTTATGAAATGGGCGGCCCTTAAGTTGAGGGTGGTCTTATTCATTTGCCTTGGGCGGCCCTTTTCTTAGCTCCTTGGGCGGCCGCCCGCCTTAATGGGCACCACATTAGGCACTCATATTGGCAAAGCATTGCCAGGCACCGCATTGCCAAGCATGACAACTTCCTCCAGTCAGCATTGCCAAGCACGACAACTTCTTCAGCAGTCCTTGACCAACAATACGATCGAAAATTGTAATGCACTTATGAGCTTCTTAGTGAAATCATGCCTTCAAGATGCAACCATAGGTGATTGCTTTTGACAAAAGACTCTCGACTCCGTATCTGCTTAAGCCATAGCCGTGTTGGGGATTTCTTGCTATAAGAAAACTCCAATAAATAATATTCTTGTCAAGCACAACATATCAACCAAAGCATTGCTGCATGACATTCTGAAACTTGGTCGATGTCAAAAATTCCCAAGATGGCACTTCGGTCGAGCGGACCAGACTAGTACGGAACCAGCCCCCGGTGAATCTTTAATGCCTAATATCTTGGTAACCAGAACTCCGATCACTGATTTGAAAAGATCGATGCACTCCTCAGAGTGAGCACTTTAGGCCGGTACATTCATATCAATTCTATCACCTTAGCTGTAGTTGCCCAATCTGGTACGGATCTGCAATGGATTTGAACTTTAAACTACCATAACTTCTCCTCCGTAGCTCCAATCGACGAGCTGTAAAGACAGGTTGATAGAGAACATCGAGTACTTTGGATTTGATTAATAAAACCTCAGCTATGACCACCTTAAACATAGTCACTGTTTAGCATTACCAAGACATCTTTTGGCCCTTAGAGCCCCATCTAGTACACTTTCAGCTTATAAATTGTCTTGTTAGCAAGCCCTTATAACTGCTGATTGACCATGCAGGATTCAAATACACCTGATGGGCTTTCCTTTGCTCATTTTCTTGTCATGGAAGCGGAGCGGCACGACAACGCAGTAAAGTAGTGTGGTAAACACTTGGAGATTTTCATTGTGACCTACAAGGCCTCATACACTTCTGCACAAATTGATCTCTAATTGTTTCTAGACCATAATAACCTTCAGTCCTCCATAGTACTATAGGCATCAACAATGTATTGTTGCAACAGTTTTCCTCCATGTAAAAGGCACTCTATGGTGTCACGATGATAAACCACTTTTTGTCTCTACAAAGTAGTGTGTATATGCATGGTCATATGTACAAAAGGATGAAAATACATCCATTTGGGAGCTTTGCAAAGTGGTTTCAAGATCTAAAAAAGATGCAATGTGTACACACTTTGAATAGTCAGGTTCGCGTGCCAACAGTCGGGCACACATACGTGCCTGGATAGGGTATCGGAGCCTTGGATATGGTTCTTGTTGGCCTCTTTTGGCTCTAGAGAATATTTTTGAGCTTTATAGAATTTAAATAATGCAAGCGACAAGTGTGGGCACTCTCATCCCGCTTGAGAAGTTTGGCACATGCAGTAACTGTCTATTTACGGTGTTTGATCTGCGTGATGCATGCACCGCCCTAGAAGTGGTCAAAAATAGAATGTGGGGATGTTTCAAAGTGATTTGAGTATCAAGGATGAAGCGTGCAAAACTTGGTGAATTTTGGAGTCCGTTTGGGGTTTTTTCGACGAAAAATGCCCGCCGAGGGTCAAAACTGGCCAAAACTGGGCCAATAAAGGTCAAAAATGGTGTGAAAAGGCTTAAATTTGCCACATCACTCATGGTTCCGTGAGTGTTCCAGCTGAGGGAGCATTTTTTAAGCCAACTCTTGGCACTTTCACCCTTCTGTGTGTGGGAGGAAGTAGGGTTCTTACAGGTGGTCGATTGTAGTCCCGTTGCGTTCGAGTCTTGTTTTTGAGTGTGTGCGGAGTGAACAAGAGCTTTCTCTCTTCAATTTTTCACTTGAAAGAGTCTATGGAATTTTGAGGTTTCCATGGATGTCTGTGTGCAAGGAATTGACGGAAGAAGGTGCGGCTTTCTGCAAGACTATGTGACCCTGTATCGGTGCCATTAGGGTTGGCGCTACTCCAAAGTGTCCAACATAGTGGAGTTTGGTGAAGGGTTTGCAATGGTTTGACAGTGGCCTTTTGTTTTTGGAGTTTTTGACTTTTTGATGGTTTTTCTTGTATATTTTGGTCACCATCAAGCGTGATTTCAAGTGTTGATCACCTCAACTCACCTTGTAGTGTCTGTGGACAAGCAAGGGCTTGTAGGTCGAGACGTCTGGAGTTTGAATTGAGCTTGTGGGTAAAATTTTCAAGGAGCTTTTGAGTGGTGGTGTGTGTGGGTTGAAATTTAAGTAAATTCCTTGTGAGGTGTTGAGTTGTGTGGGTGTGCGAGTGTGCGCACGACATCTTTTGCTCCATCATCCTTTGGCGATCCCGCTAGGAGCGAAAATTGCCGGTTTTGCACCCAGAATTTGGATTTTGAGTAGGGATGTATGCACATTTTGGATGTTGAAGGGATTTTCAAGATGGTGGTGCCATTCCAACCATCAATTTTTACAGGTTGTCAGGATGCAGATGACTGGCTTGCATCATATGAGTTTGATTTGACATGTTTATGTTGTGGAGTTCCAAGTGAGGTGCAAAAGCTTGCAGGTATCAATCTTGTGGTCAAAAGGAATGCAAGAGATTGGTATGAAGGCTTGTCACAAGATGATAAGGGCAATTGGCACATGTTTAAGAGATGCTTTTTGAAGCAGTTCAAGAAGGTGTTTCCTCACCAAGATGCATGGAAACAAGTCACTAGTTTGTTTATGCAAGAGCACGAGTCTGTCACAGAATTTTGCTCAAGATTTGATCATGCTTGGAGGGTGTGGAAAGATGCTCTATTATCAAAATTATACTGTTGTTTACAGAAAATTAAAGGGGAAAATAATCAAACCAATTCAAAATGCTTTGAGGTATTTATCATAGGTTATTTACATGTAAGGTAACCCGTGATAATTATGTCAAGCTCAGAAAATTAATTTACCTAGTTACTTTTGCAGAATTACTCTTTTTTTCTGACAAATTAAAAGAAAGAAATTAGCCAATTGATTTAAAATGCTTTGAGTTATTTATCAAAGGTTAATTACATGTTAGAAAACCTGTAATAATCATGTCAAGCTCAGATAATTAATTTATCTAATTACTTTAACAGAATTACTCTATTTTTAGGACAAATTAAAAGGGGGAAATTAGTAAATTGATTCAAAATGCTTTGAGTTATTTACTAGAGGTTTATTATATGTTACCAAACCTGTGATAATTATGTGAAGCTCAGATATTTAATTTACCTAGTTACTTTAATAGAATGACTCTATTTTTAGGACAAATTAAAAGAGAGAAATTAGTAAACCGATTTAAGCTTTGAGTTATTTATCAGAGGTTAATTATATACTAGGGAACTCGTGATAATTATGTGAAGCACAGATAATGAATTTACCTAATTACTTTAGCAGAATTACTATGTTTTTATGACAAATTAAAAGGGAGAATTAGCCAATTGATTCACAATGCTTTGAGTTATTTATCAGAGGTTAACTACATATTAAAAAACCTATGATAATTATGTCAAGCTCAGATAATTAATTTATCTAATTACTTTAACAGAATTACTCTGTTTTTAGGAAATATTAAAAGGGGGAAATTAGTAAATTGATTCAAAATGCTTTGAGTTATTTATCAGAGATTTATTATATGTTACCGAATCTGTGATAATTATGTCAAGCTCAGATATTTAGTTTACCTAGTTACTTTAGTAGAATGACTCTATTTTTAAGAAAAATTAAATAAGAGAAATTAGTAAACTGATTCAAAATGCTTTGAGTTATTTATCAAAGGTTAGTTATATGTTAGGAAACTTGGGATAATTATTTCAAGCACAGATAGTTAATTTACCTAATTACTTTAGCAGAATTACTATGTTTTTAGGATAAATTAAAAAGGGAAAATTAAAAAATTGATTCAAGATCCTTTGAGTTATTTTTTACAGGTTAATCACATCTTAGGGATCCTTTCACAATTATGTTAGCCTCAGATAATTAATTTACCTAGTTATCATAGCAGAATTATACTATTTTTAGAACTACTTAAAAGGGGAAAAATAGCAAATTGCTTGAAAATGCTTTGAGTTATTGATCAGAGATTAATTACATCTTAGGAAATCTATGATAATTATGTCAACTTCAGATAATTAGTTTACCTAATTATCTCAATAGAATTACACTGTTTTTAGGACAAATTAAATGGGGGAGAATAGCAAATTAATTCAAAATGCTTCAAGATAATTATTAGAGGTTAATTACATCTTAGGAAACAGGTGATAATTATGTTAATCTCAGATAATTTGTTTATATTATCTTAACAGAATTACATTGTTTTTAGGACAAATAAAATGGGAGAAAATAGCAAATTGATTTCAAACGCTTTAAGATAATTATCAGAGGTTAATTTCATCTTTGAAAACATGTGATAATTATGCTACTCTAGAATAATTAGGTTAACTAATTGTCTTAGCAAAATTACACTATTTTTGGAACAAATTAAAATGGGAAAAATAGAAAATTGATTCAAAATGCTTAAAGATAAATAGAAAAGTCTAATTATATATTACAAAATCCATGATAATTATCTTTGTCACATATAAATATTTTAGATAATTATCCTAGTAGAAAACCACTATTATTGATGGTAAATTAAAGGGAAAAATTAGTAAATCATGTTCTATGATTACATGCTATTTATCAAAGCTAGATTATAGGATAAAGAGGCCGTGATAATTATCTCAAGGTTAGAAAAGTAGTATAGATATTTATCTAAGTCAAATGATACTAATTCTAGATAGAAACTAAAGAGAAAAATTAATAAATCATGCTATATGATTACATGATATTTATTAGAGCTAGATTATAGAATAAAGAGGCCGTGATAATTATTTCAAGGTTAGAAAACTAGTATAGATATTTATCTAAGTCAAATTATACTAATTCTAACTAAAAACTAAAGTGGAAAATTAGTAAATCATTCTATATGATTAGATGCTATTTATGAAAGCTAGATTACATGATGCAAAGACCATGATAATTATGTCAAGGTTAAAAACTTACTATAGATATTTATCTAAGTCAAAATATACTAGTTCTGGTTAAAATTTCAAGGGAAAAATTAGTAAATCATGTTATATGATTACATTCTGTTTATCACAATTAGCTTACATAATAAAGAGGCCTTGATAATTATGTTAAGGTTAGAAAAGTAGTATAAATATTTATTTAAGTTAAATTATCCTAACTTTACCTGAAAGTTGAAGATGGAAATTATATACTTAACTTGAAAAATAATAAGATAATTATCAGAGGTGAAAAATATCCTTATCTACTTGTGGTAATTATACCATAGTTAATTAGTGAGTTTAGGAAATTATAATTGACCAAAAGTTCTATTTGTAGCAAATGATTAATTAAAATAAATAGATTTTGTGGTCAAAAGTTTTTAGGAAAATTATAGTAAGTGTAAAACTATGATATCAAGTTGAGGAAATGAAATCTTTAAGATAAAATAAATAGAATAAATATTAAGCCCAAAATAAGTAGATTCCAAGCTTAAAAGTCGATGGGAAAATTAGGAAAAAGATATAGACAATTATAAGAAAATTAGGAGAGATTAGAAAACCCTTCGGAAAGCGGTGGAAAAAGTTATCATGCCTATATAGACAAATAATAAATTACTAGGTCAAGAATTTACCCATTAAGACTATAAATTTAACCTTGAATGGGTCACGGTTGAATACAAAGGTAAAGTCTAGATTTCAAATAATCTACCTAATGATTAGACGTTCTTTTTATAAGGATAATAAGTATGACACCTAAAAGGACCCGAGAAAATCCTACATTTGATGATGAGGACGTAGCTCCAAAACGAACTACAACGTCGCACGACGACGAAGCCGGGTCTAGTAGTAGGCCTACGAAGGAAAGTCTTCAGGCGCCAGCGCAGTAGTAGATGGCCAATCAATCCAAGGTGGATTTCCTATATTTCAATTAAGTCTTGAAATAGTTTATGTTCTTTTATAAGTTAACATTGCATACGTAAGGAGTGAGTAAGAATCAGAAAAGGAATAGATGGTCAAAAGGTAACTTCCAAGAAACCAACGTGCATTTTCTTATAAAGTAGGAAAGAATGGTTTGGGTTAAAACTAGTTGAATTAGGAAAGATATGATTGATCATCGTTAAGACAGCTTGTCTCAAGAAACATCCGACTCCTTGGTATATTTTAATGATAATGATGGCTTTCCATCCACGGATAAGTCGATTACCCCCATGAACAATGATTTTCTACTCTGTGTCATGTCTTGATGTTTCTACATAAGTTAGGATACCATTTTTTTAATCCTAGGAGAGCCGCCCGGTTGTATGGGCAACTCGTTTGGTGTATGGGCACCCGGAACCTTGGGGGGGGGTTTCTCCACTCCGCATTATGAATAAGAAATGGGTGCCATTTTTTTTCACCCTTAGGTGGTCTTGAGACAAGAAGAGTACTGGTCATGGTTATTATGGATAATGTTTTGATTGACAGTATCATGTCTTAAGTTTAAAGATGTTTGTTTGCTAAAAGAATGTTTTTAATACTGTTTTCAAGGGCTATTTTAATAAAATTTTGTTACGAAGGATAAAAGGAATCATTATTTTAATTGTGATAAGAACGTGGTAGTAATCAAATAACAAAAGAATCATGTGTGAGTGTGGGGTGGTAAGTGGGGATTGACTAAGGTTGTCAATCATGGACGGGTGGACCTGATTAGTCAAGTAACTATCCATCCCTGCGCACCAAAACGTTTAGAAAACTTCTTCACTTGGAAGAGAAATCCACCAGCAGTTGTGCCCTCACATCTGTTAGGGGGAAAAAAGCGTTGGTTGAGGATACCTTAGCCTAATTGTAGCAGTTATAGGGCCAAAATAGTTTTTCGGACTTTTAATACGTTGTCCTGTTTCCACTGCGAGAGAGGACTAGGTCTGCTTCTAAGGCTATAGACCCAAGCCAATGGTAAAGGTCTATTCCTTGTATTTTCCTTGTCAGAAACTAATTTTTATCAGACCTAGAGACCTGTCAAGGATCCCATCCCGATCTTGGTATTGACGGGTTGGGGATCTTACAAGTGGTATCAGAGCATGTGTTAATTAAAGTCTTGAACCTAGGAAAAATTTTAAGATGTTAGGTTGAAATAAGAGACCTTTGAAAAATTCAATTAAGGAGGTAATTAATTGAAAAGAGAGAGAGAAAGAAAGAGAGAAGAATTATCCCTATCTTTGCAGGTAGATTTCCATCAGGCCTATCGCAAATCCATGGATTTTAACACTAGGTTTATGAGAGCTTACCTATCCCGACACTATTTAATGCGAAAAAGCATGATGAAATGGTTAGATAAGAGATTTTCTCATTCCACTGGGAGGATCAGCTGGTCAAGATCCGGTGGAATTTTCTTCATCGATGCGGGAGAAGGTTTAGAACTAAATATAAAGAGACTCAAATGGGCCGAAGATCTTCAAGTGATTGAAGTATACTTTTTCGTTGGAATGGAGAATCCAGAGGAAACCCTTGTAATAGGTGATGTCCAAGTATCACAAAATCAGTGGGTGTTTGATCAAGTGTCTAAAGTAATCTACCAAGGTAGAATTGGACCCATAGGTGTAGGCCCTAGTTTTAGTGGACCAAAAGATGTTGTATATTTTGATCCTATATCTAATCCACCGAAAGTCCACAAGATTCTAGTATAGGGTTGTCGTCACCCTTGTACATAGTACTAAGAGCAAGAGGAGCAAGAGCTTATGCAATCATGGGAAAACCAACCTTATGAATGAGGAAGATAAAAGAGCCACTCGCTTGGCCATAGTTAGCAATCCTAAAGCTTTGTAAACCACTAAAAATCAATAATGAAAAACTTTGAGTTACTTATATATTATAATAGTATACATGATTTTCTTTTTTAAAATTACTTAAGGAATCTAAAGTTAAGTTAGTATTCAATCAAGAAATTAAGGATTGATCTAGCAAATGAGACAGAGGTTCCCGATAGTATGAAAAGAATTTGAATTTTCGGAATGAGATAGTTATCAAGAAACCAACTCACATTCTTTGTGCACACGATAGCCTTCCTTGGAAAATGACCTAGATATGAAAGTATTAAGGTACGAGACTAATAGGAAGCCAAAAAGAACTCTTGGTATGATACTTCTTAAAACCCTTTACATATTGTTGGTCAACCAAGTTAGAACACAAAGGGGGTACCTTTGATGCAATGGTGGAAGCTTGTACCGAACGTAGATTGCTTAGAATGGCAAGAACACACCGAGTGCGTTCAGATTGGCAAAGCTGAAATACATGATACTTATCCAACACTGATTGCTCTGAATGGTCAGTTAGAGCGAGCGTGTTCATGTTGACAAGGTGGATATATGGATCTTTTATGGAATTGATTTAACCTGGTTTTTGAGATGATACAAATGGTTTGTAAAGGTTTTTAAAATGGGCTCAACATGCACTAAGAGTTTCTTGAGGAAAAATTGGCTAGCAAGTAACTCCAACCACAAACTAGAAAGAGCTTTTAGAGTAATCAGTAACATTTGGTAAAGTGGAAAGGTTATCCCTTCGAAGATGCCACTTGCGAGGATGAATTTCTCTTCTCAAATATTTTCCCAATTTCGGTTGAGATGAGGATATCTCAAATTCTTAAGTTGGGGTGATTGTAAGGTTTCCAGTTTCTGAAACCTTAAAGATTGTATAGAGCTTAATCAAATTAATATGATTATTGAAAAAGCAATGTAGAATTGTCTGACCGTAGAAAATATTGTTTTTTTTGGAATCTTAAGCACAACAAACCCCGGGCTAGAAATTTTCAGAACAAAATTTCGATAAAATCTGAAAAAGTTACGGGCTCTGAAAGGTTACACTATGAATTTAATTAGTTAAGTAAAATTGAATGGTTTCAATAATTATTATTAACAAAGACTTTCTTATCCTAAGGTTCTAGAAATTACTGATATTTCCAATTTTCATCATTAAAAATCAATGAAAATAGTGAAAATCGATTCTGAAAGCTGGAGGGGGGCGTTTTTTGTCTTGTAGGGTTGCTTGGGATGCAAGTTATTGCCATTTTTCAGCCTGTGAGTTCCTAGAAACCTATGAATATGACCCTTGCTTCACAATTTCAGACAAACTCGGAGCCTTGGCACACTCTCTCTCATCTAGAGAGACCGCTACGTAGAAATCATTAGAGATCAAGCTCTAGCTGGTTAATTAAAGGGTAATTAGTCTAATCTTTCTTAATTAGCAAGGCTAGATTAATCTATTTTCTTAATAAATTAAAGATTAAACCTATATATACTCAAAAATCCTCTCTTAATTAAATATTCTCTGCTAAATATTGTAATTAAGCTTAGGATTATCAAGATAATTAATGATTACATCATATTAGGACTAAAATTATCCAAATTAACCACAAATTAATGAAAAATATATTTATTAAGTTGAGATAATTATCAGAGATGCATTAGATAGTTATTAATTTAAAAAAATTATCTTATAATTTTTTTGAGTAATTTTTATAATTAATTAATCAAAATTATACTATTTTCTAGTGAAAATTAATGATCAATTTTAGAGAATCATCCAAAAACAATGCAAGGATGTTGTTGACCCTCCCAATTGTTGATACTTTCAATAAAGGAAGTTAATTCTAAATGTCTAGTACTTTGAGCATTTGTATTGCAATCTTCAACATGCATACCCATTGCATCCATTTGTTGACCGCCCATCATGGCTTAAATTCATGATATTCACACATTCACAATGGGACCCACTGCAAAGATTGTTGAGCCCTAGCCCATGTTGTTTCTTGTCTAGCTTTTTGAGAAACATTGCATAATCTAGCTTGATGTGCAAAACCCGTGGGCCGGACACCATTTGTGTGAAATACAAAATTTTAAAAAGTAATCACTTAGGGTAGCTGGTTTAACAATAGCCAAAAGGTTGTCAATAGGAAGATCGCTTGCACCTATCTAACATGAGCTACCAATCTACTTGTCCTAGAACCTTTATATCACATAATTTTTCATTTACTATTCATTCCATATCTCCCTTTCCTCCCCTCCCCTCTCACTACCACTTCCTTTGTCTTCCTATCCCTCCCTATATATTTTTATGGTTTCTTTTCTATTATACGCCATATCTCTTACCCTGAAACCTTCTCCCCTCCCATCCTCTCTCTCTCTCTCTCTCTCTCTCTCTCTCTCACACACACACACACACACACACACACACACACACACACACACACACACACATTGAGCTTTACATGCATGTGTTCATGGGGGAGGAGAGGAAGGTGAGGGGGAGAGAGAGAGAGAGAGAGAGAGAGAGAGAGAGAGAGAGAGAGAGAGAGAGAGAGAGAGAGTTGCTACATTGACAAATTGAATTTTTTCTACATCATCAGTCCAAAATATATTATATTTTAGGATAAGATGTTGTAACCCCTGTTGTGCGCTAGGCATGGCAATACAACTATGAGTCTCCTCTATAGATGGCGTTCAAGCAATTAATTGCCAATTTTTTAGCTCTTTATCTCAGACCCTAAATCTTCTATATGTGCTTTTAAAGCTTCAACTTGGTCCTTGTGTTCTTTAAAGGTCCTAAGCTCAAACCCAAACCTACTACATGTGCTTTTAGGGCTTCAACTTTGTCCTTGTGTGCTTTGAAGCAAAAAGACTATTGTTGCACAACCTCATGCTGGAAATCTTCCATGAATGTATAGAGTTCATGTTGGACGTTGATTTCCAAATGTGCACTTTCATTCTTGATATCGTGCAATGCTAAAATTGTCTCCTCTCAAAAGGTGATGTGATCTTATTCACCTTAAGCTTGTCTGCAAACCTTCTAAAATATGAGGAATCTCATGGCGTGCTATATATCAGTAGATAGAGCTTGAAGAGGACATTCTAACTGTCAACCCTCTGCCAACTTTGGAGTTTTTTTGCAAAAATTTATCCATGCGCCCGTTTTGGTAGAGAGAGGTAAAGTCAAACTCCTTAAAGGGCCCCTTTGTGAGTCCAAATTTTGCCTAATGGCTCATTTGGCCATCCTCTCATTACCCTCAATATGCATGCTAATGCAACTTACATTTGGCCTTCATGCAACATACTCATGCTTGCAACAATAATATCATGCTACTTGCCTTCAGTGCTTACATTTTTTACATGAAGAGCCTTTAAAAAAAAAAAAAAAAAGTACAAATCTTCACAAACCTACACAATTGCAAAAAATCCGGAGACGGAGCCCTTTACGTTGAATGTGCCCACAAGATCTACACCCTATGCTTTACTTTCTTGGTCGTGCTCTCTTGTAGTTGTGCCTAAGTGAGTTGTGGGGTAGCCCGCCATGTAGCAAACTACCATGTCTCGCAGGAAGCAGGTGCTCCTAAACCAAAAACCCCCTTAATGAGTTTCAAAGGGACATTATGCGTATAAAAACATACGATAGCATTAGTAAGCAAGAAGGTCAACCCGCATTACAATAAGAATGTTGTCTGCTGAAGGAATGTGAGAAGTATTATCTCTTTTGTGCATACTTCTAGCTAAATATTTAAAGCATTTAGAACTGGTTTCGTGTTTCTGTTCATGGAGTATGTTTCAAAGCATTACTTGAAAATTGGATAGGGAACTTACTTGTCAGGATCTTCTCTAGGGGACGGTGAGGCAACTTAGAAGAGTTGTTGTCATGCACAAAAGGACCAAATCCATCATCTACTTTAACGACTTGCTCACTAGTTTTTTTGTGCAACAAAAAAACACATTCCACCATGACATCTTTGAGTTTTGCTCAAAATAAGGCACTACGCATTTGTCTGTGATCATATCATCACAATCTAATAACTAGAACAATGAACAATAAGCAACTTTGTCTTCTGAAAGTCACACATTTTTCAACCTAGGTATTAGGTGCCCCAAAATTTGGTCCTACCATAAACATTTTAGAAGGTATGTAGAGATTCAACTAAAATATTTTCCATCATCCACTACAGCACGGATCATCAAGCGGCATTGAACTCAAGGCTTGCAGTAGTGATGGCGGAAACAAAAGTTGTGGCAGCAAGTTTGGGTGTTGTGGTGGCTTCTGTCTGCAGGGTTGTCGTCTTCGTATCATCATCCTCTTTTGAGGAGGCAAGTAAGACAACATGGTCGCTTGCAAGGGTAGCAGCACCATGGTCGACTGCTGATAAAAGGGCTTCAAGTGGAGCAATAAATGCTTCCATGATGGCAATTTTAACTTCAGTTGCAACCGATTTGACCGGGTAATTGGCTGCAAGGATAGTGAGGGTCCCGTCTACAATTGCAGCATGCGACATGGTTTTGTCAGGAGGAGCATGCAGGAGCTTTCCATGGTTGGCATCGCCTGCAACATGCCGTGCTCGAGCGGGTGGGCACACTATATTGCAGGTTGGGCCCCTTCTCAATATCCATGGGAGCTCTTGCTGTAGTTCTCCCCCTGACTACACAGCAACAATGATAACCCCCTCACAGATCAGTAGTAGCTCCTCGACCTCAGTTGCTAGCCCTTTCAGGGCATTTCATAAGGTACCAAAAGCTGGCCGATCATGAAGCACAAAGAGAGAGAGAGAGAGAGGAACCTAGGTAGCTCCAATGTAGAACCATTTGGTTGCAGTGGAGAGAAGCTACAATGATCCTCGAGGAATTTTCCAAAGTACCTTCAAACCAAAAATAATATTAACTCTCTATTGTGGTAACGATGTATGTGTGTGGGAGGAGAGAGCTAAAACGTAGAGAGAGAGTCAGTATCCATCTCACCTTTCAACAACGTCCTCGTAGCAGTAGTGACCCGTTTCATTCATATAGGTGAGTTGGAGGGTCACTAAGAGTTTTCTTGTTTTTTTGCAATGTTTTATAGCATAGCATAGCATGCAAGGTGAGTTGAAGGGTCATTGATAGAGTTTTCTTGTTTTCTTGCAATGTTGGCTCCTCAGCTGGCCTCGCATTTTCTTCCAACGTTGGCTCCTCAGCTGACCTCGCCTAAACATATGAGCCTGATCGACTCAATATTTGAGCCTCATTCATAAAGAGTATAGAGTTTGAGATGGAATCTGCTTTTGAAGACATGTGGAAGCTTGAATTTGAGCCTCATTCATAAAGAGTATAGATGGTCTTTCTACACTGTCTCTAAAATAAAAGAAATCTAACAGTAAACCATGAGATACCATTTCAAGTGTTTATGCTTATGCATCAATAATCTCTAGCAACGTTTTGCTCAAAGAGGAATTGAAATGTGGATTGATCTCTCCCTCTCTCTCTCTTCACAATCTTGTACCCATCCCCTTCTTCATCACTATCATTTCCGTCTTAAAGCTCCTTCATTGCAGCCATGAAATGGTCTGTGAGCCTTGTTTCTCAACCCCAATACCGAACACTCATTGTGGTCGGAGAAGCCCTTTCAAGTTTTACTAATTGCTGTTGAAGGAGTCCTTTCTAGTTCCAACTTCCAGCTATAAGAAAACGAACACAACTTATGATTTTCCTCTCTAAGGTCTTTTAAAGGATCTCTTTACAAACTAATGAATCTTGATTTTTCTGAGATTGGGAGGCCCTACATGGACACTTTCCAATTTTGAATTCCTATGATGGATGTCCGCCCTTTAAAAAAAAAGCAAAGGCTCTCTCGCATTGGAGTGAGTTGTGAAGAGGATGACAAGGTAGATTTTGTAAATATTTTGAAGACTTTGTAATTTTTATTTGGATAATAAGCGTAAAATGTTTTTGCATAGCACTATGTACTCTCCTTCTGCCATAATAATCAATATCTAATTCTCCTAAATGATTTTCTCATATTAAACTGATCATTTAATGTGGGGAAGTGCCAGGGGAGAAAAAGCTAGAATATTGGTTAAGCTAGCAGACTGGCCACAGTAGGGATCCAAAGAGGGGGGCATCTGCAAAAGAGCCATGTGCAAAAATGGGCTAAAAAGACCCTAAGGTTCAACCCATTAAGAATTCCAAAATGCTAAGGTTCCAAAATTCGAAGGTTGTGTCCAAAGGTCAAACATAGGGGAAATTGGATGCTTTGTGTGTGACTAAAAAGTCTTGGCATATCCCTACATGGGAGGGGGCGATCCTTGAGAGTAGGGGATGAGAGAGAAAGCCACACACACACACACAAGCTCCCTTTACACAAAGGGAATGAGGGACACATGTCATCTCCCTAGGCCATATGCCCACAAGGTGTGCCCAATTCCTATTGGATGGCCTTGGAGGTGGACCAATGAGATTTAGACTAGAGGAAATCTAGTTTAATTAATTTAAAAACATCTAATAAAAGAAACCAATGAGAATTAAGTCTCCTAGAAGACTATTGGGCAGTCTCCCAAGGGGTCCAATGAGCATTCAGGAGCCTCATGGCTTGCCTGATTCCTATTGGCCAGGAGGAAAAGGGGTCCAATGAGAGTTTAGTTTAATTATTTAATTACCTAAAGCTCTCACAAAAGGGGAAAGGGGGACACATGTCAAAAGGCTATCACTTATGCTGCTTAATTGTGATTGGCTTGACTTGGGGAGGGCCAATGAGGCTTCAGCAAGAGCAAATAGCAAGAGGGCTCGCCCAAGAGAGAGAGAGGGGGCTGATTTTTGCAAGGCATTATCACACACACACTCACACAATCTCATGTGTGAAGAAAGAGAAGACTATCTCTTCCCAAGCTTTAATGGAGAACTCATCACCTACTCCAAGCTTGTGAGATAGAAGCCTACATCAACACTCTCTTGGCATGTGGATGCAAATCCAACCAAGAGCCAAGCTTCAATGCATGCTCATCTCCTCTACCAAGCTAAATACTAAGCTAAGCTATGCTAATATGAGTGATTATGTGAGGAGATGTACATCTTTCTCGTAATATACTCCTTCTTCCTCTCAATCTACCCTCATACCCTGCTATCTCTCACCATCTTCGAAGGTGTGTGAGGTCTTGGGTTTGAGAACGGGGATAATTCAAGTTGTGTTTGCTAAGTGTTTTTCTTAGTGCATGAAGCCCTCATCTTCATTGCACTAGCTAGTCTTGAAGGAACACAAAGAATTGTATTGTACGATGTCTCTCTTGATGGGAGAAACCATAATACAAAGCCTTTTGGAGGGGGGACCGGCTCCATGCAAATCCGGTCCTCAACTCTTGTCATTAGCTTAATCTCTCTCTCTCTTGAAAGTATTGTCGATGCTATCTAACTAGGTGTTATGCTTTTTGTTGCTCTCTCCACCCAAGCACACTTGTAATTCTCATTAGGAATCTATTCTAATGAAATGCCCACTATGTTCATGCTCATTTCCCCTACACACAAGTTATTAGGCCATTAAATGTTACATTGGTATGAGAGCTCAAGGTTTCTCTTTTCTTGCTCAAGAAGGGAGGTCCTCAAGCTAGCTACAAATGGTTGGTATTATTAATTGCCTGTGAGTTAGTAGAATAGGGATTTTTCAGCCTTGCAGTGCGCCTGCCTTTGTGCAGTTAACGGGGCATCACCATCGAGAGCTATGGTCTTAATAGTGGAGTCCTACGTGGCTTGCCTACGGTTTAACCACTATTGAGCTATTAGAAGCTTGACAAGAGCCGGTGCTCTTTTGGTGTTGAAAGACCCTCCCTTCTATTCCTTGCAATTAATGGTATTCGAGCCGCGGTTACAGTAGCTTGAGTGATTTTTCTAAAGGGGTAAAGAGGAGTAGCAACTAGGGCTTGAAGTGCCAAAGTACACCTAAAAAGTTTACACCTAAAAGTTGTTAGAATGGCTGACAATAGTAAAGAGAGTGAAATTAATGTTGATAACTTTGATTTTGCTCATGAGCAAGCTACTAATGATGCTTCAATGCTTGTTAACTATCTTGTTTCTAGGCTTCAACAAGCCATGGGCAATCCGTCTCTCCAAAGTGAAGTGCAACGGAAGCTCCGTGCTCACGGGATTCTCCAAGCTCATCACCATGACGAGAGAACACCTAGGAAGCCTCCTTGTGAGACTACCAGAAGAGGTCTCTCTCCGATTCGGGAAGAAGAAGAGAATCCATACGAAGGGCTCAAGAATTTACTTCTTGATGATGCATCTCCTTCCCAAAGGAGAATTCAAGAGCCTCCACCGAAGGAACGAGAAAGAAGCGAGTCTCCCGCCACCTCAGCGGAGATGGCTCCACGAAGATGGCGGGCTAAACGCTCTCCATCACCACGAAAGCGGAGAAGACCATCGTATTTTTCTCCTCACCACAATTCAAAGAGGGATGATAAAAAGAAAGAGAAGAAAAAGGCAAGAAAGAGGACACCCTCTTCTTCATCCTCTTCCTCTTATGAAAGCTATGGTGAATACGACAAAGATCAAGACAAGAAAAAGGCGAGAAAGAGGTCACCCTCTTCTCCACCTTCTTCAAATTCTTCACCTTATGAAGAAAGTGATGGTGCAACCTTTGAACCATAAAAAATAAGAGGCCATAGGAAATCTTATGCCGCATGGAAGAGGTCGTCCAAGCTGAAGAAATTCAAAGAGGGAGGGAAGAGCATCTCTTTCCTTACCTATGATGGTACCTTTGGTGCTAGGGACAAAGTCTTGGCCTTTATCCAACAATTCGATGCAGCGTTTGGAGATGAGGGCTTCACGGAGTCCTCTAAGCTACTCCATGTAGCTATGCACTTTCAAAAGTCCGCCAGAAAATGGTGGTCTAGCCTACAAGCCAACGGTGAAGCTCCACGAACATGGCAGGCTTTCAGAGCCTCCATTATGAAGCAGTGGGGAAGTGCCAGGGAAGAAAAAGCTAGAATATTGGTTAAGCTAGCAGACCGGCCACAATAGGGATCCAAAGGAGGGAAAATAGGGATCCAAAGGGGGGGCCATCTGCAAAAGATCCATGTGGAACAATGGGCTAAAAATACCCTAAGGTTCAGCCCATTAAAACTTCCAAAATGCTAAGGTTCCAAAATTCAAAGGTTGTGTCCAAAGGTCAAACCTAGGAGAAATTGGATGCTTTGCATGTGACTAAAAAGTCTTGGCATACCCCTACCTAGGAGGGGGCGAGCCTTGAGAGTAGGGGATGAGAGAGAAATCCACACACACACACAGGCTCCCTTTACACAAAGGGAATGAGGGACACATGCCAGCTCCCTAGGCCATATGCCCACAAGGTGTGCCCAATTCTTATTGGATGGCCTTGGAGGTGGACCAATGAGATTTAGAATAGAGTAAATCTAGTTTAATTTATTTAAAAACATGTAATAAAAGAAACCAATGAGAATTAAGTCTCCTAGAAGACTATTGGGCAGTCTCCCAAGGGGTCCAATGAGCATTCAAGAGCCTCATGGCTTGCCTCATTCCTATTGGCCAGGAGGCAAAGGGGTCCAATGAGAGTTTAGTTTAATTATTTAATTACCTAAATCTCTCAGAAAAGGGGAAAGGGGGACACAAGTCAAAAGGCTATCACTTATGCTGCTTAATTGTGATTGGCTTGACTTGGGGAGGGCCAATGAGGCTCCAACAAGAGCAAATAGCAAGAGGGCTCGCCCAAGAGAGAGAGAGGGGGATGATTTTTGCAAGGCATTATCACACAGACACTCACACAATCTCATGTGTGAAGAAAGAGAAGACTATCTCTTCCCAAGCTTTAATGGAGAACTCATCACCTACTCCAAGCTTGTGAGATAGAAGCCTACATCAACACTCTCTTGGCATGTGGATGCAAATCCAACCAAGAGCCAAGCTTCAATGCATGCTCATCTCCTCTACCAAGCTAATTACTAAGCTAAGCTATGCTAATATGAGTGATTATGTGAGGAGATGTACATCTTTCTCGTAAGATACTCCTTCTTCCTCTCAATCTACTCTCATACCCTGCTAGCTCTCACCATCTTCGAAGGTGTGTGAGGTCTTGGGTCTGAGAACGGGGATAACTCAAGTTGTGTTTGCTAAGTGTTTTTCTTAGTGCATGAAGCTTTCATCTTCATGGCACTAGCTAGTCTTGAAGGAACACAAAGAATTGTATTGTACAATGTCTCTCTTGATGGGAGAAACCATAATACAATGCCTTTTGGAGGGGGGACCGGCTCCATGCAAATCCGGTCCGCAACTGTTGTCATTAGTTTAATCTCTCTCTCTTTTGAAAGTATTGTCGATGCTATCTAACTAGGTGTTATGCTTGTTGTTGCTCTCTCCACCCAAGCACTCTTGTAATTCTCATTAGGAATCTATTCTAATGAAATGCCCACTATGTTCATGCTCATTTCCGCTACACACAAGTTATTAGGCCATTAAATGTCACACCTTCTTTCTCAATACTTCCTCACAAATTGTTTGTCTAGAACGTTGTCTGCTTCATTACGTTCAAAGGTAAAATCTCTTCGCAACACTATAAGTTCCTCATGGTGAAATTGTGTTTTTGTTGGGGTGAACCTCCTTGTAAACCTGCTTAAAACTCAGTATTTACATAGCAAAATGTGTTTTATGCATAGGAGAGTGCTGGGGAATCATTGCTAAGCTATAGGGTGAATTCGAGACAAAAAATACTTAGGTCAAATCTACCCTCTAGATACTTCGCCCAGTTGGATAGGTCTATGTTGTCGTCAATGATCATGTGGGAGAGGGCAACAGTCAATTGGTTTGCGGGACATGCTGAACCAAATCGATTACCTTCCATCCCTCCCAAAAAACAAGGCTTTGGATCTCTTTCAACTCACTCCAGATCACTTTCAATCCTACAACTGTTCTAAGGACAAGAGGTATGCGATGCTACCAGCATTGTGTCTGCTTGCTACCAGCATTTTGTCTCCACCAAAACGGCATCTGATGTTGTAGTCTAGGCTAGAGGAGACAAAGCCATAATTGATGTCCTTTTACTCATGAATTCAAGCATGCCACCATTGAGTTGGGATTTGAGATTGTGCACCATATACATGGTAGCTACTACTGCCATTGATGATTTTCGGCAGTACAAGTCTAGCTTCTTTAGCGCCGCATACATAGTGAAGGCATACATGGTGACTACTATCACTTATGACACTCGGCACTGCAAGTCCATCTTATTGCCAATCTAGAGTACTAACTCAATGGTGCTCTGCTTGGCTTCATGAGTCATGCCTAGATCGAAGCATTTCCTATGGCAAGGCAAAGGTGATTAGTAATATGTTGTTTAAGCGGCTCTGATGATTACATAAGATATGAGTGTTGATAATAAATCCATGCAGGCACGTATGCATGCACACAATACGCACGTGCACCCATGGCATTGGACACCTATACTTGGTGTGTGCACACAGTGTTACCATATACATGTGGTAGTGATGTGTGTGAACACACTAGGACCGCAGGGGCATTTTTTCCCTCTTTAGGAGGGTTTTTCCCAGTGCATGATATATACATCCATCACTCTAGGGCTATCTATCTTTACATTGCACACTAAGTAATACACTCTCAATTGTGCGCCTTGAGCTTCCTTCGTCTTCTCTAATCTGTGTGTGTTTCTCTGCAATCCTATGTCCAGCAATAGGTATGAGAGCAGGTTGCATCCTCTTGGGCTTAGTCGCCAGCAATTCCAACACATGCCTACTCATTTTCTTATATTTTAGTGAGCTTTGGCAAGCGTTTGCAGGTCGACAAAAATTTTGGGCGTGCTCGCAGAGCTTAGTCTGCTCAAAGTTCTGATTTGGGGTCATTTTGGACTTCGTTTCCACTACAGATAGTACTGCACAGGCTATTTTGTCATTTTGTGCAAAAATTCTTCTAGTGTTGTTTTCTGCATAACAGGTGTTTTACAGTCTTCTACCATTTGTGCTATATAGCACGTGTTGATTCCGCTTCGTTTCTCCTCTTTTCAGACAATTTTCATATCAAGTGCAGCATTTACCATGGTTGACAACAACAGAGATGTGTTCACGATTTTTGTTGGTAAGAGCAGACTGGATGGGGACAAATACCCTATGTGGGCTTACATGATGCAACATGTTCCTGTGTCAAAGGGCATCTAGAATATTATGCAGGGCATTGATTTACGTCCTGGTTTTGAGGATGCAGGCGATGTTGAGGATGTTCCAGGTCTTGCTGCAAGAATTGCTGCTATTAGACTTGTTTTGCCTACGGCAGAACAATCTCGTTGGGATGTAAAGGATACATAGGCTCATGCATTGTCTGTGAAGCGCACCATTGTTTCTCACATTTGTTTAGTAAAATCTGCAAAATAGGCACTACAAGAGGTACTTCACATTAGCGACACTCGCAGTGCGACGCTCAAAAGTGAAAATCTACGGTGTTGCTATGAGTGTCCTATAGGTGTCGCTATTTTCTTTGTTACATAGCAACACTCATAGAGACGTTGGAGAGGGGGAATAGGGAACACACCCAACACACAAAATGTATGCCTCTCTATAGCCCAGGGATTCCAAATCACCACTAACCTCGCTAAGAACACCTTAAAATTGGCTAATTTTCACTAACAATTCCACCTTAGCATACCAAACAATTGTCTCACACCTTGCAAAAAAAAACACCTTTCATTCCACACAAGGTTTTGTGACATTCTCCTTTACTTCCTCGCATCAAGCATTTCTTTGAATGTAAGTCCATGGCCTCCCTAGCCCGGGACACGCTATGGTGAACCATAGATGATGAGCGGATATCTGGGATTGTCATGTGCAGTCTCGGTGTTGAGAAGAAGATGACGGAAGATCTAGAGGCTAAAATCAACCAGTTTTGCATGCTTCACAATCCAGTGATGCAAAAGTGGATTTCACAATACGAGGATGCAAAGCGAGAGCAACAAAGGGCATGAATCGAGTGGAGACGGGGAAGACGACCGCCGATGCATTATCCGGTGGGTCTGGAGAGCCTACCAACATTCATGAGCTTAAGATGGCTTCACAACCAATTGAAAAGCGCACAACAATATGGTGAAGAAGTGACTAAGGAGGAGTGGGAGTACTCTTGGGGTTGCGTGACCAAGGTAAGTTTGCAATGTATGACTAGCGACTTTCTAGATGTTTTAATGGCCATTCATAATCTTTGTTGGTTTTTAGTATAAGTCATACACAACAGCATGGTGTAAAGGTCGACATTTTAGGGTGGAACAGAACAGATCGACAAAAAAAGTTTTACTCAAGATTGTGGAATCATGGCAAGATTTGAATAGTCTAGTCGATGATGGTTCTCTGATCTAGATCCTATGGTGGCAGAACTCACTTACTTCGGCACGCTACAAGAGATTTTGAGGATTGATTATAAAGGAGTTTTTGTTGAATTGTTTGACGTGCAATGGTTCAAGATAAATATGGAGGTTTGCAACGCTACTGTGCGCAGAGGAGAGTATGGTTTCCTTGAGGTGGATTCAACTAAAAAATGAACCGACCTAAGAGACATTTTTGTACTACCCGAGCATTGTAAAAAAGTAAGCATGTAAATAGTTAACATTCAGTTTTAGAAGTTATGTGCTTAGAAGCTCTCATGTAAGTTATGTGGCTCTTGCAACTGATATTTCATCCTACAAAGTCTGCATCTAACTGGTGGTACGTCATAGAGATAACCCCTCGTAGTGCACAGACGTATGAGGGCTACCATGTGGCAATCGGAGCGGCATCAATGGAGGATATTGAAAAAGATGCTCAGCCAGAAGTCGCTGAGGTGGTTCCAGATGAGCATCAAGTTGCTGATCTCTATGGGGTGCATGGAGAGGATCTACAAAATGAAACGGTAGATATTTGCCTTTTTAAACGGAGAGCTCTATATAGACATAGGGAGTTATGCTAAGCTATGTGAGGATGAGAGAGAGACCTCTTAAAGCCATAAACATTGTATTTGAACAATTTTTCTTTGTTTTATAATATATATTGTATTCACGTGGCTTTTTGTCCATTCCTGTCTATATGCTATACTTGAAAAATATAAATTGTGTTTAATCATCATTGCTACCACTCCAGGTATACTCCAGGTGTGTTCTCACTGCGTTCCAAGTGCAATCGAGACTAAGAATGCAATCGCAAAGGAGGTGATCTAATGGATGGACGAGCAGCATCTACGAGCAAGGACAAATCAGCTCCTTCCCGATTGCAGCCTCAATCTCCATCGCAGTATGAGTTTCATCCTTCTACAAGATACGTAGAATGTACACGGGAGAACTTCACACAAATCTCTCTACACAGGAATCCCTCCCCCTTTACGAGTCCTCTCTCTCTCTCTCTCTCTCTATCTATCTATCTCTATCTCTCTCTCTCTCTCTCTCTCTCTCTCTCTGTCTCTCTCTCTCTCTCTCTCTCTCTCTCTCTCTCCCTCTCTCTCTCTCTCTCTCTCTCTCTCTCTCTCTCTCTCTCTCTCTACTCTATTTGGTATGTATGTGGATGAAGTTTCTGACTACGTTAAGAGAGATGGTGATAGAGGTGCACAATTCGCAGGAACATGGATCCCACTATTGTTATATCCTGATGATACTGTGTTGATCTCCGACTCTCCAGAGGGGATGCAATGTCGCTTGGATGTTTTGCATAGCTTTGCCCATGAAAGTGGCTTGTATGTCAACCTTGGTAAAACCAAGGTCGTGGTATTTAATACGACACTACAAGAGGTACTTAATAGTAGCGACGCTCGGAGTGCGACGCTCAAATGTGAAAAACCACGGCGTCGCTATGGGCGTCGCTAAATTACAAGTAACTCAGCGACGCTCATAGCGACGCCGTCAGGTCTTAAAAAAAATAACCGAGAGACGCGCTCTCCCTCTCTCTCTCTTTCTTCTCCACACACACACACACACGAGGAGAGGAAGGAGATCCAGGTATGCTCCTTCCCTCTCCTCACTCTCATGTTCCCTTCCCCTCTTTCACTCTCCCTCTCTCTCTCTCTCTCACACACACACACACATTGTGTTTTTGTGTGTGTGTGTGTGTGTGTGTGTGTGTGTGTGTGTGTGTGTGTGAGAGAGAGAGAGAGAGAGAGAGAGAGAGAGAGAGAGCACAAGCATAAACAAAAAACGCACACACACATGCATAAACAAAGAATGCACACACACATTGAGAGAGGAAAAGAGAGAGAGAGCATGCATAAACCAAAAACGCACACACACATGCATAAACAAAGAATGCACACACACATTGAGAGAGGAAAAGAGAGAGAGAGAGAGAGAGAGAGAGAAATATTTTATACTTCGCTTTATGTTTATACTTACAAAAAGCTCTCTTATTGTTTTTTTTTGCAGAATCCGAGAGATACGCTGCTTGGACGCGATGAGACGTCTTATTAGACGACGTCAGTTCAGCCATAGCTAGATATCATTAGTTTCTTTTTGTCATAGCTTATGTATCAGGATACGACTTTTATACGTCTTTTTGAAAACCATGTATATTTTTTAAATAATGACAGTGGTTTGTAACTATTACATTTGCAAAGTTTAACAATCAAGTGATTTTGCCTATGTGTACAATTGTCATTGATTTACTTTCATCAATTCACGCTTGTCACTTTGTATTTTTATTTGTCAAACAATGCGTACTATGTATGATAGAGTTAATGGTTATATTGTCTTGTGGGTGGCTATTTTGGGTCTATATCTACCTTTGCACTTTTTTTCAAAGGTGAAGAATATGTATGAAACATTCAATATGGTTGATGGGTGGAAGGGCATTCAATGCCCTGCCACCCAAAATTTTTCCTCTCGAACATCGCTATGTACGTCGCTATATAAGGCTCTGCAGCATCGCTATAAGCGTCGCTATAGATGGCTCTACAGCATTGCCATTATCATCGCTATAGGCGTCTCTATATATAGCGACGTTTATAGCGACACATATAGAAACTGACACAACAACACTTATAGAGACGTCCCCGTATCGACACTGGTAGCGACGCTCTTAGCGACGCCTGGGTTATAAAAAACCAGTGTATCACTAAAACATCACAAGAGCACACAACCTCTTGTAGTGCGACCCCACAGTGGATCAGTGTTGGGTTCAAGCCCGCTGTCGGTCAGCCCGTGAGAACAAGACTCAAGGAATGCAGGCCACTTACAGTTTGCATGGCATATTTTTACTTTATAAGGCTTTACAATCAATTCAATCATGGTGTTATTTTTCTTTCTGTGTCGAATCTCTACTCTCTCTCTCTCTCTCTCGCCTTCTGTTGTGCTCCCTCCAAGCAATGGATTGCCTCAGGTTACACCCACCATAGCCTCAAGTTCCAACAACTGGTATTAGAGCCTGATGCGCTCTTGGAGGCCACACCTCGAAACGCTGCTTGCAAGAAGGGGAATCTGGCTCGGCAAGCTACATCAATCTGAGCACAATCGCCAAAGCTAGGAGGAGCTCTTGGCGCTGGCAAGGCAAGTTGATCCTGCATTCAAAACGCTTCCAGATCCGAGGCAAGAGCACAGGCATAGGCAGGTACTTTAGCGGGCATATCAAGAGGCATCGAAGTGTTGCAGGCGTTAAATTGCAGGCAGACAGTTCCTACAAGGCCATAGTTCTATTGCATATCAAAAGGGCTTCAAGCTGCATTGATAACGTCTTCCAAATTGCACCCTATAGTCACCTGCAAGCACCCTTTTCCATTGACGCTCCTGCCGTTTGACTGCTACAGAACGCGCCATTTTTGGCTTTTCTACTTTTAACCTTATTTGATCATTAGGCCTCTAATCAAGAAGGCCTTCACACCTATAAAGGCTGCAATAAAAGTAAAGCTAGCTAAGGTGGGCAAAACATTAAAAACTCCAGGTGGCAAGCCCAGGTTGTAGGCATGGCAGGCACAGCCATGTTTAGCCAAGCTATTGGATTTCTACAGAAAGTGGTTCTACATGATTACGACCTACATCAACTTGTGTTATCTTGCAGTTGATGACATCACCTTGCCCTTTGGAGAATTTTCTATCACGGAACAAAGCCTTGGTTCTCTTCCTACAGCTTCATATCAATCAAGCAACCCAAATACTTGTTCTCCAAAATTCTCAAATATAGAGATGCAAAATTTGGGGTATGATGCTGACATTAGGTGCGACAGGTTTGGAATCAACAAGCTCGATGCAACCAAGATTTTTGGCTACCTACTTGATCAGTGCATGCAAGATAGCATCAATGCCAGGACATATGAATATGGCAACTCTTTGAAGACTAGGTTAACAATTGTTTTTTACCAGTATGTTTGTTGGTTTTGTCTATTTTCAAAAACAATCATATATTTTCTGTCAAAAGCCTTGTTTTTAGCTTATCAAATGTCAGTTACAGCCATGTCCAAATTTTGTACGGGTTATAGACACTGCCACCACATATAAGTGGTAAGACCTCCCAATGTTTTGTCAGTTCTCAGCCCATTGTTGCACTTCTCATGAGTTTATTGGGTACACCTTAAACCCAAGGTTTGGCAGTGAACCAAAAACTCCATTTTTGGTAGCTAAATATTTTGGCCTACACCCTATCTGTTCAAGCGGGGGTTAGTTACCTAGCACCAGGTTATGGATAAACCAAAAGTCCTTAGTTGTGAGAAAACCTAAAACTCACGGTTGATGAGTATACCAAAAACTTGAGGTATCATGAGTTGTGCTTGTCTAGATCGGGCTTGAGGGGGGCATTCTTGGGTTCAAGCCCACTTTCGGTCAGCCCGTGAGAACAAGAGTCAAGGCATGCAGGCCACTTATAGTTTGCATGGCATATTTTTACTTTATAAGGCTTTATAATCAATTCAATCATGGAGTTATTTTTCTTTCTGTGTCGAATCTCTGCTCTCTCTCTCTCTGCTCTCTCTCTCTCTCTCTCTCTCTCTCTCTCTCTCTCTCTCTCTCTCTCTCTCTCTCTCTCTCTCTCTCTCTCTCTCTCTCTCTCTCTCTCGCCTTCTGCTGCGCTCCCTCCAAGCCATGGATTGCCTCAGGTTACACCCACCATAGCCTCAGGTTCCAACAATTAGGAGGTCAGCACCTGCATTCACATACGGCCAGGAGACAATGGAGTATAGATATGCTTACACCTACCTTGGAGTGTTTTTTAGTGGACGAGCATTTTCATTGAGAAGAGCAGTAGAGACTAGATTGACCAGAGCCCGCACAACATTGGGTAGATTGGAGAGGATGTGTTCACATGTTCAATTTCACAGCCTCGGTCGAAGCTCTAGCTCTTTGACACCCTATGGCTTCTACATTTCTCTATGGAGCTAAGATTTGGGGACCTTCATTGGACCATCATGGGACGACAAGTCGCACTGATGGATGGGGGGACATGGAGAAGCCACTAGTCTCTATGATCTCACGGCTCATTAGAGCCAAGGCTTCAGTACCACGTGCCGTTATACAAGCAAAGCTAGCTGCCCCCCCTCTAGTGGTTGAGGCACTCACCAGATCTATCTCCTTCATACACCGCATTTGGGAACTTCCTCGAAACAAATATGCCCGCCTTGTACTTGAGTCCTCTTGATAGTTAGCCATTCAAGGAGATACAACATGCTAGTATGGGGAGATGACATCATGGTTTCATGCACATGGGTTCAACATAGATACACTTCCCCCCTTCCAGTACTCACTGGATGCACCCTCTTTGACTCTCACACAGTCCGAGGTCACGAGGCTCATCCGCAGGACCTGACTCAGCTAGACATCATGAGGACATGGATACAGCCAGCACAGGAGCTGGGGACGCAGATGGATTTCTATAGAGAGAATCTTCTCCTGCTTACGGAGGACGGTTTTGTGATGAGACCTAGATACATGGACAACCACTTGTCCAGCTATGCACATCTTCACACCAGCTATGGATCGAGACTGGGAGATACAATAGAGTACCAGTAGAGGCCAGGACATGCCTCCTATGTGACCGGGAGCCTAAGACAGAGTTGCACTACACATGCCACTGCCCCGTCTACTACGAGATACGTGGCCGCTTCGAGTGCTTGTTCAAAGAGGGCTTTAGACCACTCTATAGAGTCATGTGGTACTGTTGATCGAGATGTAGAGAGAAATAGAGAGAGCGACGAGACAAGAGACACACCATGTACACTCCCAAAGACTGATTCATATTGAGGACAAGATACAAATATATAGGTAAGACCAAGTTGAGTAGAGTGAGCCATATATAGCTCCAACACCCCCACTCAAACAAAGGTCTCTAGCTTTGGATGAAAAACCCCTTGGGGAGTTCAAGGGAAAAACCCAAGCCCCTATACAATGTGAAAATATGAACCAGCGATGATGATGTGAAAGTGAATTGTGCATCTATGTACAAATGTTCAAGTGACTTAGAGATCACAATGTGCGAATGTTGAGTGTGCATAGTGCATGGTACCTAAAAGATTACAATGTCATATGTACAAAGCTATTACAATAGCAAAGAAGCTAATCTAGAAAGAGTGAGGCCGAAGCAACTCCAAGCTCCGAGCGCAAGAGGATGAAATGTGACTCGTTGAGGCCTTTGGTCAAAATGTCTGCAATCATCTGGTCACTTGGATAGTGTTCAACCATAATTGTTCCTTTGCGTACTTCATACCTGACATAATGATAATGGACAGCAATGTGCTTTGACTTATTATGTTGAACATAGTCTTTTGCAAGACTAATAGCACTTTGGTTGTCACACCGCAAGGGTGTGCTAGAAAGAGGAGAGTGACCAATATCAACCATCATTTGTCGAAGCCAAATCAACTCACGAGCTGCAAGTGATGCCGCAACATATTCTGACTCAGTCGTAGAAACTGCAACACAACGGTGTTTCTTGCTGGTCCAAGAAACAAGACAACCATTTATAAAGAAGCAATTTCTACTAGTAGATCGCATAGATAAATGTGAGCTTGCCCAGTCTGCATCTGTGTAACCCAAAAGAGAAAGAGATTGCATAGAATCCGATGTGAGTTGTTGTCGATAGACTAAACCAAAATTTGTAGTGCCTTTCAAGTATTTCAATACACGCTTTGCAGCAGACCAATGCTTAAGAGAAGGACATGCAAGATGTTGTCCAAGATAATTAGCAGCAAATAGAATATCAGGACAAGTGTTCATGCCAACAAATTAAAGACATCCAATCAAGTTAGCATAAGGTTGATTTGTGACAAGTTGACCGCCATTGTTAGAAGTGTTCTTTGTAGAGCTCGCAAGACAAGGTGTGTTCGGTGAATGTGCAGATTCCATACCAAATTTTTGAATAGTATCTGCAATAAACTTTGATTGTCGAAGGAATAAAATACCTTTTGTATGGTTCCGTTGGATTTGAATGCCAAGACACGAGTGAATCTCTCCAAGATCCACCATATCAAATGCAGAAGACAATAACTTTTTCACTTGCTGAAGAAATCCCAAATCATTGGAAACAAGGATGGTATCATCCACATAAAGAGCAAGAATCACAAAACTTCTACCTTGGCGTTTTATGTATAAGTTGGGGTCTGACGAGAAAGAGATGAATCCTTTAGAGGTGAGAAAAAGATCAAATTTTGTATACCAGGCTCGCGAAGCTTGTTTGAGACCATATAGTGCCTTATGGAGTTGAGCAACAAGGTCTTCTTTACCTGGAATAACAAACCCTTCTAGTTGTTCCATATAAATTTCCTCTTCCAAGTCACCATTAAGAAAAGCAGTTCGCACATCCATTTGATGAGCTTCTAAATCAAATTGAACTGCAAATGCCAATAAAACTCGAACACTTGTAATGTGAACAACTGGTGAAAAAGTCTCTTGATAATCAACACCAACTACTTGGGAGTAACCTTTTGCAACTAAACGCGCCTGGAACTTGTCAAAAGATCCATCTGCTTTTACTTTTGTCTTATACACCCACTTACATTTAATAGTTGTACGACTAGGAGGTAATTCAGTTAGTGTCCATGTACCTTTAGAGATAAGAGAATCGTACTCTGCTTCCATAGCCTCTTGCCATTGATCCTTTTGTGGTGAAGAGGTAGCTTCATCATAAGTAACGGGATCTTCATAAGTAGAAAAAGCATTATCAGCAATATCGTCATCATAAACATGACATGAGCCATGTTCAAAATCAATAGGCAGATCAAAAAAAATATCAATATAATCATTGGCAACATTCGGAATGTTTGGTTGTGAAGAGGAAAGTTGCTCTATAGGAAGAGTTTCATCTTTTGAAAGAAATGGAAAAGCCTGAAGCAATGATTTAGTATCATCAGAATCATCCATGGACCATGAGCCTCCCATAAGCTATTCGTTAAAAGTAGCATCACGATTCACAATTACTTTCTTGGATGAAGGATCATAGAATTTGTAGCCTTTGGAAGTGTCAGAATATCCAATAAAAATAACTTTAAGACCAGGAGCATCAAGCTTTGTTCATGTTTCTTTGGGAACATAAATATAAGCAATGCATCCAAAGGTTCGAAAATGAGATACAGAAGGAATGTCACATGTCCATGTTGTGATGGGTATCTTACCAGAGGGTGCAGTAGTAGGAAGATGATTCTGAATAAATACTGCTGTCAAAGTAGCTTCAGCCAAGAAAACACGAGATAAGCCAGAATGAATCAGCATACATCTTACAGCATTGAGAATAGTGCGATTCTTTCGTTCAACAACACCGTTCTGTTGAGGCGAATATGGAATAGTGTGTTCATGATGAATTCCACTGTCAGCACAGTAACTCACAAACTCTCGAGAAACATATTCGCCTCCATTGTCACTACGAAGCTTCTTAAGGCGACAACCAATATGAAGTTTCGCAGCCTTGTGAAATTGTTTGAAAACAGATAAGGCTTCAGATTTTTGTCTAAGTAGAAATACTGTCGTATACCTTGAGAAATCATCAATGAAAGTAATGAAGTAGTGATATTGTGATCTCAAAGAAGGTAGAGGTCCACATATATGAGTATTAACAAGATCCAATATGTCATGAGAATGAGTTGTATTTGAAAGAGGAAAGGGTTTACGATTGTGTTTCCCAAGAGCACAAAATTCACAAATTCCCATATGGGGATGGACTTTAAGATCCATTCCATGAACAAGATCACGACGTTGAAGATCAAGGAGTTTTGACAAATCAGCATGAACAAAACGGTGATGCCATACTTTGCAATCATGATCACCTGGAGCAGTGACAACATTTGCTACAGCATCGTTGAGAGAGAGTTCAAACAAGTTACCGTTTCGAGGAGCAGTGGCTATAGTCTGTCCATCTTTCTCAATTCGGCATTTGGTATGATCAAATCCAACAAATAGAACAAGATCAAAAAGTCTAGCAACTGAAAGAAGGTTACGTTGAAGATCTGGTACATATAATACTCCTCGCAAAATTCGAGTGGAAGAAGATAAGGTGCCAAGATATAAGTCTCCAATACCCTTTACTTGACAAGTAGTATCATCAGTAAGATAAACAACACGTTGAACTGGCAGTGGATGATAGTTACGAAGCCACTTAGACTGATATGTCATATTTCCTGTAGCACCAGAATCGACAATAAAAAGTGATCCATCACGTACATGAAGTATTCTGTCTGGAGCAACTGAACATAGGACGCAGCTTGTTTCTGGTACAATGTTGTTTTGATGTTCAGTAGCGTATGCTCTATTCCGATCTATGTCGAATCGATGCTTATAGCACATATGAGTGGGATGATCAGATCGTCCACAATATTCACAAGAAGAAGAAGAAGAGTCTCTAGATAAACGTGGTTGCTTTGTGGTAATATTGTGTTCTTCATCATATTGACGTGCCCAACAATCATCTTCAGTATGGCCATTTCTGTTGCAGTAAGAACATTGCTTATTAGAAAATTTGAGACGAGAGAAAATATTACCGCGACGTCCACCTCTGCGGTTTCCTCGTTGAAATGGACGCCTTCGAGCATAAAAAGCACGTTCCATCTGTTGTGACTCAGTCTCCTCTTGTGAAATCATAGATGTATCGTGACCAACATTACTACGTTCTTGACGTTGAGAGTATTCAATTAAAGACATGCAGGCTTGGTCGAAATCAAGACCATCTTTATTAGAGAGAATAGTAACAATGTTATCATAAGAAGAGTCCTTCACCGTATCAAGGCGAAGTGTAATCAGTTGCTTTTGTGGAACAGGATCACCGGCAGCAGCAATTTGATTAATAATAGATTTGAAAGATTCAATATGTCCCGTCATGGCAATACCAACTTCATATTGTAACTTGTTAAGCAACCCTCTCAAATAAAGTATTTCTGTAACAGATTTCTTCTGAAAGTTTGCAATAAGGTACTTCCATACATCGTGGGAATTAGGCAGTTCATACATATCAAGCAAAAGGGAATCAGTAAGAGAAGAAAGAATATATCGACGAGCTGCTTTATCACGTAGTTGCCAATCCGTATAGGCAACATTCCAAGCTTCAAATATAGGTCCTTCAGTGATAAGCACGTTATCATTATCCGTATCAACAGGCTGAGGTAGACAAACACGATTTCCAAGAACAACATCGGAGAGTTCATTGCCTTCAAGAATTAACAACATATTTTCTTTCCAACCTGGAAATCCTTGACCTTGGAAAGGAGGAACAGAACGCTGACCAGAAGGAAAGCCGTTGACGAGAATATTCATAGCCATATCTTGTTGCGAGAAGACGTATAAGATAAGATCGCAGAATCTGCACACCATATACGGTGAAGGCCGCAATTGAGAATGAGAGAGATATGAGGACTGCGTTCTGTCAACGATAAATGTAAGAAGGATTCTCAAGGAACGTCCAAAGATGTGAGAGACGTCACCCAAAAAGGCAGGGTAAAGGAGACGTTAATAATAAAAGAGTCCTCAAAATAGAGTGGCGTGAGACGCAAGATTGATGGCCACAGTACGAATAGCAAAAAGATAAGTCTTCTCGAAAAAGTTAACGCCAAAATAAGAAAAATGATCGCGGACGCTTCACGAAGAAGTGGGACGAAGAAAGCTGCGTCAAGCTCAATTGCAGTAAAAACAGCATAACTTTTTGTTGCGAACTCCGATTGACGCAAACCTAGAGCTCAAATCGAAGAGCTTGAGGAGACGAACAAGTTTTGGATGAAAATTGCCATTGCGCTTTTCCCATTTCTCCAAATTTTGAGCAGAACAACTCGAAAAATTGAGATGAAGTTCAGGATGTCATCAACAAGAAAACATAATCAACGATTAGATTGATTAGCAATAAACGCCACACAAAACACTAATCATATTCTTCTTAACACAAAACAACCACAGTTAACAAGAATCAACGCTCAAAAATAAAATTTGTATCAATTTTGAATCTTACATGTGAATCACATACACATACTGTTTTGTCACCATGAATTGAATCGGCGCTTGATCGTTACCGCTCTGATACCATGTTGAGATGTAGAGACAAAGAGAGAGAGAGAGAGAGAGAGAGAGAGAGAGAGAGAGAGAGAGAGAGAGAGAGAGAGAGACGAGACAAGAGACACACCATGTACGCTCCCAAAGACTGATTCATAATGAGGACAAGATATAAATATATAGGTAAGACCAAGTTGAGTAGAGTGAGCCATATATAGCTCCAACAGGTATGAGGATCAGAGATGCTTGGGTCTTTTTTTGCTCGAGCTACGCAGACACAGAGAGAGCCTCATGAAAGGCGAGGCTAGCCAGTCTTAGAGACCAATCACAAACTTCTTTATAGTAGACACTGGACAACAGGAGGAGCTACTACCATAGGAGAGCTCGCCACCTCAGACGGGAGGCACACTGATCGATCGAGCGACCGCACTAGGGAGATCTAGATGCCCACGACTATGGAGGACTATAGAGCATCGATGGAGGTTGCATCAGAGGATTCAGATCACTTTGGCCCAACATGCACGACGCCCGATCAGGCTATTGACCATGGAGGAGATTGATGAGATCCACGACCGACCGATGCTGGATCTTTTGTGATCTGTGATTTAGCTATCTCACCTAGATGGATCTTTTGTGATCTATGATTTAGCTATCCCATCTATCTGTTTAGATCACACCTAGCTGTTTCAGATTCCATAGCATTTTATTCTGTCATTTTTGTTACTGACTTTGTATCATATCCACCACATTGTAACTTTCTGGTCTCATAGGTCATTCTGGCCTTCTGAAGACGTTAATATAACATTTCATTTCATTCTATTTCTCTCTCTCTCTCTGTCTCTCTCTCTCTCTCTGTCTCTCTCTCTCTCTCTCTCTCTCCCCCCCCCCACCACTGGAATCCCTCTCCTTAATATTATCTATAGTATAAATTATAATTTGTCCTTCTTTTCTTCTCCATTCAGTAATAAGATAAAATGTTCGTGTATTTAATGCAAGTCTGGATGTGATCAGTTTCTTTCTTCTATCATCGCTCTGGAGCACCATGATGTCATTCCACTCTTTCAACATCTCCCTCTGTTTTGGAGCATTCAGCATGCTTCAAAGCTTCACGATCGAGAGACGATCTTCACACTCGTCTAGGAACCGATACTCTACTGGTGGCGATGACGGTTGTTGTGGGGATGTCGTTGTGAGCGGGATGAAAACACACACAACACCTCTATAATCACCCAACACACAGTCTTGGGATGATATACACAGACCCTATGGGGGATCACCACTCGGCTTACACAACTCACTTGCCCGAGACAAGGAACACACCGATCGGAGAGAGACTATCCATTTGCCCACTCCGCACAGTGAGACACACACACACACACGAAAAAAAAAACTCATCTCAAAAGAGGATAATTTGTGATGTTTAGATACAATTGCGCTTGGGCCAACACCAATCGGAAAAATAGCTCACACAATATGGGTAAAATATGCCAGATACAATCACAAATTGGAGTAGAGGCTTCGCTCATAGGAGAAACTTACACAGCCAAAACAAAAGAAAAACACTGAGAAATTTGAAAAAATAGACAGCTCCATCACGTCCGAAACGGCCCAAAACCCCAGTCTACTATGTCAAAGTTCATAGTTGTCACCCTGCTCCATCCATCCGCACAACTGGCCTCAAATTTTTCCAATAATGCATCCCACCACCACGTGAAGTGGCCCCAAAATATGGTTCTCATGATGAAATGTTTGCATAATTATCACAAGGAAACACCACGTTGTGTCCGTACTTATCCATGTGCAAGTATTGACCCCATTCGACCTCTTGACGCCATTGGATGCCATCTGACGCACCTGCTTACCTCATGTCGTCGGCCCGCGGATAGCTTCCTCAAGAAGTTTTACGCACTATCAACTCCTAATTATTATAAAAAAACACACTGGTACTGGTGAAAGTGAAAATCGATGCACTATGTACATGTTGTTCTACCTGTACACATGTGGGCCCCACGTAGCCACCTGGCTCTGGAAAACGGGCAACCCTTTATTTGATGCACCATGCATGTGTATATATATATGTGAAATCCCTTGCTCCAAAAAAATCCTAACATAGTTTGCCCATCCCCTAGCCTGCTAGATCATTCATGATCAGCAACAGTAAAAAGAGATATGAGACTCGCCCCGTCACAAGTCTCCTCATCCCTCACCAACATTACTTGCTCCATAAACAGCTCATCTTGCTCCACCATCAT
The DNA here is from genome assembly GCF_014529385.1 of Adiantum capillus-veneris. Classification (NCBI taxonomy): domain Eukaryota; kingdom Viridiplantae; phylum Streptophyta; class Polypodiopsida; order Polypodiales; family Pteridaceae; genus Adiantum; species Adiantum capillus-veneris. The sequence goes on along the minus strand of NC_140947.1, from coordinate 112,571,418 downwards.
TAACCTGGCATGATATAATTTAAGATGCAATCCATTTACCCTTGACTTATGTAGGATTCCATCCAGGTTAGCCAGCTGATATGTACCATTTGGGAAACACTCGACCACTTTAAAAGAGCTTTCTCACTTAAATTGAAACTTCCTTTGGAAGGTGTTGTCCAGCTTAGTGTTGTAGCGCAAAACCAAGTCATGCTTCTTGATACCCTTACTTTTGACATTTTTCATTTAGATTTGCTAAAGCCCTATCTTGCATCTTCCCATAATGCTCCAATGCGCTCATCCTATTCAGCTGAACCTCTTGTAATTGTAAGAGCCTCTCTTTGAATGCATCACTAGACTACTCAAGCAACTTTTCTAACATCTTAACCACAGGCAACTCTACTTCCACAGGCAATAGTGCTTCCTTTCCATATACCAAATGAAATAAAGTAAACCCTGTAAACGAAGTACGGTAAGCCCATAATGCAGTAGGCAATTCCAAATCCCAATTCTTTCCTTGGTGCTTTGTCAATTTTGAAAGAATTTGTACTAACTCACCATTGAATCTTTCATTTAAGCCATTACATTGTGGATAAGAAGGAGTGGTATGTTGGTCCTAATCTTCATCTTCATGCATAAAAAGTCTAGCAGTTTAGCTCTAAATCCAGGCCCCTTATCTGAAAGTAGCTCTAGTGGTACCCCAAAATTGCAACATGCTTCATCGTACACAAATTTTTCTACATCCTTTGCAGTGATTTGTTTTATTGCTATAGCCTCTGCTCATCTAGAGAGATAGTCCATTGCAGTCAAAATAGAGCTTTTGCCCCTGCTTGTGATAGGTAACGGTCCTATTGCATCAATCCCCCACTTTTCAAACACATCAAACGCCATAATGGTTTTTCGTAGCTCTGGCTTCAACACCCTCTTCCCAAATGCTTGTTATCTATTGAAAGACCTACACCAATAGTGAATATACTTGTGCAAAATAGGCCATACATAGCCCTCTTGCAAGATCTTATGCAAGGTGATCTTTAGAGAAAAATGGTCACCACATGCGCCTTCATGATTCTCTTCCAACACTCTATAAAGCTGCTCCCGCCAAGGTACATGTCTCAACACAAGATCAGCCCCTTTCATGTACAAGACATCACTAATCAATTTGTACGTGGATGCTCTATGCACAAAACATACTTCTTAGACTTTTGAATGTCCTTTGGGATGAATCCTGTTAGCAAAAACTCCTCTTCTTCAGCCAAAATTTTCTAGCCATGATAAAGAGGTAAATTGGTCCTCAACACAAATAGCTCCCCAATCATGCTTTGAGCCGCTTCATGTGCCTCTCCATTTAGAGCACGTTCAATGTGTCTGATGCTCCATGCTTTGAACTTTTTTAACAGGCCTTTAATTCTGAAACACATTTCCTTCAATGAGGTGTTCTTGCTCTTCCACACACCCAACACTTGCTTCACAACTAACAAGGCATCACCTTTTATGCTCAACCTTCTAATCCCATGCTTCAAACAAATGTGTAATCCGGCTTCCAATGTAGCATATTCAGACTCATTGTTACTATGTGCATCCAATTTGAACCCTCTCTTGCATACTAGCTTCCCCTCTGGATCATAAAGTGCTATACCCCCTGAAGCTGCATCATGGCTCTTTTTGTATGAGCCATCAAAGAACAACACATGTGCATTGCTGATTTGTGGCACTTCTTCAACTACCTTTCTCACCACCTCTTCCTTAACAATAAGGGGATTCTCCTTCTAGGTCAACAAATCGGCTAGGGTAGATCTTGTATTGTCTTCCACTAAAAAACAAAACTCCAACTCTTGCATCTCAATTACCCATTTCTTGACCACATTTGACATGTTAGTGCCATTAATTAGCTGTGGCAACAAAGTGTAACTCGTTAAGAAAACAAAAGGTCGTGGTAGCAAGTAATGACGAAATCGTCGACAAGCAAATATTACACTGGCCATCACTAGCTCTACTTCCAAGAATTTTTTCTCTGCTACCAACTTCACTAGGCTTGCACAATACAATGGCCTCGTATAATGGCTGCCCTTTCCCTTTTTCAATAACATGGTTCAATGTCATCATCCCCTACTAACGGATTTACATAAAATGCTTGCTTCCAATGACGAGCCTGCATGGCTGACAACCCCCTAACATCTCTTTCACCTCTTGAAACACTTCTCCAATCATGAGCCTGTATCATGCTTTGCCACTTTTTGTAATGGATAAAAGATCTGTGAAGACAATGGAATAAACCACGCCATGTACTTCACTTTGTGTATAAAGGTTGCCAATTGCTTTGTACTCATAAGTGATGGAAGAAGAATAATAGACTTGACCTTGACTGGGTCAGCCTCAATGCCATTTTCTGACACCATATGGTCCAATAACTTCACCCTTGGCTGTGCTAGATGACATTTCTTTGGATTTAGTTGTCCTCAACATTCATCATATCGAGCCAATACCATCTGCAGCTTCTCATGGTGTTTATCCCTACTGCTGTAGACACAGAAGTTGTCCATAAAATATTTAACGTAGCTACCAATGAATGGTTCCAATACTCAATTTTATCTCTCTTGATAGAAATATGGTCCATTTGACAACCCAAATGGCAATACCGTGTAGCAATAACAGCCCCATGGCGTAATGGAAGTTGTCTTTGTTCGGTCTTTAAGAGCAATCTTCAATTGAAAATAGCATGAAAAACCATCACGCACACTGTACCTCTCATAACCTGCCATTGAATCCAAGATCTGATCAATGAATGGAAGAGGATGTGGGTTCTTCTTAGTGCCTGCATTCAAGGGTTTAAAATATACACAAATCCTCCACTTTCCATCCTTCTTTGGACTGACTACTACTGGACTCACCCATTCTGTGGTCTGCATAGGGACTATGAACCCTGCCTCCAATAACTTGTCCACCTCTTCCCTCAAGGCTTCCATCTTCTCTTGCCCATTCTTCTTAGCCTTTTCCGCACTGGCTTAGCACCTTCCTTCAGCTCTATATGCATCTCTTCTCCTTTGAACCCTCTAATCTATTCACATGAAGTAATGAACAAATCAAGAAAACGAGCAAGCATGTGCAAGTATATCTCCTTCTCCATAGGTGAGAGGTCTCCACTGATCATCTGTGTCATCAATTCCTACTTCTTTGACAATTCAACCTTCGTTTGCATCAGCCCTTCAATCACTTTATAAGGCCCTTCACTTTCATCTTCAATTTCATTTGCAAATGAAACTAAACAGGACTCCTGGATTTGTTTGTCCATCAAAAGAAATGCAACATCAACATGCTCATCACTGACGGTAGTACTATCACTGTCCTCATCAGTCAGTCACTGTGGAATAGTCTTCATCACTAGACTCATCCTCATCTTCCTAAAGTTCTTCCAATTGTTTCCTTGTGTCCATATTATATAGCTTCTTGGCACCTCTCTTTCCATAGAGGATAATTGTACCAAGTCTACAATCTTGAACAGCTCCCACTGCACATAACCATGGTCTGCCTAGTATAATAGAGTATGCTCCCAACCCCGCTGGCATCACATGAAAATCAACCACCACCTTTGCATCATACGCCTCCACTTCTAAGCTCTTTACAACACCCAAACATTTTACTTTTTGATGGTTTGCCAATCTGACTCGAAATCCTGACACCCTAGTCACTATAAGACCCATCTTCTCAACGCATGCGTGTGTTATGACACATATTTGGGCTCTTCCATCAACATAACCTTGTCCTAGATTTTTTCTTTTGTGCCACACACCTATTATTGGGAAAATGTCTGGTAGCTCATCCATCGCCAACACCTTCACTGAACCTTTCTCTGGCTCTTTCTCCATTGGGTTAACCATCCTCTTCCACTGTCGCTTTAGCTTAGGCACCATCTCTATAAGCTGCCCAAAAGTAACATCCGCCTTCTTGATTGTCAGATCCTCCTTCAAGTCATAGCTTAATTGTCCATCTCCTAGTGGAAAATATGAAACATGAAACTTGCGCCCAACCCTCCTTTTCCTCTTGGCCTTCACATCCTCCCCTTCATGGATCTTTCCTTTCTTCTTACTAGGACATATCTTGACAATGGATACATGTCACCCCCCATCCTTGGTGGCTTATCACATTGCGGGCTGATGTGTCCCAACTCTCTACAATTATAACACGTGGGTTTCTGCCTCCAGAACCTACCATTGCTTTGTCCAACACCATTCTTGGGCCTTTCTTCACCTCCTAGCTGATTTGCAAACCTCCCTCAACCTCGATTATTTCCCACATTACCTAGCAAGTTGAGGCTGATATTCTTCATTAAATCTACCACTTGCCTCATGTCTTGCCTTAGCCCATCATCTTGCACTATTTTAGTGACCACTACTGGCATAACTTGAGAAGTAATAGAAACCATTGGTTCATGATGAACCCGTAGCATGCGACCTTGTAAAGAGTCCATAGGCTGAAACTCACGCCTCCTGGACGAAGACTACAACCCTAGCTGGCTCATTTTCCTTAGCTTCCACTCTTTGTTCCTTGTCACCTCCAATGCATCTTCATATGTTCTAGGCTTCTTTAGCTCCACTCTCCAACGTATGTTCTCCCAAAGACGAGCCAAGAATATGTCCTTCTTCATCATGTCAGGTGGGGGTACTTGTGGTGCTAAGGCCTTGCACATCCGCTCCCATGCAATGAGAACTTACGTATGTACGTATCTACTGGCTCACCTTCCTTTTGCACCAAACCTTGTTCTTCATCATGTCAGGTGGGGGTACTTCTGAAGCTAAGGCCTTGCACATCCGCTCCCATGCAATGAGAACTTACGTATGTAAGTATCTAATGGCTCACCTTCCTTTTACACCAAACCTTGTACGTATTTCGACACTTTGTCAGGATCTTCTATCTTCACAAACTCCCCTTCCAATCCATGTCTTTGATTATCCCAACTCAATCTTACAGGTGGATCAGCCACACGCAACTCCTCTTCAAATTCTTTGGACCAAAATTGTGCATCACTCTTCAAACAAATCTAGAGAAGACGTAACATCTCAACCAGGTCATGAATCTGGTTGCTAATGCAGGCAACCTCCATATTTTCCAAAAAGTCTTCCACATATTTATTACTTCTTTCATGAAATTCCGGATAAGAGAAAGCCATGGCTACCCAAGTTATGATGCTTTGACCCAAATTTTTTATCGACCCAATCCCCAAAAAATCAATGGAGATCAAATTTAGATAAGGACAAACACATGCACATCAAATGATTTTTCATAGTTTATCATCGAAATTACAACAGGCAAAGGGCATTCCAGTATCTCTCTTAATCTTCTTGGCCCAAACATAAAGACTATGTGCTACTGGAAAAAAATATTCCTGGACACATAAACATTGATCTGGATTCTTTATGTTAAATGAAAAGGAGTGAATTGAGGTCCGTTTTGATCATCCATTAAAGCCAACCATACAGCTCCCAAGAAGGCACAACTGACTTATCCTCTGACTTTGCCATAATTTCAGCAGCATAACATCATAAATGGCTCAAAAGACCAAAAAACCAGCCATCACAACTTGGAAAAAATTTGGCAGAGTTTCCCTAGAAGTAGAGCAATAAGAACCTAAAATATAGACTGTATATGTATGCATAACCTGACAACAATAGAATATGAGCATCAAATAGGAATCACTAGTACATAGCCTATGGAGAGGCCACAAAAAGGGTCCTCCAACCACCTATATCACCGAAAGGATATCACATTTGAGAATCCCCCAGCTCAATAAAACCTCACGCTATCGACCCTCTCATGAAAGCTTATGCAAATCTCGTATAGTCAAGTCTCAGAAATGAATTTCTTTCAGACCAAGTCTTAGAAATGGTTGGGACTGCCAAATTGAACCAAGTATGGCTCCACAAAGGTGTACAATGGCAGTTTCCATGAGTAACATACAATACTAGCAGACAATGCGCTCAAACAGGTGCAAAATAATGCATACCCACGGCAACTACAAGTGACTTCCATTGTCAGTGTATCACTCTACACTAGCTATCTGTACCTATGTGAATCACTTGTACCTGTAACCTGTAACCTGTAACCTATAATTTTCAACCTATAATCCCAAAGCTGAAGATACTGGAAGAAGATCCTCCATGGGGGCACCAAAAAAATATGAGCGGGATGAAAACACACACAACACCTCTATAATCACCCGACACACACTCTTGGGATGACTACACACATACACACACTATGGGGCATGACTCAGGTTACACAACGCACCTGGCCAAGATAGGGAACACACCGATGGAGTGAGAAAAGAGAGACTATCCATTTGCCCACACCACACACAGAGATAGACACACACACACACACACCCAAATAACTCAGCTCAAAAGAGGAGAATTTTTTATCTTTAGATACAATTGAGCTTGGGCCAACACCAATGGGGCAAATAGGTCACATAATATGGGTAAAATATGCCAGATACATTCACAAATTGGAGTAGAGGCTTCGCTCATAGGAGAAACCTAGCCTCGTAGTGCATAGTTGTCACCCTGCTGCATCCATCCGTACACCTGGCCCTCAACTTTTTCCAATAATGCATCTCACCACCACATAAAGTGGCCCCAAAATATGGTCCTCATGATGACCTTTCTGCATAATTATCACAAGAAACACCCACGTTTTGTCCGTACTTATCCACGTGCAAGTATTGACCCCATTCAACCTCCTGACGCCATTGGATGCTATCTGACGCATCTGCTTACCTCATGTCCTCGGCCCACGGATAGCTTCCTCGAGGGGTTTTACATGCTACCAACTCCTCATTATTATAGAAAAACACACTGATGTTGGTAATAGTGAAAATCAATGCACTATGTATATGTTGTCCTGCTTGTACACATGTGGACCTCACGTAGCCACGTGGCTCTGGAAAATGGGCAATCCTTTATTCGATGCACCATGCATGTGTATATACATATGTGCAATCCCTTGCTCCAAAAAACTCCTAACATCATCATCGATGCCTCGACACCGTCTCATGATCAACGAGGCTCCTTATCTTCCCCTTCTTTTCCCTCCCCCACACCAGCCACGACACCGCCATCTATGCTAGGTTTTGAGCGGCTATCGGCCGTTTCTGGCTACACACCACTAGCTACTCCTTCGGGAATCACCCCAGTTGACACTCCTTGCTTTGGGGCCCAGACTCCAGTGGAGACACTGGACATCCGTACCCCCATCGAGAGCCTCTAGAGACCCCTACCGAGACACCCAGGTTCACGCGTCACAGGTGAGAGGGCTTGTCGTACTCGATCAACATCAGTGGCAGCATCATCTTGGATGACGAAGGCAAGAAGGTGATGTTACGCATCTGCAGTCTTTGCTCTCAGGTGTTTATACACTATATACTAAACACGTGGAGTGAAGTTCCAAGTGAATTAAAAGACAGAGTCATTAGCATGCTGCATGACAAGTTTCCCGTGTCAAGTCGGGATGAGCGCTTCAATGAAGACCCGATGAAGGTTCGAATGCACGCATACTGCAAGCACAAGCGTTGTGAAGTACAAAAATCAATAAATCATGGGTGGAAGAGACCAGATTGGCTAGCCAAAGAGTATTGGAAGAATACAAAGCGAGCAGCACGCGAGAATCCTGACAAGTGGAATCAACAAAAGGAGGCAGCCAAAGTGCGAGTAAAGGAATGGGAGCTTGCACCACTTGGGGAGCGGTGGGTGGGCATCATTTGAGGCCGATTTTGTGAGTGTTTTTTCATTGCTCTTTACGTTTGATATTTATGTCTATGTGTACTTTTAAATTCTAACATAATCGATTCTTTGTATGTTTTGAAAAGTGGTGGATGACAGGACTTGACCCCACACCGTACGAGCGCAAGTACGCAGGCAGAAAGGGCTTAAACACCCTGATATTTTGAGTTCTTGCGGAAGCATGGTTAGCATTTCACTTTACTCTTTTACATTTGTTGTATTTTAATAATAACTAGGAAACTAAATAGTTTTGTAATTATATGTATATACTTACAGAAAGTACGTCTTATTGTTTTTTTGTGCAGAATCCGACAGATATGCCGCTTGGATGCGATGAGACATCTGATTAGACGACGTCGGTCTAGTTGTAGCTGTAGCCAGATAGCATTAGTCTCCTTTTGTCATAGATTATATATTGGGATGACGTGTATACGTCTTTTTGTAACTATTGAAAAACCATGTATTTTCTCAATAATGACAATTGTGTTGTAACTACTGCATTTGCAAAGCTTAACAATCAAGTGATTTTGCCTATGATGTGTATAATTGTCATTGATTTATTTTTGTCAATTTACTTTCATCCAATTACTTCTGCCAATTTTGTATCTCTATTCTGCAAACAATACTATGCATGATGAAGTTAATGGCTATGTTTTCTTGTGGGTGACTACGTTGGGTCTATACCTTGCACTTTCTTTCAAAGGTGAATCTGGGCTTATCTTGGATTCATTTAGGTTTTCTCTATTATTGAAACATTCAAAATGGTTGATGGGTGGTAGGGCATTCAATGACCTACCATCGAAATTCTTATACTCTCAGCCATCGCTATAAGCGTCGCTATATAGGGCTCTACAACGTCGCTATGAGAGTCGTTATAGAAAGCATGCAACCATTGCTATCTGCATCTCTATATAGAAACACATCTAGTGATGCAAGTAACGACACATATAGTGACGTTCCCGTGGCGACGCTGTTAGCAACGGTCCTAGTGACACTAGGGAGTATAAAAACCCAATGTATTTCTGTCATTAAAAGTGTCGCAAGTGCACATAACCTCTTGTAGTGAAGCTTGGTATATTTTTACTGGTCTTTATGCAAGCCACAATGAGGCTAAAATTTCTTTGTTGCGTAAAGAGCTGGAATCAAAGATTATGCATGAGGAAGATGATATGGAAACTTTCCTTGCTGGTGTCAAGGATATCAATGAGCAACTTACTTTTGCAGGTGAAGTCATTTCAGACAACTACCTTGTGCAGACTGTTCTTGATTCCTTACCAATTTCTTACCAGAATTTTGCTAGTACTTGGAGACTTATGACCCAAGGAAATCCTGAAGTTGTCAAGTTTGATTCATTATGCACATTGCTGTTGCAAGAGTTGCTTTCCAGAAAAAATAGTACTACACAGCATGCAGTTGAGTAGGCTTTTATTTCTTCTCAAAGAAATGGTGGTAACAGCAATACAATCACTTCTTATGATTCTTCTACGAGTGGCAAAACTTATGTTCCCAATGATTCTGCTTGTAGTACTTCGTCTGGCAATTCTAGTGATAAGGAAAAAAGAAGATGCGTTGCCATTATTGTAAAAAAGAGGCTAAGAAGAAAGAGGGTGGTTCCACTGCAAATGCTGGTTCCACACCAATGCAGTCATTGTTGAGTCTTTTATGAAAGGAGACTATGATGTTGATGTTGATGTAGAATGGGCTTTTAATACAGAGTGCACTTACAATCCTGTTGTCAGTGATTCATGCATGTTAGTTGTTGCACATTCACATGTGGTATTTTGACAGTGGTGCTACAAAGCACATTACCTCACATCGTGAGTTGTTCACCCCTTTCGAGTCTATCCCTCATGGGAATTCAATCACTTCTGACAAGAATGACTCTTATCCCATTAAGGGAGTTGGAAAGATTGTGATTACTGCTGCAAATGGCAGTTCTTTCACACTTGTTGATGCACTTTATGTACCGAGGATCAAGAAGAATCTTTTGTTTGTATCTACACTTGTTAGACTTGGACTTGTAGTCAAATTTGTGGAGGACAAATGTACAATTCATGATCTCAGTTTTGGTGATGAAATTTTTGCATGTGAAATTTTGTGTTGTGGGCTTTATAAGCTCACTTTGTATGATAAGTGTGGAAAAAAATTTGCAAATGAAGTTGCAGATTCAAGGGCTATTTCAAATGCAAAACTTTGTCATGCACGTTTTGGTCATCTGAATTTTTCCAGTTTGCTACGTTTGCAAAAATCTAATATGGTTGCTTCTTTGTCGCCTTTTGAAGCACCTGTCAAACATGTTTGTGAAGGCTGAATTTGGATAAGATGTAGCGTTCAATGTTTCCAAAGGATGGTTTAGTTAGGGCCACATGCAGGTTGGAGCTTGTGCATAGTGATGTTTGTGGGCCCATGCAAACCCCGTCCTTGGGAAATTACCTTTACTTCGTGACATTCCTTGATGATTACTCCAGGCATGCATGGGTATTTTCGCTTAAAGAGAAGTCCAAAGTTTTATGTGCTTCAAACAATTTATGGCTATGGTTGAAAATGTCTTGAAATGTAATATGCGCACCCTCCATTCCGATCGAGGGGCGGAGTATATGTCTCATGAATTTAATGCATTTTTTGCTAGTTGTGGGATAAAACACCAATGTATAGTGCCTTATACACCTCAACAAAATTTTGTTGCTGAGAGGAAAAATAGGCCACTTATGAAAATTGTACGATGTATGTTCAAAAGTGAAGCTTGGCCGCTTTCTTTTTGTCTTGAGGCCATCATTTGTGCCACTTATGTACTAAACAGGTGTAACATTTAATGGCCTAAAAACTTGTGTGTAGCGGAAATGAGCATGAACATAGTGGGCATTTCATTAGAATAGATTCCTAATGAGAATTACAAGAGTGCTTGGGTGGAGAGAGCAACAAAAAGCATAACACCTAGTTAGATAGCATCAACAATACTTTCAAAAGAGAGAGAAATTAAGCTATTGACAACAGTTGAGGACCGGATTTGCATGGAGCCGGTCCCCCCTCCAAAAGGCTTTGTATTATGGTTTCTCCCATCAAGAGAGACATTGTACAATACAATTCTTTGTGTTCCTTCAAGACTAGCTAGTGCAATGAAGATGGAAACTTCATGCACTAAGCAAAACACTTAACAAACACAACTTGAATTATCCCCATTCTCAGACCCAAGACCTCACACACCTTCGAAGATGGTGAGAGCTAGCAGGGTATGAGAGTAGATTGAGAGGAAAAAGGAGTATCTTACGAGAAAGATGTACATCTCCTCACATAATCACTCATATTAGCATAGCTTTAGCTTAGTAATTAGCTTGGTAGAGGAGATGAGCATGCATTGAAGCTTGGCTCTTGGTTGGATTTGCATCCACATGCCAAGAGTGTGTTGATGTAGGCTTCTATCTCACAAGCTTGGAGTAGGTGATGAGTTCTCCATTAAAGCTTGGGAAGAGATAGTCTTCTCTTTCTTCACACATGAGATTGTGTGAGTGTGTGTGTGATAATGGCTTGCAAAAATCAGCCCTCTCTCTCTCTTGGGCGAGCCCTCTTGCTATTTGCTCTTGCTGAAGCATTATTGGCCCTCCCCAAGTCAAGCCAATCACAATTAAGCAGCATAAGTGATAGCCTTCTGACATGTGTCCCCCTTACCCTTTTGTGAGAGCTTTAGGTAATTAAATAATTAAACAAAACTCTCATTGGACCCCTTTGCCTCCTGGACAATAGGAATCAGGCAAGCCATTGGGCTCCTGAATGCTCATTGGACCCCTTGGGAGACTGCCCAATAGTTTTATAGGAGACTTAATTCTCATTGGTTTCTTTTATTAAATGTTTTTAAATTAATTAAACTAGATTTACTCTAGTCTAAATCTCATTGGTCCACTTCAAGGGTCATCCAATAGAAATTGGGCACACCTTGTGGGCATTTGGCCTAAGGAGTTGACATGTGTCCCTCATTCCCTTTGTGTAAAGGGAGCCTGTGTGTGTGTGTGTGTGTGTATTTCTCTCTCATCCCCTACCATTAGGGCTCGCCCCTTCCCATGTAGGGATTGCAAAGACTTTTTTAGTCACACACAAAGCATCCAATTTTCCCTAGGTTTGACCTTTGGACACAACCTTTGAATTTTGGAACCTTAGCATTTTGGAAGTCTTAATGGGATGAACCTTAGGGTCTTTTTAGCCCATTTTTGCACATGGCTCTTTTGCAGATGGCCCCCCCTTTGGATCCATATTTTCCCTCCTTTGGATCCCTACTATGGCCGATCTACTAGCTTAACCAATATTCTAGCTTTTTCTCCCCTGGCACTTCCCCACATTAAATGATCAGTTTAATATGATAAAATCATTTAGGAGAATTAGATATTGATTATTATGACAACAGGTGTCCTACAAAATCTTTGCAGCCTATTAGTCCATATGAAGCATGGCATGATAGAAATCCTTCTATAGAGCACATGCGTGCTTTTTTCTGTTTGGCATATGCTTTGCTGCCAGAAACACAACACAGAAAGTTGGATGATAAGGCTGTCAAATATATTTTTGTCAGTTATAGTGCTGAAAGAAAAGGTTACAGGTTGTACCATCCGCAAACAAAGAGTATTCTAGTTTCACAGGATGTAGTGTTTGTGGAAGATTCTATTCACTCCTTGTTGTCATGTACTAGAGACAGTAATGTAAGCTCACAGGACATTTATGACACTTTGTTGCCTCTTTTCTGTGATGGAAGTTCAAATGTAAATTCCAATGAGGCAAATGTAAAGCCTATGGGGGTTTCTAAAAATGTTATAGATCAGTCTATTACTGATGCATATATACATGATGCAATTAATGAGAAAAGGGCTGAAAATAAGCAGGGTAGAGGTATGCCAAAATGGCTGGTGCATACATTGCGTGACAGTAAATTGGATGCACCTTTTTCTAGTCGTACTCGTTCACACTCTGGCCATGCATCTTATGCATCAGATTGTTATGCTTTGGCTGTATCTAGCTTACATGATGTTTTGATGAAGAACAAAATTCAAAAAATTGAATGGCTGCCATGCAATCAGAATATGATGCACTTATAGAAAATGACACATGGACTTTATGTGATTTTCCTCCTAGCAAAAAAGCCATTGGTACGAAGTCGGTTTACAAGTTAAAATGCAAGCCGGATGGTGAGATCCATGGCCATAAGGCTCGACTTGTTGCAAAGGGTTATGGACATAAAAAAGGCATAGATTATGAAAATACTTTTTCTCGCACTTGTGGTATGACTATTGTGCATTTTCTATGTGCATTGGCAGCTCATTTTTGTTGGGATGTACATCAATCATACATTGTTACTACTTTCTTGAATGGTGACATATTTGAGGAAGTTCATGTAACGCAGCCTCGCGGTTTTGTAAAGAAAGGACAAGATGAAAAAGCATACAGATGTAAGAAGGGTTTGTATGGGTTGAAGCCATCTCCTCATGCCTCGTATCAGAAAACTAATTTGGTCAAAAAAGGCTTTTCTAAGAGTCCAGCAGAAAGCACATTGTATGTAAAGCGTGAGGGTGATGTACTTCTCATCCTGGTTCTTTATGTCAATGGTTTGTTGATCACTGGAAAAAATGAGAGACATATTGCTGAATTTAAGGCTGATTTGAATGCTACTTTCAAGATGAAAGATTTGGGGTTGTTGCATCATTACTTGGGTATACAATTTAAGTAGTGTGATGGTGGTATTGCCTTATGTCAAAAAAGTTACATAGAGACATTTCTATGTAAGCTTGGACTTGAGGATTGCAAACCTAATACCATTCCCATGGAAATAGGTTTGAAGTTGAGTCTACATGATGCTAGTGAACTTGCTAATGGCACTCTTTACCAAACTGTTGTTGGCTGCCTCATTTATGTATGCAATAGGAGGTTGGATATTCAGTTTGCAATCTCACATGTCAGCAGATTTATGCATAGCCTAGGGTCTAAGTATTGGGAGACTGTCAAGAGGATTTTCCACTACCTTAGTGACACTTTACATCTTGGCTTGTTTTATCCCAAGGAAGGATCATTGCCGTCAGACTTACATGTTGTTTTGGACTCAGATTGGGCTGGCTGTTTTGACACGAGAGTGTCCACTAGTGGTTTTTGTTTCATGCTTGACAATCGATGTATATCATTGTTGAGCAAGAAGAAACCTAATGCATGTGGCCACTTGTAGTTGTCAGGCTGAGTACATGGCAGTATTCATAGCTACGGTTGAGTGTGTATGGCTCAGACATGTTTTGGCTGATTTGGGTGTTGGATAGGACACTGCCAATACTATATACAGTGGCAGTCAGAGTGCATTGGAAATTGTGAGGAGCCTAGTTTTTGATGCTCACACAAAGCACATTGAGGTGCATTACCACTATGTCAGGTAGAGGCTCTCAGTAGGAGAGATCAGCTTTGCTTATGTACCAACACAGGACAACCTTGCAGATATTTTCCTTTGGGCTTGCTCCCCTTTGTGGGCTGATCATGTCCTCAAGGCATGGCACTTCCCTTTACTCATGTGCTAGCTCTCGTTCACCGCATCGCTCTAGGGGGGAATTGTTACCATATACATGTGGTAGTGATGTGTGTGAACACACTAGGACCGTCGGGGCATTTTTTCTCTCTTAAGGAGGTTTTTCCCCCTGTGCATAATATATACGCCCATCACTCTAGGGTTATCTATCTTTCCATTGCACACTAAGTAATACACTCTCATTCATCTTCTCTAAGCTATGTGCGTTTCTCTGCAACCCTAATTCCAACAGACAAATGCTCTCATGTACACCTTGATCACTTCTCAAGAACGAAGGGCTTGCAATGTTTGGTTGAGAGTCATTCACCACTCAGGTATAAGGTGGGGGTGCTAATAGCGGCATGGGAGCATTGAGGGGAGTATCATGTATTCTCCTGACTCTTGACCCAGCTACATATCGTTTTGAGCTTGCAAAGGAGGCAGTACTATCAATGCAAGCATAGTGGCCTTAGCCTTGAGTGGCTGGAACTTGTTGTTGGTCCTCTTCTTAAGGTTCACAAGGGCATCGATTATGGATTTGTTTCCACTGGTCAATCCCACAACATTGGTTGTTGTTTTGGTGGAGAGACATAAGTGCGACAGCTTGGCGGTAGAGGCAATGTTGCTAACATCTCGTCCCTCTTGTCCTTAGGACAACTATAGGAACCAAAGGATCTCGAAAGCTTCGGTCGCCATGTGGGATGGTAAGTAATTGATTCGGTCTAGCATGTGCCGTAAGTTGTTGAGTGATGTCCACGTATGCATCTCTCATATGTTGAACAACGACGAGGAAGCGTTTAATAAGTTGCTTCCATTGCATGTTAGAATGGAGAGTCGAGATGATGTTTGTCTCTGGCCAGTGGCCCCGCCTCTTGGACCTTCTCATCAAGCTCCCTACCCTCATCGACAAAGTGTGTCCACTCAAGCTTTGTGTGCACCATGGGTGCTTCCAAGATGCATGCATTGCAAGCAGATCACGTCCGGTGGTGCTTTTGATGAGAGAGAGAGAGAGAGAGAGAGAGAGAGAGAGAGAGAGAGAGAGAGAGAGAGAGAGAGAGAGAGAGAGAGAGAGAGAGAGCAGTAAGCACGTAAGCTTAAAGATGGTTCTTATATATATATATGTATATGTATATATGCCTAGTGTAGGTTGGGAATTATAGGTTGTGCTCATGAAATTATGTGGGTCCGTCTCTTCACCTTCCAACTTGCTTTCACCCGTTACTCCTAAGCTCTGATAAAACAAGGCACTCACTAATATAAGAGCATACTATTTATTATGTTATTTCTACTCTATTAGCTCTAAAATAAAAGAAATCTAACACTAACCCATCAGATTCCATGCAAAGGCTATCGAAGGAGTCCTTTCTAGTTCCAACTTCTACTATCTCAGCAAGGGAACAAAAGGAGAGATGGTTGCATCTCAATAGGGGTCTAAAAGGAGATGTTCTACCAAAGAGAAATGTGCAATAAGTGCTTCTAGACTTATCTTAGCAGGCGACCAAGAGGAGAGATGGTTACATCTCAATAGGGGTCCAAAAGGAGATAGTCTACCAAAGAGAAACGTGCATCTAATGGAGCTTAAAATACATTAGGGTTAGCTTCATTAAAGCCTCCAAATGTTAGTGGGTACTTTAGACCTTACGCAAGCTAGGGCTTTCATAAAATTCAATATCTAACCAACACAAACAGATCATTTAATGTAGGAGAATACACGGGAACAAGGGTTAAGATATAGACATGTGCTTATAGATCTATCTCAACATGAGGCCAATGGTAAAGGGGACCAATTGAGAGAGATTTTATAATAGAGCAAGGCTAACCAATGGAGCATAAGACCTTTGGGTTAGCTTCATTGAAGACCTCCAATAGTTAGTGTAAAATTTCGTTGACCTTAGGTAAGCTAGGGCTGAGTTTGAGGTGGGAACTCGATCCCAAGCTTGAGGTGCTTGAGGAGGGAACCCAGACTAAGCTTAAGGTGCTTGAGGTGCCTGATGATTGAGATGCTTGAGGTGCTTGATGATTGAGATGCTTGAGGTGCTTGTCATGCTTGAGATGCTAGGGTTGTACTTGAGGTGAGAACCCAGTCCAAGCTTAAAGTGCTTAAGGGCCAAGCTTGTGGTGGGAGTTGGGCCCAAGATTGAGGGGCTTGAGGTGTCAACAGTCAAAGATCCAATCCCTACAAGGAGGGCGCAAGACCTACATGAGGGGGGATGAGAGAGAACACACACATACTCACACAAGGCATGCTTAATACAAAGAAATCAAAGGCGACACTTGTCAAGTTTCTCCTCATGTTGCCCTCGTGGTGTGCCTAGATCCTATTGGTTGGCCACCCAAGGGGTCCGATGGTAATTTAGTAGATTTAATTAATTGTCTTTGCATTTATCACGTCCTCTCTCTCAAAGGGGAAAGGGGGACACTTGTCCCAAGGCTACCCTTGTTGCTTGTAATGCTTCCTACTTGTGATTGGATAGGCTTGGGGGGGTCCAATGAGCTTCAAGCATGAGCTACAAGGGGGGGTCAACCAAAGAAATCTAGGGGGTTGCTTAGGGGTAATACTCTCCTAGACACAACTACACACACTCTCATTATGCATTGTGCAAAGTGCAAAAGCTCCCTCTCCTTCTCCAAGCAAGTAGAGGTTGAGAGCTTACACCAACACTCTTGGCTATGGAGTGCAACACCAACCAAGACCCATGCTTCAATGCTTAAGCTTGCCATATTCTCCATATTCATTACTGTGCTATCATGTATGCTAGCAAGAAGAGTTATGGTAAGTGAGGAGCTAATTCTTTCTCCTATGAAATGTTTCTTCTTCCTCTTCCTTACCCTCATTCCCTGATATCTCTCTCCACCTTCGAAGGTGTTTGAGGTCTTGGGACTGAGGCTTGGGATAGTGAAATCTTTCCCCAAAGTTTATGTTTTGCTTGAGATGCATGAAGCTTTCCATCTTCATTGCATCACCTAGGTCACAAGTAACACAAAGATTGTATTGTAACATGTCTCTCTTAATCGGAGAAATCATGATATGCCTATTGGAGGGGGGACCGGCTCCACCTAAATCCGGTCCTCAACTGTTTTTATGTTCTCTAAATTATCTCTCTTGCTGAAATATTGTTCATGACAAGTTAACTAATTGCTATGTCTATGTTTTTATCTTCAATTAAGTTCACCCGGTATGCTCACAAAGTAATTTCTCAAAAGTACTCTCATTAATTTCCGATACTCTCAAGTTAATAGGTCAATTCCATTACATTGGTATTAGACCATTTGGTTTCTCTTTTCTTGCTTAAGAAGAGAGGTATTATTGGTTTTGTTGAGCCCACTATGTAGGATATGGCTTTGGAATTCATAATGGAGTCTTTTCAGACTTGCCTATGGCTTTACCATTATTGAGCCATAAGAAGTCCGAAAGCAGCTAGCCCTCAGCAACTCTACTATGTTAGACCTACTCCACTACTCTCTATAATTAACCACTTCCAGCCGTGGGTGTAGATACTTAAGAGCCAATTTTCAAAGGCTAAGAGAAGTGGCAACTAAGGTTTTGAGTTCCCAAAGCATACACTATGTACATACATAAATTTTGTTAACATGGCTAAGAATAATCAAGAGAGTAGAATGAACATTGATCGCTTTGATTTTGCACATGAAGGTGCTAATGATGATGCCCCCATGTTTGTCAATTACCTCATTACTAGGTTGCAGCAAGCTATGGGCAAACCCTACTTTACAAGCCGAAGCTACTCAGCAACTTGCTGCTTATGGAATTTCCTTTCCTCTCCAAGAGGAGAGAGAGCTTAGGAGGCCTCTTGAAGAGACCCCCAAAAGAAGACTCTCTCCCATACAAGAGTAGAAATCCAAAGAGCAAGAAAGCAATGAACCTTTAAGCTCCTTTGAAGATGTGGCTCCACGAAGACGACAGTCTAGACAATCACCCACTCCTCCCAAGAGGAAAAGATCAACGCATAGTCCTTCTCCCTATCATTTTGAAAGGGAAGAGAGGAAACAAAGTAACAAAAGGGCTATAAAGAGGTCACCCTCTTCTACTTATTCTTCACCTTCCTCCTCTTTCGATGAAAGCTATGGCTATTCTCCTAGATAATACAAGAAGGGAGGACATCACAAATCATACCCTACATGGATAAGGTCACAAAATCTATAGAAGTTCAAGGAGGGGGAAAAGAATATCTCTTTTCTCACCTATGATGGCACCTTTGGTGCTACTGACAAAGTGTTGGCCTTCATCCAACAATTTAATCCGGCCTTTGGAGAAAAGGGCTTCATAGAGTCCTCCAAGCTACACCATGTAGCTATGCACTTCCAAAAATCATCTTTTCAATGGTGGGCTAGCCTTCTTGGCAACATCGAAGCCTCAAAGACATGGAAAACTCTACGAGTTTCCATCATGAAGCAATTACTTGCAAGTGATGCAAGGGACAAAGTGATTACCAAATGGTGCAGCTTGAAGCTTCTCTCTCATGAGTTTATCCACAAGTATGTAGACAATTTTTGGGATTTACATCTCAAGGCTATTGTTTTTCACGGACAAAAAATTTTGCATGGAATTGAAGAAATGGCCGAATACATCAACTCTCAACGGACTGGTTCTATCACCGAAGTAATCCATCACACCATGGTTGCTTCACGCATCAATTTCCATCAAGGGGCTAGACGGAATGTCAAACCCACGGCAAACAAAGACAAAAATGATGCAAAGGGGAAAACCAATGCTCAAAATTCTTCCCAAGGCACTTCCAACAACAACAACAACAATCGTTCCAAGGAGAAGGGAGTTCACAAAGGAAAAAAAAAAATCTCTCCTGAAGAGCTTAAAGCTTTTTGCAAGTACCATAAGTGTTTCAAGTGTAGGGAGCAAGGACATGGCTATCGTTCTTGCCCCAAGAAGAATGCTCATAATGAGACTCCTAGGGCTTCCACCATCGAAGCTCCAAGAGAGGATGTTCATTGCAAAGGATCATCACTTTCCTATGCTTGGGGAAAGGTTAGAGAGCATTATGCCTCCATCTTGTTTGACCCTGGCTCTACTCACAACTTCATATCAATGGAGTTGGCCACCAAGTTGGGCATTCAAGCTTTTGACATGGGAGATATGGTAACTACTGACACAACTTTTAAGGAACAACAAGCCTCATTACTCCCTTAATTGGGAACTCGAGTCTCCATGTCCAAATCTATGTCGACAAAGAAGATTTTTTCATCTCTCCTCTCCAACATGAGGATGCTATCCTAGGGAAACCATGGTTTGATTGTATGGCTTCCAATATGAAGTTCTCTAAAAGGAGAATTTACTTCACCTACAGGGGAAAGAATATGTCTATAGATGCTAGTGAGCGTGGTTGTACTACTCCACTTTTAAATCCTCCTTCTTTTGATAAGTCAATGAAGAGCTCAGTTTGTGCGTACATGATTATTGTCAAAGAGTACCTAAAAGATCCTAATTTTAGACAGTAGGAATCAAGAAAAGTTAGACTTGTCTAATTTTCCAAAAATATTCCAAGATGTGTTCATCGATGATATCCCTGTGGACGTTAGGGATGATGACCATCGCATTGAGCTCCTTTCAGGATGCTACCACCTAACAAGCCTCCTTATCGAGTCTCCGAAGCTCGACAAGAGGAGATCATGAGGCAAGTAGAGGAATTGATAGACAAAGGTATGGTGAGGTGTAGTTCCTCTCGCTTTTGTTCTCCAATCCTTTTAGTGAAAAAGAAAGATGGTACATACCGTATGTGTGTGGACTATCGAGCACCAAACCATATCACTATCAAAAGAAAATTTCCCATGCCTTGGGTAGAAGATCTGTTTGATAAGCTACAAGGCTCTACCTACTTCAGTAGGATTGAACTTAAAAATGGCACACTATCATCAAATAAGGATAGTGGATGAAGATATTCTAAAGACCGCGTTTCGCACAACGGTTGGTGTTTATGAATATTTAGTCATGCCTTTTGGCTTGGCTAATGCACTAGCTATGTTCAATTGTCTAATGGAGAATTGTTTTTGACCTTATCCTAAATTTACTAAAGTATTCTTTGATGATATCATCATTTACTCCAAGTCTTTAGAGAAATATAAGCCACATCTCGAAGTGATTTTTCAAGCATTGAGGGAGAACAAGCTTTTTCTCAACCAAAAGAAAAGCGATTTTTTCCTTTAAGAGATTCAACACCTAGGTCATATTATCTCTCAAGATGGTATCCGTATGGATCCATCAAAGTTATACGTAATAAAAGCATGGCCTAACCCAAGGAATCTACATAATCTAAGAAGCTTTATTGGAATGTGCGCATACTATGGACGCTTCATAGCAAAATTCTCTCAAGTAGCAGGACCACTACACGAATTAACTAAGAAGAACGTTTAGTATGTATGGACTGCTAATATAAGGAGAAAAATGCTTTTGATAAGCTCAAACAAAAGCTTACCTCCCGACCAGTCCTCATGCTTCCGGATCTCTCAAAGCCATTTGAGGTCCAATGTGATGCTTGTGGTGATTGTCTTGGAGTAGTTTTTCTTCAAGAAGGGAAAGCCATAGCATATGAGAGCCGAAGGCTCAATACGGATGAATGAGTTCTCGGCATGTATAAAAAAGATCTTCTAGCTATTTTACATTCCCTAGAAACATGGAAGCACTACCTATTGGGGATTCCATTCATTCTACACACCGACCACCAAAGACTCATGTATTTTGTGACGTAAACCAAGCTTTCCAACAAACAAATAAGGTGGGAAAATTTTCTTTCGCAATTTAATTTAGATATTGCTCACATTGCTGATAAGCACAATCAGGTGGCTGATGCACTTTCACGACGACCAAAAGTTAATGCAACATCTATAGATACTCACAATGATCTATCCTCTATGATAGATGAGTATGTTACTGACCCGGAATTTATAGACATAATGTCAGCCCTTGCTTTGAGGAAGAAAGAGGACCCATTCACCTTGCAGGACGGTTATCTTCTCCACGGAAATAGTCTATGTGTTACCCATTCCCTTCGTGAGAAAGTTATGTATGAATCCCATGCTCCTCCCTATGCGGGGCATAGAGGTATTCAACCTACTCTTTGAGGAGTACATACATATTTGTATTGGACTACCATGAAAGTGGACATACAATAGTATTTTTCAAAATGTATAGTATGCCAAAAGACCAAGTATGATAGAGGGAAGCAACCTGGATTACTCCAGCCATTGCCTATCCCAAATTCACCATGGGAGAGTATATCCATGGATTTCAACTTTGGATTGCCCAAGTCTATCCATGGGAATACGGGAATATGGACAATAGTCGATAGGTTTAGCAAGCAAGCACACTTTATTCCTATCAAAAAGACTATTAAGGCACACCAAATTGCAACTCTCTTCATATCTCAGATTTTAAAACACCGTGGATTACCAACAACCCTCTTGTTAAATAGAGATCCTAGAATGACCCATGATTTTTGGAAAGGTCTCTTTGAAAATCTAAAAACAAGATTGGATTGCTCTTCAGCCTATCACCCATAAACGGATGGACAAAGTGAGATAGCCAATCTTATGATACTCAATCTACTCAAAACTTATGTTATTGAAGTAGATCAACACTCACAATGAGAAATTACTTACCAATTATAGAGTATGCCTACACTAATATTTTACATATATCTATGGGAAAATAACCTTTTGAGATCATTGAGAGAAGACCTAAAAGTCCCTTGCTACTCAGAGTACATGGGAAGATCTTCGCCGTCGATGAGTATAGCCGTGACCTACAAGAATCTTTTCAAAAGATTAAGGAGGCTATATCCATATCTCAACAGAGGTGAAAAGCTACTCTTGACAAGTACAGAAGTTCCTTAACATTCAAAGAAATGATTGGGTCTTGCTTAATTTTCCTAAGGCTCGACAGACCCCGGGAAAAATCCTACGGGCCATCGAAAGTATTATGCTAAGCTAGGAAAAAGATACTATGGTCCTTTCCAAATTTTGAAGCCTATCAATGAGAGAGCCTACCAACTCAAGCTGCCCAACCATTGGCTCATACACAAGGCTTTCCATGTGAGCCTACTTAAGCCGTACAAAGGAGAGCCACCAAGTGAAACAATTATTGAAGAACCTCCCGAAGTTGAAGACCAACAAGAGGTGCTACAACCCCAAGCTATCCTTTGGCATGAAGACAAGGTACTACGACATGGTAAAATTATCCGATGGTATCTTATTAAGTTCAAAATTTATCCTTTTGAAGATGCTAGATGGATGCAAGGAATACAACTTAAGGATAGTATGTACCTTGTCAATGCTTACAATACTACATTAGAGTAAGCAATTGTACAAATTTCTTTTTAAATGACCCATGTTTTTGTCTTATAAGACTAGTTCTCTTTTTGATTGTACACAAATTTAAATAGTATGCGGGTGAAAGCATCATTGGGTGGTACACTTTTATGGGTTGATTACTAGTTTAGAATAGCTGAACTATTAGACGTGGAGCGCAATAAAATTTTTGCAAATTAAAATTAAATTTTGCATCAAATAGCTTTTTAGATTCTCCTCTTCAAGATTCAAGAGCTATCCACTGATATATCACACGCCTTGGGTTCTTCTATCTTTGTCAAACATATTACAACTATTCATTTGCCAAATAGTGATGTCCCGGACACAGCTTTGGTGTCCACCCAGTCATGCTTTTACTCATGCATGCTTAGAATTATTTTTGTGATGACTACGTCTCTCAAATACCAAGTAGAATTTGTCACTCTACTTTGGGAGAAAGAAACGGATTAAAGAGCAAACATGCTTGCGGCAGTTACGTCTCCCAAGCACCAAATACATTAGTCATCCATCTTGGAAAGATGTCGTAGGGTAAAAAGGGATCCTCTACCTGCTAAGTAATATTGACTAATGACTAAGGCTTTATCTTTTCTACCTCATAGTCGAGCACAACTATGATTTCAAGAGAGGGGTAATGTCGTAAAATCTAATATCTAACCAACCCAAATAATTTTCTTGTATTAAACTGATCATTTAATGTGGGAGAATAAACAAGAACAAGGGTTTATCTTTTCTACCTCATAGTCGAGCACAACTATGATTTCAAGAGAGGGGTAATGTCGTAAAATCTAATATCTAACCAACCCAAATAATTTTCTCGTATTAAACTGATCATTTAATGTGGGAGAATAAACAAGAACAAGGGTTAAGTTATAGACATGTGCTTATAGATCTATCTCAACACGGGGCCAATGGTAAACGGGTCCAAATGAGAGATGGTCTATCAAAGAGCAAGGCTAATCAATGGAGCATAAAACCTTAGGGTTAACATCATTGAAGACCTCCAATAGTTAGTGTAAAATTCCTTTGCCCTTAGGTAATCTAGGGTAGAGCTTGAGGTGGGGACCCCACCCAAGCTTGAGGTGGGAACCCGGCCTAAGATTAAGGTTCTTGAGGTGCTTGAGGTGTCTGATGACTGAGATGCTTTAGATGATTAAGGTGCTTGATGATTTAGATGCTTGAGGTGCTTGTTATGCTTGAGATGTTAGGGTTGTACTTGAGGCGAGAACCCAGCCCAAGCTTAAAGTGCTTAAGGGCCAAGCTTGTGGTGGGAACTACGCCTAAGCTTGAGGGACTTGAGGTGTCAGAAATCAATGATCCAATCCCTACAAGGAAGGGGCGAGCCCTACATGAGGGGGGATGAGATAGAACACACACACACTCACACAAGGCATGCCTAGTACAAAGAAAGAAAAGGGGACACTTGTCAAGTTTCTCATCATGGTGCCCTCATGGTGTGCGTGAAGCCTATTGGGTTGACACCCAAGGGGTCCATTGATAATCTAGGAGATTTAACTAATTATCTTTGCATTTATCAAGTCTTATCTCTCAAAGGGAAAAGGGGGACACTTGTCCCAAGGCTACCCTTGTTGCTTGTAATGCCTCCTTCTTGTGATTGGCTAGGAGTGGAGGGGTCCAATGAGCTTCAAGCATGAGCTACAAGGTGGGGTTGACCAAAGCAAGCTAGGGGGTTGATTAGGGGGTATAATATCCCACACACACTCTCATTATGCATTGTGCAAAGTGCAAGATCTCCTTCTCCTTCTCCAAGAAAGTAGAGGTTGAGAGCTTACACCAACACTCTTGGCTATGGAGTGAAAATCCAACCAAGAGCCATGCATCAATGCTTAAGCTTGTCATATTCTCCATCTTCATTACTATGCTATTATGTATGCTAGCAAGAAGATTTATGATAAGTAAGGAGCTAATTATTTCTCGTATGAAATGTTTCTTCCTCCTCTTCCCTACCCTCATTCCCTGCTAGCTCTCTCTTGCTTCGAAGGTGTTTGAAACCGTGGGACTGAGGCTTGGGATAGTTCAAGACTTCCACAAGTTTTATGTTATGCTTGTGATACATGAAGTTTCCATCTTCATTGCATTACCTAGGTCACAAGGAACACAAAGATTGTATTGTAGCAAGTCTCTCTTTATGGGAGAAGTCATAATACAAATGCCTATTGGAGGGGTGACTGGATTCACCTAAATCCGGTCCTCAACTGTTGTCATGTTATCTAAATTCTCTCTCTTGCAAAAGTATTGTTTATGCCAAGTTAACTAATTGCTATGTCTATGTTGGTATCTTCAATTAAGTTCACCCGCTATGCTCACAAAGTAGTTTCTCAAAAGAACTCTCATTAATTTCCGCTACTCTCAAGTTAATAGGCCAATTCCATTACAAGGGTTGAGCACGAGGTGCTTCATATGAGTAAGGTGCTTGTTGTGCTTCAGGTGAATAAGGTGCATTAGGTTCTTGAGGTGCCTATGTGACTAAGATTCTTGAGGTGCCTATTAACTAAGGTGCTTGAGGTGCTTATTGACTAAGGAGCTTGAGGATCTTGAGTCAACATGTTTCCCATAAAGGAGGACACTTGTCCAAATGCTACACCCCACAGACACTCACCAAGAGACACCCAAAGCACAAGGAGCATAAAGGACACATGCCATAATCCTATTAAATGACCTATTAGGAGGTCCAATGAGAATTTGATTCAATTAAATAATGAAGATTTTTCTCTCTAAGGGGGAAAGGAGGACACTTGTCCAAATGCTACAATTATATAATTAACATCTTTCTCTCAAATCAAGAAAGGAGGACACTTGTCCAAATGCTAAATAATCAAAATCTTTCTCTCAAGGGGGGAAAGGAGGACACTTGTTCAAATGCTACAGCGCTTGCTTGTTATGACTAGATCCATTCATTGGCTATCCCAAAGCTTGAGCCAAAAGGCTTGTAGCAAGAGTAAAGCATCAAAATTAAAACCTCTCTCTCTCTCTCTCTCTCTCTCTCTCTCTCTCATATGCTCTAATGTACTCCCAAAGCCACACACACACACACCCATTGTGTGTTGTGCACACAAGTAGTGTCCTTCTTCAAGATTGAAAAGTGGATAGCCTACACCAACACCCCTTGGCTATGGAATGCAAATCCAACTAAGAGATATACTTAAAGAAATGCTTATCAATCTCTCCATCTTCATTATCACTATGCTAAGCTCTACTCTAAGAGTGATCATATATGTGAGGATACTAATTCTTTGTCGTAGAGATACATCTTCTTATCTTCATCTTCCTCACTCCCCGCTATCTCTCTCTACCTTTGATTTGAGGTCTTGGGATTGAGTCTCGGGACAAGTTCTAGTTTATTGAAAGTAGATTAATTGGTGTTTTTAGCATAAGTTTGGTCCATGAATCTTTCCATCTTCATGGCACCAAAGAGGTATTAAGGAACACAAAAAATTTATTGTACCAAGTCTCTCTTCAAGGGAGAACCTATAAAATTAAATCCTATTGAAGGGGGGACCGGCTCCAAGTAAAGCCGGTCCTCAACTGTACTCAATTTCTCTATTTCTCTCTCTTTTTCAAGTTATTGCTCATGCCACGTTAACTAGGAATGGGTAAATTGTTGCTATCTCCAACCGAGCACTCTCTCTATATCCATTAGGAATCTTCTTAATGAAAATCTCACTATGGCTAACCTATTTCCGCTACGCGCAAAGTTATCAGTTTAATTCCATTACATTGGTATGAGAGCTATTGGTTTCTCTTTTCTTGCTTAAAAAGAGAGGTCGTTAATTTGTTCACGATGTGGATGCTTGAGTGCTAATTTTCAAGCTCTGAGAGGAGTAGCAACTAGGGATAGTTTCCAAAGAATAAGTTAACATACACATAAATTCTTTTAGCATGGCTGAAAATAATAAAGAGAGTAGGATGAATATTGATAACTTTGATTTTTCAAATGAAGGTGGTACTAATGATGCCCAAATGCTTTGTGAGTTCTCTTGTCGCTAGGCAACAACAAGCTATAGGGAACCCCACCCTACAAGGCGAAGTTTACCAACAACTTTGCACCCATGGGATCCATGGGATTCTCTAAACTCCCCAAGAAGAGAGAGTACCTATGAGGTCTCTTGTAGTGACTTCCAAAAGAAGGCTCTCTCCAGTGAGAGAAGAGGAGGATACATACAAAGGGCCTCAAAGTACACTTGAGGATGCACCTCCATTCAAAAGGAGAGGGCATGCTTCAAATGTAAAGTCCCCACCTAAGGAAAGAGACAATAGTGAATCGGCAAACACTTCGGAAGATGTGGCTCCACAAAGACGGCAAGAAAGAATATCTCCAAACTCTTTCCAAGAGGAAAATATCCCCGCATACTCCTCCTCATCATAATCTCAAAAGGGAAGAGAGGAATCAAAGGAAGAAAAAGGAGAGAAAGAGGTCACCCTCTTCTCCATCTTCATCGCCTTCCTCCTCTTCCGATGAAAGTAGAGATTATTTTTCTCCAAACAACCCAGGAGGAGAGGCCATCAAAAATCCTATGCTACTTGGAAAAGGTCCAACAAGCTCAAGAAGTTCAAGGAGGGAGAAAATAACATCTATTTTCTCACCTATGATGGCACCTTTGGTGCCACAGACAATGTCTTAGCCTTTACCAAAAATTTGATGCAGCCTTTGGAGATGAGGGCCTCACGGAGTCCTCAAAGCTATGACATGTAGCTATGCATTTTCAAAGGTCTGTTAGGCAATGGTGGGCTAGTCTAAAAGCTAACGACAAAGTTCCTAAAACAGGAAAACCCTATGATCTTCCATAATGAAACAGTTTCTTGCAAAGCGATGCCAAAGACAAAGTTCTTAGCAAATGGCAAAGCTTGAAGCTGTCTCCCTACGAGTCTATGCACAAGTATGTGGAAAAGTTTTGGGATTTATATCTCAAAGCCACTATCTACAAAAAGATAGACTTTGCAGAACAAAAAGAATAGTTTTGTGCTACGCTTTCTGAAGGTACGGCCAAGTATGTCAACTCTACCTAGGACGATCTCTGCGATCATACACGTAACACCATACTATGGTCGCCTCGCGAATCAATTTCTTGCTGGAATTAGGGTTGCAAGAAAACACACATAGCTTGGAGAAGATGAATGAAGCTCAAGGCAGGGAGGATTGTTTTCTATTGCTGCAGTACTATGGTCGCCTCACGAATCAATTTCTTGCTGGAATTAGGGTTGCAAGAAAACACACATAGCTTGGAGAAGATGAAGGAAGCTCAAGGCAGAGAGGATTGTTTTCTATTACTTGCAGCATCAGCTCATAGCCCTCTATACCAAAAAAAAGATTACAGGTCTTACCATCGGTACAGAATTCGGTATGGGAATCGGAACAACCGTCGCTATAGTAGAATATCATATCGGCATTTATGAAAGTAGTCATTCCGACGCCCTTTTCATGCTTATTCCATTGATAAATACATTGGTGCATATATTGACGATGTGATACCGACGTTTATTCCAATGCTTATTCCAACACATTTTAATTCTAAAACTAGCTTTGAGTCGTCGGTATCCGCGTCGATTTTGGTGCGGCATATTGGAGTGTAATGAAGTATAAATCTAGTCATGAGATGCATATAAAATGGATATATATATATATATATATATATATATATATATATATACAGAGAGACAAAGAGAGAGAGAGAGAGAGAAAGTTGGGCGACCAAAGTAAGAAAGAGCGGCTAATTGTAGATGCAATAGGAAGGCGAGAAGGAGAAGCAAGGGATGTCCATCACTGAAAGAGAATAGATGCATATATTATCTGCAAGTGATCATGAAAATGTACGTCAATACCAACATGGATAGTAAAGTAGAAACAAATTATAAATAAGTTATACAAAATTTATAATTAAGTATAAACCAGTCATAAGATGCATATAACATGGATATATAGAGAGAGAGGAAGGTAGAAAGATAGATAGAGGGAGGGAGAGAGAGAGAGAGAGAGGAGAGGGGGAGAGGGAGGGAGAAACATGTATAAGTATAAATGAATTATGGTAAAGTAGGACAATCTGGGTATAAAAGGAGATATATATTTGTGAATGTCTAGAGAGAGGAGAGAAAGAGAGGGAGGGACCAACTTGTCATTGCAATCCACTAGATGCAATATTTATCATGGTTGCAATATCGCTTCTTGGAGGGGGGGGGGGGCGGGTGGGGCGGGGGGAGAGATAGAGAGTTGGGCGACCAAAGTAAGCAAGAGCGGCTAAGTGTAGATGTAGCATGAAGGGCAGAGAACATGGAGGATAAATTACAGAAGCTTACTCTCTCTGACTGTTTATCAAACTTGGTTTTAGCTTCAAAAACTTAATAGGTTAGAATACACTAAACTTAGGTGTCTTGAAATCATAGAGATTCACCTACTTCTCTCTTAAAACCTTAACTTAAACTTTGATTTTTTTGGTGTTACTATTATAACAATGGTATCAGTTAAGACTCACTTCCTTCTTGAGGACGTTCAAAGTGTAACAGGACTTGATTTTTGAAGTGTTTTAGCAATAAATTTTGTTTTTCTAGGAAGTTTTGGTTGTTTTAAAGTTAGTCCACTGTGTAGAAGGATGTGTGGATTGTTTTCGTCCAACAAAAATTTTTGAGCCGAAAGGCACTTTCTGGGTCATTTTTGAAGGTGTTCAAGTGTGATTTTGGAAAAGTGATGTATGAAGCGATTGAAGCCTGTGTTATAAGGAACAACTTTGGTTCTCTGAGTTTTTAGAACAAATCACGTGGCATTACAATGTATGCTCAATATGAGAATGGTTAGTGTCAAAAAAAAATTGATTTTCCATCCAACGTTTGCTATTTCGTCGCCTTGTCACCAACCACCGTCAAAATCAATCTTTTGCACTAGAAGCATCATATGATTGCGATTGCCTCAAGCTAACCACTTTCTCTATTCTGCATTTCAAGCTTCTTTGCACTATAGTCTTCTTCCCTTCTCTTCCCGCTAAAACTCTATAGAACTAATTTAACATTTCTTGTAGGGCATTGCTCTTTTTCCTCCCACCTCCATGCCTTGTATTTTTTAAATACACTGCTTTTGCTTGATAGTGTGAGTGCTCCATTCCTTAGCTACTCTAGATGCCCAATGAGCGGAATGTGTCGAGAAAAAATGAGCTATGATAAAAAAAGAATATGCTGCAAAAATATAAACCTTTAGTTCAAACAATGATGTTTTTTTATTCCAAAGACAAAGTGTTCAACCCACCAGGTAATGTGTTATGTGTGTCTCCCCCGTTGTAAAACTATTGATTACAAACTTTGAATTGGATATCTCAGCAGAAGTTAGATTTGCCTTTTCAAGCAAACAAAAATATCATCTAAAGACTACCACACACAAGCACGCTTAATTCCCAGGGCTGCTTCGTTACCTCTTTAGGTGGTAATGTCACACACCTTTTTTCACAATTGAAACTCATTGGGACTTTGAGATTTAGAATAGTCTGAAAGCATATGCCTAGATTTACTACCACCCATACATTTTTTATTAGGACGATCCTGTGTACTTCTAGATGCCTTCCTATCCTTTGATAGCTCTACTGCATTGCCATGCAGGCCAACACTTGATAGAATAGTTCCAAGTTCTCTGATACACTCTTCCTTTCTTTCTGCAGGCTCCATATTCCAAGCATACTTAATATGGAGCATTAGCAACTTGTCAAGAATTCGTAGACAAGCATGAAGAGTGCACACATGCACATTTATCAGAGGAATTGGTAGAATAGGATCCCAATAAGGATCATCCATGTCTTGATTAGGGGGTACACTCTGGTTACAACTGAGGATACCTTGAAACCATTGTTGGAGTGCTTTACCCATTGTTTGTGTAGTGGTCACACCTTTCGCAGAATTGACTACAGCTTTGCCACCCTTACCCTTACCCTTACCTTTCACAGAGTTGACTGTAGCTTTTCCACCCTTATCATTACCCTTTTCCTCAATTCATAATGAGACTTTACTGTTGAAGCAACAAATTCATGGAAAGACGGTCATTGCACCTTGCTTTCATCCTAACATACACTTGAGAGTTTTTAAATCTCCTACCAAATGCCACTCCACTTGGAACGTACCCAGATTTGAAACCTGCAATCGTTGTCCTTCATGTTGTTGTCAAATGAAGTCAATGATTTGGGTGTGATTAAAATACCATTTGAGAGACTCATGTGTCTCATGTGGGAGATGAAAAGCTTCCAACCACCAAATATTCTTCTCGGACTCAACACCTAAACAAGTATTTCCCTTCCCGTTGGCATTTAGCTCAACATCAACGCCCACCAAGACTCTATTCATAAGCGTAACGCTTACCCTTATGACCCATTGGCCTTTGACAATGTGGTACTCATCAAGCTTCATCACAAATATAAATTTTCCATCACACTCTTCCTGTCAACCCACAAAATCTGATCATTGACCCCTGGAGCTTCAACAAGTCAACATATATAGACATTATTGAGCTCGTTGCAACGAAAAGATTTGTTCTCTTCTAGTGGATAGACATCATCCACATATTGAAATCCACCCAACAAGCTTGTAACATCATTATTGGCACACCTTTTTGCGGTGCTAACACTGTAAGGCATTGACAGCAACCTAAACGAACCTTTTTCTCTATGACCTAGTGTGACAAGCCTATACAAAGCTTCGTAGGCCTTGAAACTTATTCCTGCTCTATCAAACACCTCCATTACCTCGTGAGGTGAAACAATGTTCTTTAGCTCACTGAAATACTTCTGGCAAAAAACTTCAGCAATGCCAGCATTGGATGGATCATCCAATAGCTCCACCAACTCCTTTGGTTTGATGATATGTTGCAGTAGAGTATGTCCGATCATTTCAACATTGGACTCGATTCCCATCATCGTCCGAGACAAGTTCCTACATATTGAAATAATATTATAGCAACCTACAAAAAATGTACAAAATTAAAAGCTTGCATTTGTATTCCTACCAAGTTTGACGGATACGTTTCTTTCGAGCTCCACCACTTGAAGATAGCATAGACATCGCATGTCTCTTACGCTTGCGAATGTGATAGCCCAATCAAATGTGTGTGAGATAATTGATTCACTGGCGCATATTACATGTAGTGTATTGTAGCTGAACATAATTGTCTAGATGACATTCTTGCTCCATTTTTTGATGCTTTGCCTTTGTAATAAGCTTTGACATCTTGTCATTAAGCTGCTTTGTCTTCTCATTGGCTTCCTCTTTGACTTGATGAATGTATTTCACGTACTTCTCTTGCTATGAAGAATAGGCAATAGAGAGATGTTTTCTTGCTTCCCTTTCATTGAAGAAAGCTAAATGTAATATCGAGCAGTAGCCAAAAAGCCCATCTCTCCCATCTCCAATAAAT
This sequence comes from Adiantum capillus-veneris, assembly GCF_014529385.1. NCBI lineage: Eukaryota > Viridiplantae > Streptophyta > Polypodiopsida > Polypodiales > Pteridaceae > Adiantum > Adiantum capillus-veneris. The sequence goes on along the minus strand of NC_140947.1, from coordinate 112,539,407 downwards.
CGCAGTAGCTGAGTGACATTATGGAAAGGCAGTAATGTATTAGTCATTGGATCGCTAGGGTAAATATGACCATCAACCCATAAGTTGATTGCCTTGCATGCATGGTTTCGTAGCTGACATCCAGCATTGGGATTAGATGTGCCAAGTCACATATTTTTATACTCCTGCTTTAAATCAGTGTTTAATCAATATCAATTTGATCTGCTAGTAATGTCTTGTAGTGATAAGGGATTGAATGACATTGTGTTAGTTAATCAAGCAAATTAGTGAGAATGTGTAATGGTGACCACTACAAGCCCGTGAAGGTGGCTATGGAGGGAAGAAATCAAGAGTACTCAGAGTTAAGAGAAAAAGATTATGCTATGGAGGGAACAAAGAGAGGGAATGCATATCAATCCCCTTTGAATGCTAATTGTTGAACATGACTATAGAGAGAGAAATGCTGTAGCACATAGAGGTAATGGAGTTTTCCATTGCACTCAGCTGGAGCTGGAGTGGGAGAAGCATGAGGGAGGGGAGAGAGAGAATAAAGGAAGAGAGAGTGGGAGAGAGAACATATCTGCAACCTTGGAGGATCTGTACTTTTTCAGAAAGAGACAGTCAAGAATGTCCCTTAATGATTAGAAGAGGAAGTGACAAGAGAGAAAAGGGGGAAAAGAACATGAGATAAAAGGGAGAGAGAGAGAGTTGGCTCAAGTTTTAGAGAGAGAATGTAGTGAGAGAATGGGAAAAATTGGCTTTTCTAGCGGGGGGCTAAAAAGCTCCTCCTTTAATAAGTTCTAAGTGAGAGAGAGTGTGTTTAATATGTTAAAGAGAGAAGAGGGGTGGGAAAATGATATTTAAAAATTCATTTATCCCCCTCTCTTTTGGATTACTGAATAAAATCTTTTCAAATTCAAAATATTGAAATGGCTTTTTTAAAAATCTCAGCATAGGCCTTTTTGCCCTCTCTTGGCTTGGTCAAACTGGGCTTAAGATTTAGGGATTCCCTTAAACTGCCAAATAAAGTGGCCCTCCTATACCCCATTCACTTCCTAATGCAAGTGGAGTACGGGTCAAGGTTATCAAGAAATATTATAAGTGACCGTACCTTGTCTTAAGTTTAAAGATTTTTTTTTTGCTAATAGACTAATTTAATACTAATTTTCAAGACTTGTTTAATCAAATTATTGTGTTGGAAAAAATGATAAGGAAACCATTATTTTAGATGTTGAAACATTGTGGTAGTAATTAGGAAACAGAGAATCGTGTGTGAGTGTCAGGTGGTAAGTGGGGATTGACTAAGGTTATCAATCATGGATGAGTGGACCTGAACTATACATTCTTTCACACTCAACGTTAGAAGACTTCTTCACTTGGAAAAGGAGTCCACCAACGGTTGTGCCCTCACTACGTAGAGGGAGAAAAGCGTTGGTTGAGGATACCTTAGCCCACTTGCAGAAGTAATAGGGTCAAAAATGTTTTTGAACTTTTAAGTTTTTGTCTCATTTTCTCTTTCCAGGAAGGACTAGGTCTTCTTTCTAGGGTTATAGTCCCAAGGCATTGCCAATGGTAAATGTCTATACCCTGGTTTTTTTCTTGCTTAGAGACTCTATCTTTCAGTAGGCCTAGAGATCTGTTAAGGACCCATCTCGAGCTTGGTGTTGGCAGGGTGGGGACCTCTCATCTTGTTTTTAATTTGTGCTGGCTCATTGTCATTGTAAGCCTTGTCTTATCCCTCTCTCTATCTTTGTGTTTTCCTCTCTTACACACAAGCACCAATACTCCATCTACCAAAAGATCTGTCTTCTCTCTCTCTCTCTCTCGGTTTTCCTCTCTGTATTGCCTTCTCAACCCGGTACCCTATAGTAGAAAGGATACACACATTGAAACACTTTTGGGGGGGTTTGCTACCTTCTACCTTGAATTGGATCCATGAGCGTTGCACTTGGTAAGGAGTTTTCTTACCTTCAACCTTGAACTAGAGCCATGAGCATTGCACCTGGTATTGTTGAGCAAAATGGTCATCTTGACATGCACATCACTCAGCTCATGTAATGCAGGCCTTTGTTGGAGCCCAAGGTCAAATTTTTGTGCGAGAAGGACAAAGAAATTTTGATGGAGAAAAATAACGTTCAATTGGTCTTGCTCAAATCTTATGTGAGTCACAAATCCTATCCTTGCAACACCTAGCCCCACCTTCTAGAACTACCTTCATAATTTCTCTTGTTGTAATCACCTGCATTGAAGCTTTTGATCACCATATTCACCACCTGCCATTGCCAATGGCTCCATTTTGATTGTAGAGCTAGGTTTCATCTCAAAGGAGGCAAAGAAACCTGGTTTAAAACTTCACAACCTAACTTCTTTTTACATGGCACAACAGAAAGCACCACCTTCTTTGCTTGGCTAAGGTTCAACCACTATAGGTGGTGAGACAAGGCGTCACCTGTAGTCCATGCTACTTTGATTAAAGTGGATCCCCTTTCAATCATATGCAAGATCCTTGGTCTACAACCACAAACACTTTCTAGCGTAAAGGTATGCAATAGATTGTCGCGACTCCAACTCTCAACACGTCAGCGTCAACATTGCCTTCAAATATCGTTGTAGAGGCTAAAAGTTATCACTATTAATTTTTTAGCTTCATTTCCAAAATATTGCAAATTTTCCTAGTCTTGACTGTAAGAGATCGCTCCAAGACAACACTTTCAAAGATGCCATAAAAATTACAAGTTCATTAAGGAAATGATTATTAAGAGATTGTTGTGATGCTCAAGGTTGATAAAAGTTGTATATTCTCTCGTGAAAACTTATTTTCTATATTGCTTTTAAAAGAAACAAAGGCTAAAAAAAAATGTTACTTTCCATTACAAGTTCATTAAGGAAATGATTATTAAGAGATTGTTGTGATGCTCAAGGTTGATGAAAGTTGTATATTCTCTCGTGAAAACTCATTTTCTATATTGCTTTTAAACAAAACAAAGGCTCAAAAAAATGTTACTTTCCATTGAGTCTAGTAAGCAAAAGTGTACGGCTTTACACACTATCTTGAAGCCTCATCATTTGAAGCCTTCTAGAGCACACACACAAACATGCTCATTGTAATTAGTTTACAGACATTTCTTGAGTCAGACGTGACCAAGTAAGGCTGCCTTATGGAGCAAAAAATTTCCATTATTCCCACTTTTAATGGCGATAAATTTTTCACTTGGCAAAGCAAAACTATGTATTTGCTAATGCACAAATGGCTCTATCACTTAATAGAGCCGCATGAGGATACATTTGCAATGGTCAGTGTGGCTACAAATCAGAAATCACTAGGGCTTATAGCGCAATTGCTTGGTGATGACGTTATTTCATATATTGCAAATATAAAAGATGCTAAAGAAGACTGGGATGTTCTAAACAAAGAATTTGGTATGACATCTAGCATCTGGAAGACCAACTTACTTATGCAATTCTACAAATTGCATAAAAGAGATGAAGAGTCCCTTGTAGCTCATTTCAATAGGTTTAAGGCATTAAAGCAACAATTGTTAGGAGTACAAAAACATATTTCAAACAAACAAGCTATTGCAATTCTACTCAACAACATTGACGAGGCACCATTTGACATGCTAGTGTCTACTTTATAGAGTATAACACATATTTAGGAAAATAGGGAAAAATGCACAAATTTGGGACAATTCTTTGTGTCACATGGACTTGAGGTGAGGTTGTGTTGTGCTAGGTTGTTGAACACAAGACAATTGTAGTAAAATGCTTCATGGATGCGAATGAGCATGCAATGTCTAATATTGTGTGTTGTCAACAACCATACTATACACTAGGGTATGCTTACACATGATAATGTACACACACACACACCCAAAATCAAGGTTTCACCCACACATACTTCATTGAAATGTAAGTTGAAAGAGAAAACTGGGTGACTAAACTGAAAAGAGTACAAGTCATGTTGAATGATATTTCTTTGAAGATTACAATGTTGATAATGACTCTAACTACGCATCTACTAACTTGAAGCATCTTACTCTCTTTGGACTTAAGGATTATTGCCTTGGAAATCTTAATTTTCCAGGAATTCTTCCACCCTTGGGATTCCATGCATCTACTATCTTCCCAACGTTGAGGATCATTTATATTCTCTCGCCAGTATACTTGTTTCAACAATCGTTGTAAACCTCCACATTACTAGCATCTTGAAGTCGATGCCCTTGATATTGTATCTTTACTTGTAGTTAGTTTGCTAACTCATTGTTTTGATCAACATATGTTGTCGTCACTCCTAGACAAATTAGATAATATGTATCACAAGGTTGCAAGTGCAAAGCCTTACATCAATAGTTTGGTTGAACTTATCAATAAATTTTTTGCGCATTAGACAACAATAACAACCCTCATTTACATCAAGTCCTACATTTGTATTATCTTCGAATGGAAGGTCAAGACGATGAGCTTATTCACATATACTTCTTGACCAAAATTCTAAAAAAAAAGTGTCTTAAATTGTACCAAGGGTTTGCATAGCTTGCATAATATTCTTCAATAAGATGAGGACTGGGATGACCCACAATACTCACTTTTGTCTTGTTTCTTTTGCAAGTGCTCTTTCCACCAACTAACATACTTCTTTAATCCCTTCACAACTTTCTCATTATCTTTAACGTACTTAAAGCATGGAAATACTTTTGGAACGCCTTCAAGAAGCTTGGGTTTTCCTTTCTAAACAAAAGATCCTTCCATTCATTAAAAAAATGCCCAATGGGCTACAATCTATCCCTACTAGAGAGGACTACACCAAGATGTGGGGAGACTCTCCCAATCAAATAAAAAATGTCTAATGATGGTCGGATCAGGAGATGGAAGGAGGAAAAGAACACTCACGTTGGTGCAGCCAAAGTGTGTCGACTCTAGAAGGTGGCATGGATAGGTATATGCAGGCAAGCAGAAGCATGGAAAAGGACTGAAGCAGCTAGGAAAATCATGGGATGGCAGGTAGCAGCGGAGATGTATGGATGATGCGGCTTATAGGCCAAGAAAGGCTCCATGAGGGGTTAATTGGGGTAGCAGGTGAAGGAGATGCAAAGTGCAGCCTTTGGGTCCAGGAATTAAGAACTTGAAGTGTTGAAGGAGCAGGTCTAGACGGTTCATCAAACCGAGCTACAGAGCCCAAGTTATTGAAGGTTAAAGCTTTAGTGGTTTGTAGATTTTTGACGGACAGGGCAATTGGGTACATGTGATCCAAGTGGAACTTGAGGTATAGATATGTAGAGCTCAATTCATGGATCCTACCCGCCTTTTTGGATTGCAGATCAAAGCCCTAGTTTGCAAGATATGGTCATTTGAAGTTTTTTCGGGGGTCGGGTTTGAGCCCACTTGGCTGCATTGGAGAATGTGCCATCTGGTATCTTTTGAGCACCGACGAAGTTCTAGAGCAACATCATACGGATCTAGCAGGAAGTGACTGCATGCCAAACGGAGTCCGGAGCAAAAATTTATGGCAGTCGAAAGCTGGAGTGCCTTTGCCCAAAATTGTTTGCAGAAGATTTTTTCCCTTTTTGAAGGCCTTGGTTCGAGGATTCCGAGGAGTCAAAATGCAGAGACGAAGGGTGTGGTTGGAGCCGGGAAAGTGGCATTCCAGTCGGTGGTTCCAGCTTAGCAGTAGGAGGTTGGCAAGCAGGCAAAGTTGGGGGAAGACAAAAGCATTTTTTTTAAAAAGGGTGGTAATGTTTATTTTCAAGGCCTTGGGGTGCTAGTCGTTGTGGAACTGCCATGTGGAAGGCTGAAAATACCACATGCATAGTTAACAGGCGGAATGCCGCGATGTATAAGCCAATGCGTGGCTCTCCATTAGCATCCAAGAGGTGAGAGGGGAGCTCCCCTCCCCGTGGAGATGGCGGGTATGTGCAGGGCGCTGTTGTGGCGGGTCTGGCGGCGATTTTGGCGGCAGTGGCCGGCGGTGCAGGGAGCTGGCGTGCCTGCGGGGTGCCCGCGGTGGTTGAGTTCGTTGATGACGTGGTAGGACGTTAAGAGGTGGTTCCCGCGCCCATAAGGGGCCAAATTTTTTGAGGATAAGGGTTGTACCCCCCCCCCAATAGCGACGTCGCTATTGCCTTGACAGGGAAGGGGTCCCGCTGCAGGAAGAGGTGTCGACAAGTGGAGGATAAAGGCTAAGGGCACTCAAAGGCCAAGAGAAGGGAAAATCCGGCCGGCCAAAATGGAAGGGATAAGGACAAGAGGTGTAGCATGCAAAGGTGTCCAAAAATAAACTAGGCCAAGTGTTGGCAATGCAATCAAATGCTAAAAAGAACTCCAAATGAAGTGCACGACATGGAAGGTGACCCCATTTTTCTTTTTTGGGACTCCTAGGCACACCCTTATAAAAGGAGATTTATGTTCATTTTTTAGGGTCTTTGGACCAAGGTGGCTTTTTTGCATGTGTAAGTGAAAGTTTGAAGTTTGTGTGTTGCTAAGATTTCCATTAAAGCTGCATACATTGGTTGTACTACTCTCTATGCAATAATACCACTCATTTGCCCCAATCTCGTGTGTTGCTTCTCCCCATGCCCCTCCTCTTCTCCCGCTCTTTGTGTATTGGCCATTGCTTGCAGAGGGTTTGCTTGCAGCTCAAAAGGTGCTACCAAGAGGGCAGATTAGGAGTGTTTTGTGATTCGGAAAGGGTGAGTTGAGCAATGTGGGTGCCTTTGTGTTGTGGGTGTTTTTTTGCAAGCTGTGAGATAGTTGGTTTGTATGCTAAAGCGGAGTTGTTAGTGCAAATTATCCAATTTGAAGGTGTTATTTGAGAGGTTATGGGTGCTGTGGAATCCCTGGGCTATAGAGAGGCAATTATTTTGTGTGCTGGGTGTGTTCCCTATTCCCCCTCTCCATCTTCTAGTGCCCCCACTGAGGAGCTGTCTGATGCTCCCATTTGCGGTTGAAAGTGGTGTTTTTTAGCCGGCGAAGCGGTTGGCGGATGGTCGAGATTCTTGATGGTTGAGTTTGAAGCTGATAGAGATGGTGGAGCCAGGTTTTGGCCCTATATTAACGGGCGTCAAAGATCGCGAGGATTGGTTAGCAGATTTCAAATTATGGTTGCTGTCGATGCGTATATCGACGGATTCAAAAAGGTTATAGATGGTGCCGTTGTTGATGCGAGGGCGAGCCAAGGTGTGGTTTGATGGTTGATAGAGTAGTGATCAACCATCAAAGGTTGCAGAGTCAGTTTCTGGAACGGTTCTGAGAGGTGATTACAGAAGAAAAAGCCGGTGCAAAGCTGAAGGCGATACACTAGGATGTAAGTAAAGATTTCTCTATTTTCATTGAGCAGTTTGAAGCTTGTTGGAAGCAGTTAGAGATTGCTACTGGGGTCAAAAGCAGTCAATATTTGAAGCTGTTAAAGCTGTTAGAGTGCTTGCATCCGAGGATTAGAGAAAAGGTCGAAGATGGTGCAGATACCTATGAAGATACGGTCTATCTGGCAAAGATAAAGAGCAGAAAGGTGAAGAGGAAGTTGGAGTTGGGAATGATAAAGCCAACAGATTATATGTCTATTGCGGAGGTAGCAAATTGCTCTTGGGTCCAACCAAAGGTGGTTCCAGTTGTGCAAAAGGCAAGGCCTGTGGAGGTAAGACCTACTACTGGTTATGTTCCTTGGAGGTTTTCGATTTGTGATGTGCATGTGCCGAGGGTGGAAGAGCTTGTCAATGAGGAGAAGCTCCATGTTGAGGTGAACCAAGATGAAAAAGTGGTAGCGGATGGGGAGGTTCCAGTATGGATTGGAGAAGTAAAGCATGTTCTTGTTGAAAGTTTTCATGAAAAGATAGCAGAATGCAATCGAGATGCAGATATCAAGGGTTCAGATACTGAGGGAGAAATTTTGCAAAGTGGTGAAGATGGTCAAGCTTTTTTGGAGCAGCAAGTGTATGCAGATGTTGATACGGAGTCGGTATATGATGTCGATGCCGATGATGATAAAAGCTCGCTTAGCTGGGATACAAGCGAGGGGAATAATGCGGATGAGTATACATCCTATGACAAGGAGACGACATCTAATGAACCGGAACTGGTAAAGGTAAAGCTGCCCTCTTATATGTTTGATGATATGGTGGTGCAACATGTGCAGGATTTTGCGAAGAGATAAAGCGGCCTTGTCTATGGTGGAACTAGAGATGGATGCGGTAGAGAACGAGTTTCTCTTTTCCATAGCAGAGCATGATGCACCGGTAGAAAAGGTGATGGAAGAGCAAGAGATTCAAGCTGAACAAAAGGAGGTGCTAATTGACCTTGAAGGGCCGGTTGACGAGGAAGGGCTCGATGATGCTGGAATTGAGTGTGTGGCCAAAGAGGCGGTTGTGATGCCAAAGATGGAGGTGATTCCGATGCAGCAGACATTGACGAGAGAAAGCAAACCCCAAACCTTGACGGACTCTAAAACACCGGGGACCGAATAGCGCGCCTCGAGCCTGTCATGGTAAAGCAAAAAGGGGGCACCACCTAGCTTCAGCGGCTAGCACGCAAACAACACACCACCATAACAAAGTTTTCATCCAAGAGAGATGGATGCTTGGGAGCAATGATGAAGAGGAAAGGGAATGAGATCAAGTGAGAGAGAGAGAGAGAGAGAGAGAGGGAGTGAGGGAGGGGGTATAGCGGCTTAGTACTTAGGCACCACAAAAGGATGGGGAATCCGCACACCCTTCACACATACACAAACTCACTCCAAACACAAGACTAGGTGGCGATTCCGCACACCTCACATGGGCAAAACATTGCAAGAAAACATACTCACAAAACCTCAAGCTTTATTTAGAGAATAAGGCGATGAAATGGGGAGCATAGGGTAGGGGAATGAGAAGGGAGAGCGTGGTAGAGCACATGGAGGATAGGTCGGAGTTGATGGCAAAGACTCGCACGAGGGTTACGGCCATCATCTTTCATTTAGTTTCCCTTCATCCTTCATAGCCCAAGGGTGTAGATGTCATGCTTAAGACGAGCATGGTGATTGCGGTGATGGTGATGGTGTGGGTGTGTGTGTGTGTGTGTGCACTAGGCACACACAGTGCATAGTGTACTCTTTGGTGATGGTGTGTGTGTATTTAGTGTGATGGTGACCCCTCTTTATATAGGGGAGCAGGGGGGAGAAATTATAGAATTTAGAAATGAATATCTACATAGGCCATGTGATTGTGGGCCCCACTTGTCTGGCTGTGTGTATATGTGCCAGAACAGCAGTCTCATGAGAGAGAGACTAAGAGAGAGAGATGGGTTGATGAAAAAAAGTGAGAGGTGACATGGAGACTAAAGTAATTACAAGAGGGGAGAGAGGGGAGTGTGCTCATAGGTGAATCTGTGTGCAGATGTGTGTGAACACAAGAAAAATCAGGTAACCACCGGGTGGGGATGGGTCTGTGGGCACCTTTTTCAGTGAAATTGAGTGTGTGTGAGTGTGGGGGAGGTTATTTAGCTACAAGACAAGAGATATGGCGCCCTTTAGAGAGAGAGGGGGGTATTTGGGTCATGGGATATGATAGGAGAGAGAAAGAGGGGGTGGGGTATACTATTTTGGAAGATAGGGTAAGTTGCATGGGAGTTAGGGTGCATTATTGGTGAGTTATAATGCATTATTGGTGAGAGGTGGGGTAGCTTGAGGGGAGAGAGAAAGGAGAAAGGACAAGGGGAAGAGAGAGGCGGTTGACCTTTTGAGTGGAGGAGAGGAAAAGGGACACCCAGCGGGGCAACAGTGAAGAAAAAGGAGGCAAGGTGGGGATGGGCTACCCCGTAGGCATGAGGTGGCCTATTTTACCTTTTTTATATATTTACATAATCATACTTTTTTTTTTCTTTCTTTTTTCCAATGCCTTTTATCACTCCCTCCCTAAGAGGGGGTTTTCATGGGGTGGGGACGAGAGAAGAGGGGTATGGGAGCTTGGCTTGTGAAAAGCCCCCATCATTAGCCCTCCCCTTTTGGCTAGAGGCATTCATGTCTCTAGCTCATCTGTTTGATCATTATCGTCGGAGGTGGAGGCTGATGGTGTGTCCTCATCTGGAATGTCAATTGGTGGAGCCTAGTCAAATCAAAGAAAATAAGGTTTAAGTCGCCAACTATTTACCCTGGTTTTATGAAGTTTTCCATCAGCCTCCATAAGCTGGTAGCTTCCATTGGCATACTTTTTCCTGATGATGAAAGGGCCTTCCCATCGGAGCAAGAGTTTCTTATCCTTGCACGTGTCGAAGCGATTGTCGTAGCGGAGCACCAACATTCCTTTCTTCAATTATTTTTTCCGGAGATGCTCGTTAAAGCTAAGCCGTCTATGCTCTGCTTGTGCTGCATTATAATTTATTGCTTCTTCTCTGTCCAGCTCCAGTCTTTCCAAGTTGATGATGTGATCTTTGAAATGCATGTTGGATTGTAGAAGTTGGCTTGCCATTACTCTTAGACTTTGTAGTTGCACTTCAATGGGCAAGATTGCTTCCTTACCAAATACTAGATGATACGGTGTGAATCCCAAGGATGTACGAAATGAAGTTCTGTAGGCCCATAAAGTTGGTAGTAGATACTTATCCTAGTCTCCGGGATGATTGTTTACCTACTTGGTAATAATTTTAGAAACCATTCCATTTACCTTTTCAACTAGGCCATTACATTGAGGGTAATATGGTGAAGAGTGCCTCCTTGTAATGCCCAGTTTCTGCATTAATTCTCCTACCAAGTCTGCTCTGAAACCTGGCCCTCTATCAGAGATGATCTCTAAAGGTGTGCCAAACCTACAACATATGTGCTCGTAGATAAATTTAGCTACCTCTACCGGTGTGATTCTAGTGGTGGCTGTAGCCTCTGCCCATCTAGTCATGTAGTCGACCACCATGATAATGTAGAATTTTCCTGAGTTGGCCCTAGGTAATGGCCCAATGGCATCGATACCCCATTTTTCAAATGGGCCATATGAGAGAATAGGTGTCTGTGGTTCATGCATAAGTGACCTAGTGCCGGCCTTTTGACACAACTTACACGTTTTGCACCAATGGTGTACATCGCGGTTGAGGCTAGGCCATATGAAGCCTGCCTGCAAGATTTTCCTACTTGTTATGTCTAGGGCAAAGTGACCACCACAAACCCCGTCGTGACAGCTAGCAATTACTCCCGTGATTTCGTGAGAGAGAGGGACCTTCCTGAGTATTTGGTCCTTACCCTTATAGTACAAACCATCATTGATGAGTCGATACCTTGTGGCCTTCCGCGTCAGCCATTGCTTATGTCCCTTTGTTAAATCTGATGGGCATTCCCCTGTTTCCAAAAAATGCATGATGTCAGGCAAGGCATCACTGCCTTGAAATAGAGGGAGCTTTAGTTTTATTGCTCCAACCACCACTTCTTTTAGTCTTTCACTTGCTAGGGCATCTGCTTCTTGGTTTTGAGAGGGAGACCTTCCTGAGTATTTGGTCCTTACCCTTACAATACAAACCATCATTGATGAGTCGATACCTTGTGGCCTTCCGCGTCAGCCATTTCTTCTGTCCCTTTGTTAAATCTGATGGGCATTCCCCTGTTTCCAAAAAATGCATGATGTCAGGCAAGGCATCACTGCCTTGAAATAGAGGGAGCTTTAGTTTTATTGCTCCAACCACCACTTCTTGTAGTCTTTCACTTGCTAGGGCATCTACTTCTTCAAACTTACCCAACAAGGTTTTTACACCACTTAAGTGAGTCCTTAAACTAGGATTCTTGCATGTCCATGCTCCATTTACTTTCCTTACTAGAAGAAGAGCATCCCCAAATACATTAAGGCATTGTACAACTTGTGAGACGCACCATTGTAGACCCTTGGTTAGTGCTGCATACTCAGCTTCATTTTTAGAATGTGAATCTAAAAATTGGCCCAATGAAAATACCTTTGTCCCTTTGTCATCAAAGACCACTATGCCTGCAGTTGCTTTGTCGGACGCTCGCTTGTAGGCTCCATCAAAGTAGAGAGAGTATGCTCCTTCTACCATCGGTGGTACTGGAGGTAATCGGACTTCTCCTTCCTTAGATTGCTTCTCCTTCCTTTCAAAGACTTGGTAGGTCATGAGTCCCCCCAAACTTGCCCTTGTCGTGCTTTCTACCTGTACCGTGTAGTCAAACTCTTGCAGACGAACTAGCCATTTAGTAATTCTAGCAGACACATCCATGTGTTGTACAACATAGGGAAATATTTCATTCATGGTTAGAATCACAAATTGCTTAGGCAGCAAATATGACCTAAACTTTGTAGTTGCAAATCTAAGAGCTAGGACTAAGTGTTCCACATGGGTGAAACCTTTCTCTCCTGCTGTCATCATTCGACTAGAGAAGTAGATTGGCCTCATGAAAGATGTCGTCGTATCCTTTTGGAGTAGCACAGCCCCCAATGAGTCATCACCGACACTTGAGGTGACATAGAATTTTTCATCCCACTTAGGTGGTGAGATAGTTGGCAGAGTGGCTAAGACCTCCTTTACCTTGTTGTGGTGATGTTCGCTTTCCTCGTCCCAAGTGAAAGTTGATCTTTGAGTGAGTTGTTGCAGTGGTAGAACAAGTTGTGATAGTAGATGTATGAATCTACTTAAGTACCTCACCTTCTGTAGAAAAGAGACCTGTTGACGTGCGGTCGTTGGTGCAGGTAGGGCTATGAGTGCGGACACCTTACTTGGGTCGGCGTTGATACCTTTTGCTGAAATTTCATGGCCTAGTAGAATGACTTTACTCTCCCCAATGTGGCATTTATCCACATTTAATTGCCCACCTAGGCTCTGCAACCTGGCCAAACCTTCATTTACCTTTTCTAAATGTGAAATACGGGAGCTATATATACAAAAATCATCAATGAACACTCTTATGGATGTTCCAAAGAACAGTTGAAAAACATATGTGACATATCTTTGGAATGTGGCAGGTGCATTTGTGAGACCAAATGGCATAACCCTGTATGAAAAACAACCCCATGGCATGATAAAAGTGGTTTTTAGCTGATCTTCCAAGGCTATGCGTATTTAAAAGTATCCAGAATAACCATCACAGACGGTATAGCATTCAAAACCCCCTACTTCATTCAGAATTTCATCCAAGAAAGGGAGAGGAAAGTGGTCTCTCTTTGTAGCTGGTTTAGTGGTTTGTAGTGAACACAGACCTTCCACTTACCATTCTTTTTAGGCGTCACCACTACGGGTGACACCCATTCTGAGTTTTCTACAGGATAGATGAATCCTGCCTCCAGCAGTTTCCTTACAACGGCCAAGAGTGCCTTTTCTTGTATGACCCCCAATCGTCGTAGCTTTTGCACAACTGGTTTTACCCCTTCCTTCAGCTTAATATGATGTTCCACCACTGTAATGCCTATGATTCTTTCATAGTTGTCAATGAACAGGTTAGGAAATCCCATCAACATTTGCAAAAAACTATCTTTCTCCTCAAGTGTTAATTCCGTAGACAACATACCCTTCAACCTACTTCCTCCTAGGCCAGGTGATTTTCTCTCCTCTTCATTGGGTTTTCCTTTTGGTGATGAATCACCAAAACTGCTTACCCTTTGTGGATCCTTCATAATGATACCCATCACATCAATGGAACTGTCACTTTCGTCGGTGGATGTGGTCTCCTCCTCAGAACTGGAAGATTCGCTAGTGGTTTCATCTGCCGATGTTTCCAGATTCATTTCCTTCTGCTTGCCAATCCTCATGTCGTAGTAGATTGTCTCCCCTTTCTTACCGATCATGCGTAGAAGGCCAGTACCCTAGTCCTATTTTTCCTTCATGGACATCAACCATGGCCTTCCCAAAATTAGTGGATAGCCCTCCCCCTTAGTAGGCATTACAAAAACATCTACCTCTACCTCAGTGTTGAAAGCTTTGATTTTCATGGCACTTACCACACCCACACACTTTACTTTTGCATTGTTTGCCATCTTTGCCTTGCATGGAGAAGGCCTGTCAACCTCGAGCCCTAATCGAAGCATCACAGCTTCGCTCATTACACAGATTTGTGCACCTCCATCAATGTAGGTGTTTCCAACCCTCTTTCCTTTTATGTTTACATCGACAATTGGAAGGATGTCATCCATGTTGAATCCCGAAATTGCTCCGGCTACCTTTGTTTTGGAGCGTCTTGTACTTACCATTTTAGACCATTGTCGCCTTACTTTTGGTGCAAGATGTAGCAGTTGTGGCCATGTAATCGTCGGTCCTTGCTCTGCCACATCCAATGTTAGATCATAGGGCTTAGAACTCTCCCCTAACTGGAAGTCGGTGATGCCCAATTTCCGTCGTGGCTTGCATGGCCTCTTGCTAGTTTCTCCTCTCATGCTTCTCTCATCATCTGATTGTGTAGCTTTCTCCGTCCTGGCACTTTTCACAGTCATGGCTTCAAGTGGTTCTAAAAAGGTTACCTTCTCCTTACCCTTGTCCCTCTCCTTTGCTCTCGGTGGATCCACTATGGCATTTCCTTTCTCTTCTAGCCTTATGATGTTTACAGGGCGATCAGGTGGTGGGGCTGGTGGAAGAGGTGGGATGGATGCTTGTAGTGGTGTCTGGGGTGGACATAGAATTTGTGTTGGTGGGGGTGGTGCTCGGGGTGGGGGTGTTCTTTCTCTAGGGGGTGACAATTGGTTCCTCCTACCTCCTCTATTATAGTTTTGTCGTGGTTTGGGACAATAGTACATACCGTGACCGTCTTCTCCGTAGTTGTAGCAATGATACTCCCTGTTTTGTCTTCGTGCTCTTCCAGGGTCTTGATCTCTTTCTTGACTCCTCCCTTGTTGTATTAAGTGGACAGACAAATTCTGCAGTCGGTCAGTAATATGGGCCAACATATCTTGTTGGTCATCTCTTACCCCAAGAGCCGGTGGTGGTGGTGGAATGGTGGTTGTCGTAGTTGCTGGTCAACGGGATGTTCCTGATTCTGTTGACTCGATTTCTTTGGCTTTCATTCGTAGCTTCTTGTCTTTACGGAGAGCAATCTCAACGGTTAACTCGTACGTAGCCGGGAATCTACCTTTCACCTTCTCCTTGAGAAGCGGCCATAAGCCATGCGTGAACCGATCGTTTTTTAGGAAATCGGGTGCAACTTCCCCCCTAGCCAGTGACTCAACCCACCGTTCCCACAAATCCACAAATTTGGACTCATAAGTGGCATATTCTAAAAGACCCTCCTGCTTCAAGTCTCTCAACTTGTCCCACAACTTTTCTGAAGTGGTACCTCCCCCAAAGCGCCTCTTAAAAGCGGTTTTTAAGGGTTCCCAGTCATCCTTGGTTGCTTGTGGAAGTGCATTGTACCATGATCTAGCTTCTAGCTTCATGAGATGCTTAAAGATTCTAACCCGGGATTCATCCGTATCTTTGCTGCTCACTACACATGCTACTTCAAAGTCATCTAGGAAGTCTGTTACCAAATCCTCCCCCTTCTTTCCTTTAAATGTTGGAAATGCTACACTTGCCATGATTACTGAGAGAGAGCTAGAAAGACACACTGCTTAACTTGCAAAAGTTTTTTTTCTTCTTTACAAGGAGGCGTGTATACCCTCTTATACTAGGACATAGATTAAAACTTCAAACGGTACATTGCCTTGTACCAAAGGTAAGACAAATGGTTGATCTGATGCCAGAACCTCCAAAAACCGCTCCCCACCCGGCATGGTGTCAATGACGTGCTGGTAGTGAGCCTTCAAATCCAGTATTACCTTGATTGAGCGTACACGTGTTGGTATGTGTGATCTGTCTTGAGGTAGGTTGTAATGATTCATGTGAAGCTTACAGGTGCTTAGTCACTATCCAAGCTTGTGGGAGAGGGTGGTGTTATTTCCTGAAACAAACTCAATAGATCCCTAGTTTCTCTAGTGAGAGTGTGATCCAATGATTCCGTTATCTGTGCTGCAGCATCAGGTGCGACTTGAAAAGTGACTGTGATAATTACCTCGGTGACTTGAGTTACCCGATTCTCAAAGTAGAATAGTGTTGATTCTCTATTGTATAGAGCTCCTTCCATTTTGTTGTTGTGGGTTGGTTGTAGGTTGCGGACATGGTTTCGACCTTCTCCTTCTTCTTCTTGGCACTTGGCCTATGTATATCCACTGGGTTTGGCGTGTTGGTTGACTCTCCCACTGCAAATCGATTACCGTTACGCCTGGCACTCGAGCTTCGATGGAGATGTGGAGTTCGTCTAGTTGTGCTTGGAGCTCTTCTTCTTTTGTCGTCCAATTAGCAAATCCTGCTAGCCATTCATCCATTCACAATAGTTTAGGGGTTTCAGTCTTGTAAATTGAAGGGTTTCATGAAAAGATTCTCCGTGGGGGCACCAAATGACCGGAGCAAAGCGAACCCCGAACCCCGACGGCCTCTAAAACACCGGGGACCGAATGGCGCGCCTCGAGCCTGTCATGGTTAAGCAAACAGGGGGCACCACCTAGCTTCAGCGGGTAGGACATAAAAAACACAACACCATAACAAAGTTTTCATCCAAGAGACATGGATGCTTGGGAGAAATGATGAAGAGAAAAGGGAATGAGATCGAGAGAGAGAGAGAGAGAGAGAGAGAGAGAGAGAGAGAGAGAGAGAGAGAGAGAGAGAGAGAGAGAGAGAGAGAGAGAGGGAGGGGGTATAGCGGCTTAGTACTTAGGCACCACAAAAGGATGGTGAATCCGCACACCCTTCACACATACACAAGCTCACTCCAAACAGAAGACTAGGTGGCGATTCCGCACACCTCACATGGGCAAAACATTGCAAGAAAACATACTCACAAAACCTCAAGGTTTATTTAGAGAATAAGGCGATGAAATGGGGAGCATAGGGTAGGGGAACGAGAAGGGAGAGTGTGGTAGAGCACATGGCGGATAGGTGGGAGTTGATGGCGAAGACTCGCACGAGGGTTATGGACATCATCCTTCATTTAGTTTCCCTTCATCTTCCATAGCCCAAAGGTGTAGAGGTCATGCTCAAGATGAGCATGGTGATTGCGGTGATGGTGATGGTGTGGGTGTGTGTGTGTGCACTAGGCACACACAGTGCATAGTGTACTCTTTGGTGATGGCGTGTGTGTATTTAGTGTGATGGTGACCCCTCTTTATATAGGGGAGGAGAGGGGAGAAATTATAGAATTTAGAAATGAAGAAATCATTATCTACATAGGCCATGTGATTGTGGGCCCCACTTGTCTGGCTGTGTGTATATGTGCCAGAATAGCAGTCTCATGAGAGAGAGATGGGTTCATGAAAAAAAGTGAGAGGTGACATGGAGACTAAAGTAATTACAAGAGGGGACAAAGGGGAGTGTGCTCATAGGTGAATCTGTGTGCAGATGTGTGTAAACACAAGAAAAATCAGGTAACCACCGGGTGGGGATGGGTCTGTGGGCACCTTTTTCAGTGAAACTGAGTGTGTGTGAGTGTGGGGGAGGTTATTTAGCTACAAGACAAGAGATATGGCGCCCTTTAGAGAGAGAGGGGGGTATTTGGGTCATGGGATATGATAGGAGAGAGAAAGAGGGGGTGGGGTATACTATTTTGGAAGATAGGGTAAGTTGCATGTGAGTTAGGGTGCATTATTGGTGAGTTATAATGCATTATTGGTGAGAGGTGGGGTAGCTTGAGGGGAGAGAGAAAGGAGAAAGGACAAGGGGAGGAGAGAGGGGGTTGACCTTTTGAGTGGAGGAGAGGAAAAGGGGCACACGGCGGGGCAACAGTGAAGAAAAAAGGAGGCAAAGTGGGGATGGGCTACCGCGCATGCATGAGGTGGCCTATTTTACCTTTGTTATATAATTACATAATCATACTTTATTTTCTTTCTAACTTTTTTCAATGCCTTTTATCACTCCCTCCCTAAGAGGGGGTTTTCATGGAGTGGGGACGAGAGAAGAGGGGTATGGGAGCTTGGCTTGTGAAAAGCCCCCATCACCTTGTTGTAGTGATGTTCACTTTCCTCATCCCAAGTGAAAGTTGATCTTTGAGTGAGTTGTTGCAGTGGTAGAACAAGTTGTGATAGTAGATGTATGAATCTACTTAAGTACCTCACCTTCTGTAGAAAAGAGACTAGTTGACGTGCGGTCGTTGGTGAAGGTAGGGCTATGAGTGCGGACACCTTACTTGGGTCGGCGTTGATACCTCTTGCTAAAATTTCATGGCCTAGTAAAATGACTTTACTCTACCCAATGTGACATTTATCCACATTTAATTGCCCACCTAGGCTCTGCAACCTGGCCAAACCTTCAGTTACCTTTTCTAAATGTGAAATACGGGAGCTATATATACAAAAATCATCAATGAATACTCTTATCGATGTTCCAAAGAACGGTTGAAAAACATATGTGACATATCTTTGGAATGTGGCAGGTGCATTTGTGAGACCAAATGGCATAACCCTGAATGCAAAACAACCCCATGGCGTGATAAAAGTGGTTTTTAGTTCATCTTCCAAGGCTAAGCGTATTTAGTTCATCAAAACCCGCTACTTCATTCAGAATTTCATCCAAGAAAGGGAGAGGAAAGTGGTCTCTCTTTGTAGCTGCATTTAGTGGTTTGTAGTCAACACAGACCCTCCACTTACCATTGTTTTTAGGCGTCACCACTACGGGTGACACCCATTCTGAGTTTTCTACAGGATAGATGAATCTTGCCTCCAGCAGTTTCCTTACCTCGGCCAAGAGTGCCTTTTCTTGTATGACCCCCAGTCGTCGTAGCTTCTGCACAACTCGTTTTACCCCTTCCTTCAGCTTAATATGATGTTCCACCACTGTAATGCCTGTGATTCTTTCATAGTTGTCAATGAACAGGTTAGGAAATCCCATCAACATTTGCAAAAAACTATCTTTCTCCTCAAGTGTTAATTCCGTAGACAACATACCCTTCAACCTACTTCCTCCTAGGGCAGGTGATTTTCTCTCCTCTTCATTGGATTTCCCTTTTGGTGATGGATCACCAATTTTGCTTACCCTTTGTGGATCCTTCATAATGATACCCATCACATCAATGGAACTGTCACTTTCTTCGGTGGATGTGGTCTCCTCCTCAGAACTGGAAGATTCGCTAGTGGTTTCATCTGCCGATGTTTCCAGCTTCATTTGATTCTGCTTGCCAATCCTCATGTCGTAGTATATTGTCTCCCCTTTCTTACCGGTCATGCATAGAAGGCCAGTACCCCAGTCCTGTTTTGCCTTCATGGCCATCAACCATGGCCTTCCCAAAATTAGTGGATAGCCCTCCCCCTTAGTAGGCATTACAAAAACATCTACCTCTACCTCAGTGTTGAAAGATTTTATTTTCACGGCACTTACCACACCCACACACTTTACTTTTGCGTTGTTTGCCATCTTTGCCTTGCATGGAGAAGGCCTGTCAACCTCGAGCCCTAATCGAAGCATCATAGCTTTGCTCATTACACAGATTTGTGCACCTCCATCAATGTAGGTGTTTCCAACCCTCTTTCCTTTTATGTTTACGTCGACAATTGGAAGGATGTCATCCATGTTGCATCCCGAAATTGCTCTGGCTACCTTTGTTTTGGAGCGTCTTGTACTTACCATTTTAGACCATTGTCGCCTTATTTTTGGTGCAAGATGTAGCAGTTGTGGCCATGTAATCTTCGGTCCTTGCTCTACCACATCCAATGTTAGATCATAGGGCTTAGAACTCTCCCCTAGCTCGAAGTCGGTGATGCCCAATTTCCGTCGTGGCCTGGATGGCCTCTTGCTAGTTTCTCCTCTCATGCTTCTCTCATCATCTGATTGTGTAGCCTTCTCCCTCCTAGATCTTTTCACATTCATGGCCTCAAGTGGTTCTAAAAAGGTTACCTTCTCCTTACCCTTGTCCCTCTCCTTTTCTCTGGGTGGATCCACTACTACGGCTTTTCCTTTCTCTTCTAGCCTTATGATGTTTACATGGCGATTAGGTGGTGGGGCTGGTGGAAGAGGTGGAATGGATGCTTGTAGTGGTGTCTGGGGTGGACATAGAATTTGTTTTGGTGGGGTTGGTGCTCGCGGTGGGGGTGTTCTTTCTTTAGGGGGTGACAATTGGTTCCTCCTACCTCCTCTATTATAGTTTTGTCGTGGTTTGGGACAGTAGTACATACCGTGACCGTCTTCTTCGCAGTTGTAGCAATGATTCTCCCTGTTTAGTCTTCGTGCTCTTCCAGGGTCTTGATCTCTTTCTTGACTCCTCCCTTGCTGTATTAAGTGGACAGACAAATTCTGCAGTTGGTCAGTAATATGGGCCAACATATCTTGTTGGTCATCTCTTACCCCAAGAGCCGGTGGTGGTGGAATGGTGGTTGTTGTAGTTGCTGGTCGACGCGATGTTCCTGCTTCTATTGACTCGGTTTCTTTGGCTTTCATTTGCAGCTTCTTGTCCTTAAGGCGAGCAATCTCAACGGCTAACTCGTATGTAGCCGAGAATCTACCTTTCACCTTCCCCTTGAGAAGCGTCCATAAGCCATGCGTGAACCGATCTTTTTTTAGGAAATCGGGTGTGGCTTCCCCCCTTGCCTGTGACTCAACCCACTGTTCGCTTGCCAAGGACGAGCTTGATCTTCCCCATTCTTGCCTTCCTTCGAACCTCTCCGTTATCTCCTCCTATTATATCCTAAAAAAAACCCTACACATCACCTCCTTATGCCTTTTTTTAATAAAAAAAATCCCATCCCTCTAAGCAACGACGGTGCCGTTGTTGCTAGGGCGTGAATTATCTCGATGACATGGCAACGAATTGATGGGCAGCACGAAAAATGACCCTTCTGGAGCCGCAATGGTGTGCCCTGGAAAGCTGAGGAATTTTTGTCACATGCCCGAGCTCGTCTGAGCACCACGGCGGTCTGCACGAGCCCATCCTTCTTCCCTGCACTCGTTTCGCTAATCAGCCCGCTATCTCTTTTCTTTCCTTCTTTTGTTTACACACCCCACTAAACTTTAGGGTGGCCATTGGATTTAAGGTTCTTGGGTGGACTATGCTTGGGTGGCCGCTGACTCACTTGCCTTGGGCGGCCCTAGTGGGCGGCTTTTAAGCTCTAGGGCGACCATTGAGCCTCATAGTGGGCAGCCGGCTGCTTGCATTTTGGGGATATTGTCCTCCATTGCACTACATTGAACATATATGTCCACAAGGCCTTGCGTCGCACAACATGTGACATTCATATCAAGCAAGGAACCGGCAAGTTTGGCATTTCCTGCACTCAATGCACTTCACAACACATCATTTCGGAGGATGAGCTCATTAAGAGCTTTTTGTGCTTTCTTAACGGCACCACATTAGACATGCACAGCTTTCAACTTCAGTAGTCTTTCACTAATATTATCATCGTGAATTTTTTTGCCATTTTCCACGACACAGTATAGATGATTGCACTTAAGCCATAGCCTTGTTGGGCATTTCCTGTTATCAGCAATCTCCAATAAGCACAAGATGCCGGCCAAAGCATTGATGCATGACGTTCCAAAACTTGGTTGAAGTCAAAGATTCCCAGATGGTACTCCGACCGAGCGGACGGGATTGGTACGGAGTCGTCCCCCGGTGAATCTTTAACGACTAATATCTTGGCGATCGGGGCTCCGATCATTGATCTGAAAAATCTGACGTGCTCTACAAAGTGAACACTTCAAGACCATGCATTCATATCATCTTTTTCCCCTCAACTGTAGTTGCCCAATCCGGTACGGATCTGCAATCAACTCAAACTTCGAACTGCCATAACTTCTTCACCGTAGCTCCAATCGACGAGTCGTAAAGACAAGCCAGTAGAGCAATTCAAGTGTTGCAGTCCTAGATCATAATCTTCCATCTGGGCTCACTTCAAGCATACTCATTTTTGGCATCATTAAGGCATCTGTTGGCCCTTTTAATCCTCATCTGGCATACATTCATCATTAAGCTTGGTCTGTTAACAAGCCCTCATCACTGCTCACTAAAGGTGTAGGCTTTAAAGAAGGTTATCTTGCATTTCTTTGCTCTTTTTCGGTTCATGGCATCGGAGCTGCACGACATCCACCCCCTTTGAACCTGCACAGCCTCAGGTCTGTGCCAATAGTACATCAATCTGCATCTGTTACAGGTACCTTAAGCTCCTTCCCCATCATCAAACTCACTTAATTGGTAAACATATAAAAAATGAAATAAGGCTTATACCCTATTATCAACGTTATAGCTTAATCATTAGGTAGCTGTCCATCAAGATGCTCGGAACTCTATCTATCGTATCTTCAAAGCATTCAATCATGCATAACTTGTTTAGTGAACCCCGCGAGACTCAAGTGCTTTAGTTAATGATGCACACTGCTTGACCATTAAGCTCTGTTTAAGGAACCCTATCAAGCTCAAGTATGCCTTACTCAGTCTACACACGGAATGGCCGTCAAGTCCTTTACTTCAAGTTCTAGTAGCAGAACCAACTCAAAAGATGTGAAGATACTTCATCAATTGTCCAAAGAAATCAACTGGAAGCTAGCCATGTAAGCTTATTGAATGCATAACCAAAACTCTTGCGTCTCAGCATAAATCTAGAAAACAAACTTTGTACCATGAAACCTGTTACAACAGATAACTGGTACTCTTTAAATCTGGAACATGTACTTCAGTAGCCCCTGGGATCAAACGGGAACCCAATCATCTGTCCCATTGTGAGCATTCCTTTTAAAAAAATTGCACCATCCTCCAAGATCATAGGGAAAATACAATAATTTCCAATCATTATAGCATAAGAATAAATTAATCCACAAATCTTCATGCAAACCGACTGGATCATATGGCATATAAGGACCATGCATATATCTATCACCTCCTGGGTCAAAAGCTAGCTCAAAATCCCCTACATCATAGGGTAACATCAGATTCCAGATAGCATCAAGTAGCACCAGATACTACCATATCCCCTGTGTAGCTGGCTCATCCAATTGTTGATCATCAATCACAGGTAGCAGTGCACCTTCACTCTCAATAGTATTGGAATCCCAATCATGCATATTTGAATACATCAACTCTCTTCATAAGACTCAAAAGATGCATCTGAAAAAAATTCTCTATCTCGTAGAGGCTCAAAATCAAGTAGTGCATCATCTAACAACTGCATCAGATCATCATCTACTGCATCTGAACATGCATGAATATAGATTGATTGGTATACTTAGCATGTGTATTTGAGAACCCTTTCAAAGCTTCATCCAATAAGCACATAAGGTCTAGGTCCACCGCTAGAGAAGGTTCCTCCATCGTGCACATCTCAGGTTGCTGCAGTAAACCAAGATTTCCACATATTACATGCATACTAAATGTATCTTTAGTAAATTTCTCTTTAAGTCTTTCACCCTCATCCAGATATCTTTGCACTTATGTAGCACAAAGTTCAGCATGCACATTGAAAATTTCATCTACTGCCCTATCTCTATCATCGGCACAATGAAACCAATCATATTCATCAGCAAGAGATTGCACTTCACTATGCACCCCCTCTGAATCAGCATCCTCAAGGTCATGATCATTCTGCCTTAGTGTGAGCCGTATGTCACAAATTCTCGATAGAGAAGAAGTTTTCTCTCTCTCTAAATCACCAGCAAATTTAGGATCAGTCTGCCAGATCGCTAGCTCTAGGTCACAGAAGCGTGTCAAAGGAGGAGTCTGCACCCCCTATGATTCATCATCATCACATTCTAGATCAATTTTCCAATTTGGTAGTTGTGCTTCACGAAATCTTGTCAATGAAGGAGTCTGCACCCCCTCTGAACCAAGCACATACTCTTGCTTAGTCAAATCCTCAAAATCTGGTACATCCAAATTCGATAAATCTGGTATATCAAAAACCATGGTCCTGCTGCTCCCAACAGCAGTCCTACTTTGAACTATAACATCTGTATCATTAATGAACTCGTTGGCAAAACCTGTACGAGTATCTTCAATCACGTCTATGGTAGAACCTGCACCAGAAAAATTTGGCTCTAATTCTGGTTCAGTAGCAAAAGTATCACCTGTAACCGAATCTTCGTGCATGTCTTCTTGAATTTGGTTGCACTCATTTACCTGCAAAATTTCTTCTTGAGCTTTAGCCACTTCACTGTTTTGATCCCCTGATTTCTTTTCTTCATGTACTACATGCATAGGCTCTTTGCAAAATTCATTCTGTGTATCCCGAACTGCATGTGTAGATTCTTTAAAAAATTCACCCTGCGTATCTTGAAGCTGTAAAGCCTCACCCTCAAAGACTTATACTTCATGCACAACATCTAAAAAACCCAACTTGGCATACACACCTTCAACTATGTCTTCATCATTAGCCTGTAAGAAGGTAGCATCCTGCACAATAAACTCATCAATCACAGCTTCTAACTTTGATCGTACTTGTCCTTGATTATCTGCGTAGTCCTGTAGACTTAAATTGTTTTCTTGATAGATTTCATACTCCTCATAACGTGCTTGCACAATAGCTTCTTTGAAATACTCCCAGTCGTCGTTGCAAGCTCTGGTAACCTCTTGAATCTGCTCCTTCACATATGAACTCACTAACTGCTCAAAAGATTTGATCATCAATTCTTCTGGTATCCCTCTTATCTTGGTCTCTAGCTCATAGCACTCTAGGTAGCCCTCTGGATTGTATCCATCAAAGAGTCGTCTCTCAACGTATACTGCATCTAGAGCTGCATCCAAATCCTCATCCATTTGATTTTTCTTTTTTACTATCTCTATTTCAAGCAGAGATCCTTGAACCAATTGAAGCATCTTTGCAAAATCTGGAACTGTTGACTTATCATCAACACAGTTAGCACTTAATTCTGCAATCATCTTCATCATGTGCTCTAAATTCTCCATCTTTGCCTCCCACCGCGGCTCCTTTCGCGTCGGGTTCACCAAAGATGTCGGGGGATATGTGTTCGCTACGTGAGCCGGGCAAGTGCCAAGCCTCTAGCTGTGGGAGGTGTGAAAGAGAGAGAACAAGAGACAATGACAGCTCTGTCAATCAACACAATCATCAATTAATCAGATATTACTTTGAGTACAATTTATCCTTAGGCAAGGCGGGCTGTTAACAGTGCCGTCACTTGGATCATCTGCTAGCCAGGAGTTTAAGCTCCCACTTTACAGTATTAATCGGGCCGTTAACGACATCGGACTTAACAAAATGTTAATCAATCTTTAGTTGATGACGGTGATGGAAATTCCCTCGTGTCGTTTCAGTTGCTTCTTCTACTTTGGAGATTTTGCAAACCTCATGTAAGTTCATTTTGCCGATCATCATGCATCAATTATTACCAAATGTGTTGCAACTCCTTGCTCTTTAATTGCTATCTAAAGCTTTAACACTTGCTTGACCAATACATTTGCTTAGCTTGTCTTGTGCTTTCCTCTTCCGAGCTCATTCAACAGTTCTGAGGTCTCTCCTTCTCAAGAACTTTACGTCCCTCTTCTCTATTTTATGGCCGAGAGCAAGAGAAAGTGCCCCTTCCTTGCTGACTCCTTTCTCCCCTCTTCTCTATCTTATGCATGAGACGAAGAGAGCTTTACTCTTCTTTGTTTGTCAGAGCCCTCTCTCGAGAGTCTTGCATCAAGACTTTCTTCAAGTCTTGCTTTGAGTCTTTCTTTGAGCCTTGCTTTGGGTCTTGCTCCTTGCATTTTTCGTCACCTCTCTTCACCTTAACCTCAATCTCCTTTTTCCTCAACCACAATCTATTATGACTTGCGTGGTCACGGCACAGAGAAAAGAGAGTGAGAGAGCTTTCTTATAGAGAGATTTCCCTCTTCTTGCTTCGTTGATAGCTTCCTCCCTTTCTTACTTCCCTCGTTATGCCTGCCATCGCCCTTGGTTCCCTCCCAGTTCTTGTTGGCTTGCAATCCTTCCCATGCCAAAGGCCCTTTCTCTTCCTCCTCGCCTTCTTCGAGCTTCGCTTGCCGAGGACGAGCTTGCTCTTCCCCCTTCTTGCCTTTCTTCGAACCTCTCCGTTATCTCCTCCTGTTATATCCTAAAAAAAACCCTACACATCACCTCCTTATGCCTTTTTTTCATTTAAAAAATCCCCTCCCCCTAAGCAACGACGGTGCCGTCGTTGCTAGGGGCGTGAATTAACTCGATGATGTGGAAGCGAATTGATGGGCAGCACAAAAAAACGACCCTTCTGGTGTCCCAATGGTGCGCCATGGAAAGTTGAGGAATTTCAATCACATGCCTGAGCTCGTCTGAGCACCACGGCAGTCTGCACGAGCCCATACTCCTTCCCTGCACTCGTTTTGCTGCTCAGCCTGCCATCTCTTTTCTTTCCTTATTTTGTTTACACACCCCACTAAACTTTAGGGTGGCCATTAGATTTAAGGTTCTTGGGTGGACTATGCTTGGGTGGCCACTGGCTCACTTGCCTTGGGCGGCCCTAGTGGGCGGCTTTAAGCTCTCGGGCGGTCATTGAGCCTCATAGTGGGCGGCCGACTGCATGCATTTTGGGGATATTCTCCTCCATGGTACTACATTGAACATATATGCCCACAAGGCCTTGCGTCGCACAACATGTGACATTCATATCAAGCAAGGAACCGGCAAGGTTGGCATTTCCTACACTCAATGCACTCTACAAAACATCATTTCGGACGATGAGCTCATTAAGAGCTTTTTGTGCTTTCTTAACGGCACCACATTAGACATGCACAAATTTCAACTTCAGTAGTCCTTGACTAATATTATCATTGTGAATTTTGCTGCCATTTTCCACGATACAGTATAGATGATTGCACTTAAGCCATAGCCTTGTTGGGCATTTCCTGTTATCAGCAATCTCCAATAGGCACAACATACCGTCCAAAGCATTGATGCATGACATTCCGAAACTTGGTCGAAGTCAAAAATTCCCAGATGGCACTCCGACCGAGCGGACGGGACTGGTACGGAGCCGTCCCCCGGTGATTCTTTAACGACTAATATCTTGGCGATCGGGGCTCCGATCATTGATCTGAAAAGACTGACATGCTCCACAAAGTGAACACTTCAAGCCCATGCATTCATATCATCTTTGTCCCCTCAACTGTAGTAGCCCAATCCGGTACGGATCTGCAATCAACTCAAACTTCGAACTGCCATAACTTCTTCACCGTAGCTCCAATCGACGAGCCGTAAAGACAAGCCAGTAGAGCAATTCAAGCGTTGCACTTCTATATCATAATCTTCCATCTAGGATCACTTCAAGCATACTCATTTTTGGCATCATTAAGGCATCTGTTGGCCCTTTTAATCCTCATCTGGCATACATTAATCATTAAGCTTGGTCTGCTAACAAGCCATGATCACTGCTCACTAAAGGTGTAGGCTTTAAAGAATCTTATCTTGCATTTCTTTGCTCTTTTTCTGTTCATGGCAGCGGAGCTGCATGGCATCCACCCCCTCTGAACCTGCACAGCCTTCAATCTGTGCCAATAGTACATCAATCTGCATCTATTACAGAAACCTTAAGCTCCTTACCCATCATCAAACTCACTTAACTGGTATACATATAAAAAATGAAATAAGGCTTATACCCTATTATCAACGTTATAGCTTAATCATTAGGTAGCTGTCCATCATGAATCTCTGAACTATATCTGTTGTATCTTCAATGTATTCAATCATGGATAACTTGTTTAGTGAATCCCGCGAGACTCAAGTGCTCCAGTTAATGATGCACACGGATTGACCATTAAGCTCTCTTTAAGGAACCCTATCAAGCTCAAGTATACCTTACTCTGTCTGCACACGGAATGGCCGTCAAGTCCTTTACTTTAAATTTTGGTAGCAGAACCAACTCAAAAGATGTGAAGATACTTCATTAATTGTCCAAAGATGTGAAGATGGCCTCTTGCTAGTTTCTCCTCTCATGCTTCTCTCATCATCTGATTGTGTAGATTTCTCCATCCTAGCTCTTTTCACAGTCATGGCTTCAAGTGGTTCTAAAAAGGTTACCTTCTCCTTACCCTTGTCCCTCTCCTTTGCTCTGGGTGGATCCACTACTACGGCTTTTCCTTTCTCTTCTAGCCTTATGATGTTTACAGGGCGATCAGGTGGTGGGGCTGGTGGAAGAGGTGGAATGGATGCTTGTAGTGGTGTCTGGGGTGGACGTAGAATTTGTGTTGGTGGGGTTGGTGCTCGGGGTGGGGGTGTTTATTCTCTAGGGGGTGACAATTGGTTCCTCCTACCTCCTCTATTATAGTTTTGTCGTGGTTTGGGACAGTAGCACATACCGTGACCGTCTTCTCCGCAGTTGTAGCAATGATACTCCCTGTTTTGTTGTTGTGCTCTTCCAAGGTCTTGATCTCCTTCTTGACTCCTCCCTTGTTGTATTAAGTGACAGACAAATTCTGCAGTTGGTTAGTAATATGGGCCAACATATCTTGTTGGTCATCTCTTACCCCAAGAGCCGGTGGTGGTGGTGGAATGGTAGTTGTCGTAGTTGCTGGTCGACGTGATGTTGTTGTTTCTGTGGACTCGGTTTCTTTGGCTTTCATTCACAGCTTCTTGTCCTTAAGGCAAGCAATCTCAACGGCTAACTCGTACGTAGCCGGGAATCTACCTTTCACCTTCTCCTTGAGAAGCGGCCATAAGCCATGCGTGAACCGATCCTTTTTTAGGAAATCAGGTGCAGCTTCCCCCCTTGCCAGTGACTCAACCCACCGTTCCCACAAATCCACAAATTTGGACTCATAGGTGGCATATTCTAAAAGACCCTCCTGCTTCAAGTCTCTCAACTTGTCCCACAACTTTTCTGAAGTGGTACCTCCCCCAAAGCGCCTCTTAAAAGCGGTTTTTAAGGGTTCCCAGTCATCCTTGGTTGCTTGTGGAAGTGCATTGTACCATGATCTAGCTTCTAGCTTCATGAGATGCTTAAAGATTCTAACCCGGGATTCATCCGTATCTTTGCTGCTCACTACACATGCTACTTCAAAGTCATCTAGGAAGTCTGTTACCAAATCCTCCCCCTTCTTTCCTTTAAATGTTGGAAATGCTACACTTGCCATGATTACTGAGAGAGAGCTAGAAAGACACACTGCTTAACTTGCAAAAGTTTTTTTTCTTCTTTACAAGGAGGCGTGTATACCCTCTTATACTAGGACATAGATTAAAACTTCAAACGGTACATTGCCTTGTACCAAAGGTAAGACAAATGGTTGATCTGATGCCAGAACCTCCAAAAACCGCTCCCCACCCGGCATGGTGTCAATGACGTGCTGGTAGTGAGCCTTCAAATCCAGTATTACCTTGATTGAGCGTACACGTGTTGGTATGTGTGATCTGTCTTGAGGTAGGTTGTAATGATTCATGTGAAGCTTACAGGTGCTTAGTCACTATCCAAGCTTGTGGGAGAGGGTGGTGTTATTTCCTGAAACAAACTCAATAGATCCCTAGTTTCTCTAGTGAGAGTGTGATCCAATGATTCCGTTATCTGTGCTGCAGCATCAGGTGCGACTTGAAAAGTGACTGTGATAATTACCTCGGTGACTTGAGTTACCCGATTCTCAAAGTAGAATAGTGTTGATTCTCTATTGTGTAGAGCTCCTTCCATTTTGTTGTTGTGGGTTGGTTGTAGGTTGCGGACATGGTTTCGACCTTCTCCTTCTTCTTCTTGGTACTTGGCCTATGTATATCCACTGGGTTTGGTGTGTTGGTTGACTCTCCCACTGCAAATCAATTACCGTTGCGCCTGGCACTCGAGCTTCGATGGAGATGCGGAGTTCGTCTAGTTGTGCTTGGAGCTCTTCTTCTTCTATCGTCCAATTAGCAAATCCTGCTAGCCATTCATCCATTCACAATAGTTTAGGGGTTTCAGTCTTGTAAACTGAAGGGTTTCATGAAAAGATCCTCAGTGGGGGCACCAAATGACGGGAACAAAGCGAACCCCGAACCCCGACGGCCTCTAAAACACCGGGGACCGAATGGCGCGCCTCGAGCCTGTCATGGTAAAGCAAACAGGAGGCACCACCTAGCTTCAATGGCTAGGACGCAAACAACACACCACCATAACAATGTTTTCATCCAAGAGAGATGGATGCTTGGGAGCAATGATGAAGAGGAAAGGGAATGAGATCAAGTGAGAGAGAGAGAGAGAGAGAGAGAGAGAGAGAGAGAGAGAGGGTATAGGGGCTTAGTACTTAGGCACCACAAAAGGATGGCGAATCCGCACACCCTTCACACATACACAAACTCACTCCAAACACAAGACTAGGTGGTGATTCCGCACACCTCACATGTGTTGAGATGTCAAGCTCTACACCTTGAGCTGGCATCCACTACGGGTCTTGGCCGCTTACGGCATTTACTCACTGGCGCGTTAGGTGACCGACATGGAGGATCTCTGCCAGTGATTCTACAGATAGACTACACTTATAGTGCCAGCCTAGTACGCTTCTAGTGAGTTCACACTTAGTGACCGCATGTACATATGTGCTACTTTTCAGCTTTAGCACTTAGTCATTTTGTACTCTCTTTTCTGTGAAGAAGGAGAAGAAGCTTTCCATCTCTGTGTGCTTTGTGCTTGTCTTGTGTAGCTCTCTTGCATCCTCATTCTTTACATGGTATCAGAGCCTGGTGGAGGCAAGAGAGGCTAAGAGAGCAAGAGCATCACAATCATTCGTTCGCACAAGTTTCTGAACAGGTCTCCAAAGTGCAGTATACAGATATTTACTGTACAAGTATAGTGGTTGTATGTACGCTTGATTGTGGACACTCATTGAGTGTATAAAGCGTTACAGGTACCACGATAGCAGGTTCAACAGATTTGCAGGTTTTTGCAGATTGCAGCTATTTTGTCTTAGTGCTTCAAGATGTCTGACGGTTTCAGTCAGATTGTTACTGTGAAGCTTGAGAAAAATAACTACCCTGCATGGAATTTTAGAATAACAAATTTCCTAAAAGGAAAAGGTTATTGGGACTATGTAGAAGGAGACAATGAAAAGGAACCAGAGATTCCCGAGGCAAATGCTACAGCAGAACAAAGGAAAGCTTTGAGGGACTGGCAACAAGGCCAGAGCAAAGTGATGTATTGGCTTTCTATGAGCATCATAGATGGCATGATGGGCTATCTACAGGATGTTGAAACCCCCGCCATTGCATGGAGAAACTTAGGCAGAGTGTTCGAGGTGAACACGAAGGCCAGGAAGCTTCAATTAAAGTTGGAGCTAAATCAGGTTAAGAGGAACAACCTCTCAATCAATGATTATACCTTGAAGATCAAGAGTATCATTGAGGCTCTTGGATCTATTAAAGTCTCAGTGGAAGACGATGACATTGTCCGTGCATGCTTAGATGGTCTAGGAGATGAGTATGTACATTTCAGGTCTTCCATGAATACAAGAGACGACACCCCCGTGTTCCAAGATTTGATTTCTATGCTTATTTTGGAGGAGAAGAACCTTGACACATCTTCTTCTCATGGCAGAAATAATTCTGAATAGGCCTTCTATTCTAACTCCAACAGAGGTAGAAGTAGAGGTAGAGGTCGTGGTCGAGGCCCAAGGGGTTGCAGGGGCCAATTTCTGGAAGGTCAATCAAATCAAAACAATACAGGTGGCAGGGGAAACTAGTCTCAAGGCAGGGGGAGTCAAAGAGTTCGTGGTGCAGGATCAAGCAGGCAGCAACATACTCCAGATAGCAGAGAATGTTGGACTTGTGGTGAAAGAGGTCACATGTCACGTGACTGTCCAAAGGGAAAAGCAAGTGGAAAGAGAGAACAGGGCAACAATGCATCTACTAGCAGAGATACAGATGACAACAAAAACGAGCGCATGTTTGTTATGCAGCATGTAATGAATACAATGACTGTAGAGAATTCCACCCAAGATGATGTTTGGTATGTGGATTCAGGTGCCTCTAGTCACATGACGTCTTGTGGAGAGTGGTTTAGAGATATGCGCAAACGAGATGTGTCAGGCTATGTGCAGACAGGAGATGACACAGCTCACCCCATTGCTCATGTAGGGGACATACCTCTAAATACGAAGAGTGGGAAATCAAAGTACTTAGCAGATGTACTTCATGTCCCAAACATTACAAAGAATCTTGTTTCTGTTGGACAAATGGTTGAGCAGGGTTTGCAGGTTTGATTCAATCCAAATGGCTGTTATGTAGAAGATTTCTAGAATGGCTGTAGGCTGATCACAGAGGGCAAATGTGTGGGCAGAATGTTTACGCTGAATGTAGACATGCCTG
This sequence comes from Adiantum capillus-veneris, assembly GCF_014529385.1. NCBI lineage: Eukaryota > Viridiplantae > Streptophyta > Polypodiopsida > Polypodiales > Pteridaceae > Adiantum > Adiantum capillus-veneris. The sequence goes on along the minus strand of NC_140947.1, from coordinate 112,507,293 downwards.
AGGTAAAAGCTGCATTATTTGCACAGGGAACAGGTGTTGTGGCTGATGTTGACATTTGGGACAAACGCATTGGCCATGTCAATGAGCAGAGATTGCGCAACATGCAATCAAAACAGATTGTAAAAGGTTTGCCCAAATTCAAGGTGGATGGTATGCATAAAGTGTGTGCAGCATGCCAGCTTGGAAAACAGTCAAAGGGCTCATTTCCACATGAGCGCAATGTATGTAAAAAGCCACTTGAGGTGGTGCACACAGATGTTTGGGGTCCAACCAATACTGCAAGTATACATGGTTGCAGGTATTATGTCTCTTTCATTGATGACCATACAAGGAAAGTATGGGTCTACTTCATGCGTAACAAAAGTGAAGAGTTTGGTCACTTTCAAGACTTCAAAGTCATGATTGAGAAGGAGATAGATATGCAAATCAAGACATTGAGGTCAGATGGAGGGGGAGAGTACTTCTCCAATGATTTTTTAGATTTTTTGCGAATGCATGGTATACGCAGGCAATTTACATGCAGATATACTCCACAACAGAATGGGGTCGCAGAAAGGAAAAACAGGCACATTGCAAAGGTTTCACGTGCATTGATGAATGAGAAGAACATGCCTCATCATTTCTGGGCTGAAGCCGTAAATACAACTATGTACATTATGAGCAGGACATCTACAGCTGCGGTGCATGATGTAACACCTGAGGAAAAGTTTACAGGTACAAAGCCTGATTTGGCACACTTGAAAGTGTTTGGCTGCATAGCTTACGTGCATGTACCAGATGAGTTGCGTACGAAATTGGATCCTAAAGCAGAAAAATGTATTCTTGTGGGATATTCCCTTGAACAAAAGGGGTACAGGTGCTACAATCCTACTACACGAGAATTATGAGTGAGCAGAGATGTAGTCTTTGATGAGATGAGCAGATGGTACAGTAATGCACATGGCACTATTGGGGCTGATGTAAAATATGATGTGGTTGTACACAATGTGAGGCCATAGTCGCAGGTTTTGAGTGGACCACAAGAGTCCTCTTCTCGTGGCTCTGTTGAGAAACCATGGAATGGTAGACTACGTACGCAGGTTACTCCACCAACAGGTACAGGGAATGTATCACGAAAAGGAAAGGAAAAGGTTGATGAACCTCCCCTTACGGTTGATGCATCATCAGGTTTTTCACATGTAAACATGGATTCAGATGGTTCTGAACAAAGTCTTGATGAGGAATTTGGAATTCCGGCTGTCAGGACACCTGGTGTAAGGAAAGTACAAGAAGATGCTAGAGGGCAAAGGAGTGACCCAGGACCGCGCAGATCTAACCGAGTCAGAAATCCAGTTCAAAAATTGACTTATGATGGGTATCTAGCGCATCACCAAGCCTACATGGCTAAGGTGATACAGGATGTGGAGCCCACATGTTTTGAGGATGCAGTTGGAAATGTGCATTGGGATGATGCAATGAATGAAGAGATGGCTGCATTGGAAGCAAACGACACATGGGAGTTGGTGCCATTGCCAAGTGGCAAGAAAGCTATTGGCTGTAAATGGGTGTATAAAACCAAGCATAAGGCTGATGGTAACATTGAGCATCACAAGGAAAGGCTGGTCGCAAAGGGTTATGCACAGACGTATGGCATAGACTATGAGGAGACCTTTGCTCCAGTGGCAAAGATGATGACTGTGAGAGCTGTCATAGCAGTGGTTGCATCTAGAGGATGGATTATGCATCAAATGGATGTAAAGAATGCCTTCTTGAATGGTGAGTTGCAAGAGGAAGTGTATATGGATCAGCCACCTAGTTATGTCGATTCAGGTTACACAGATTATGTATGCAGACTTCTCAAAGCTTTGTATGGTTTGAAGCAGGGCTCTAGAGCATGGTATGATAGGATTGCCAAGTATCTTGTCAGTATTGGTTTTAGAAGAGCTCATGTTGATCATTCACTCTATGTACGTGAGAGTGATGTGGGGATTGTGGTCATTACCATATATGTAGATGACCTTATTATTGTTGGTGACAATGCTATGGAGATTGACCATGTGAAGGGTCTTCTCAAATAGGAGTTTGAAATGAAAGATTTAGGCAAATTGCGCTACTTTCTTGGCATTGAGGTGATCAGGACTCCAGAGGGTGTATGGCTATCACAGAGACAATATACTTTGGACATGTTGTCAAAGTATGGTATGGCTGATTGTAAGCCAATTTCTATTCCCTTGGATGTGAATGCAAAGCTGAGTGCAGAGAAGGGTGATGTTGTTGAGGATGTCAACATGTACAGGAATATTGTGGGTAGTCTAATCTACTTGACTATCACGAGGCCAGACTTGAGCTACACAGTAGGCTTGGAGAGTCAGTTCATGCAGCTTCCGAGGAAGCCACATTTGGATGGAGTACGACGCACGCTTAGGTATGTGCAAGGTACTCTTGACTACGCATTGTTCTATGCAGCAGATGCACCATTAGCATTGTATGGGTATACAAATGCAGATTGGGCAGGTAGCATTGTTGATAGGATATCTACGAGTGGCTTCATGTTCTCTTTTGGGAGTGATGCTGTTACTTGGAGCAGCAAAAAGCAGCCTACGGTTGCTTTATCGAGCACAGAGGCCAAGTACAGAGGTGCAGCAGTTGCGGCGTGTGAGGTAGCTTGGCTACGCACATTACTAGAGGACTTGGGAGTGCAGGTGGACCAGGAGATTTTCATCCATTGTGACAACCTCAGCAGCATGCACTTGGCTAGGAACCCAGTGTTCCATGCCAGGACCAAACACATAGAGGTCCATCACCACTACGTTTGAGAGCGAGTGTTGGCGGGCGACATCGACTTGGTCTACGTCAGCATAGAGGAGCAGATAGAGGATATCTTTACCAAGGCCCTCGTATCTGAGAAGCTTCGACGTTTTCGGACTATGCTTGGACTCTGCGACATGCAGAGCTCGAGGGGGAGTGTTGAGATGTCGAGCTCTACACCTTGAGCTGGCATCCACTACGGGTCTTGGCCGCTTACGGAATTTACTCACTGGCGCATTAGGTGATCGACACGGAGGATCTCTGCCAGTGATTCTATAGCTGGACTACACTTATAGTACCAGCCTAGTACGCTTCTAGTGAGCTCACACTTAGTGACCCCATGTACATATGTGCTACTTTTCAGCTTTAGCACTTAGTCATTTTGTACTCTCTTTTCTGTGAAAAGGGAAAAGAAGCTTTCCATCTCTGTGTGCTTTGTGCTTGTCTTGTGTAGCTCTCTTGCATCCTCATTCTTTACAACATGGGCAAAACATTGCAAGAAAACATACTCACAAAACCTCAAGCTTTATTTAGAGAATAAGGCGATGTAATGGGGAGCATAGGGTAGGGGAATGAGAAGGGAGAGCGTGGTAGAGCACATGGCGGATAGGTGGGATTTGATGGTGAAGACTCGCACGAGGGTTACGGCCATCATCCTTCATTTAGTTTCCCTTCATCTTCCATAGCCCAAGGGTGTAGAGGTCATCCTTAAGACGAGCATGGTGATTGCGGTGATGGTGATGGTGTGGGTGTGTGTGTGTGTGTGCACTAGGCACACACAGTGCATAGTGTACTCTTTGGTGATGGTGTGTGTGTATTTAGTGTGATGGTGACCCCTCTTTATATAGGGGAGGAGGGGGGAGAAATTATAGAATTTAGAAATGAAGAAGTCATTATCTACATAGGCCATGTGACTGTGGGTCCCACTTGTCTGGCTGTGTGTATATGTGCCAGAACAGCATTCTGATGAGAGAGAGAGAAGGATTGATGAAAAAAAAGTGAGAGGTGACATGGAGACTAAAGTAATTACAAGAGGGGAGAGAGGGGAGTGTGCTCAGAGGTGAATCTGTGTGCAGATGTGTGTGAACACAAGAAAAATCAGGTAACCACCGGGTGGGGATGGGTCTGTGGGCACCTTTTTCAGTGAAACTGAGTGTGTGTGAGTGTGGGGGAGGTTATTTAGCTACAAGACAAGAGATATGGCACCCTTTAGAGAGAGAGGGGGGTATTTGGGTCATGGGATATGATAGGAGAGAGAAAGAGGGGGTGGGGTATACTATTTTGGAAGATAGGGTAAGTTGCATGTGAGTTAGGGTGCATTATTGGTGAGTTATAATGCATTATTGGTGAGAGGAGGGGTAGCTTGAGGGGAGAGAGAAAGGAGAAAGGACAAGGGGAAGAGAGAGGGGGTTGACCTTTTGAGTGGAGGAGAGGAAAAGGGACACCCGGCGGGGCAACAGTGAAGAAAAAGGAGGCAAGGTGGGGATGGACTACCCCGCAAGCATGAGGTGGCCTATTTTACCTTTCTTATATATTTATATAATCATACTTTGTTTTTTTCTTACTTTTTCCAATGCCTTTTATCACTCCCTCCCTAAGAGGGGGTTTTCATGGGGGGGGGACGAGAGAAGAGGGGTATGGGAGCTTGGCTTGTGAAAAGCCCCCATCAACATGTCCAATGGTGGAGAAAGAAGAATCTCAAGCACTGGCTTTTCTTCCAGTGAAGGTATGTGAATTCTGGTTGATGAAAAATATGATAAATACAGCTCTATGGAGGCTGGTTCAGTAGGTGCAGAGTTCTATGCTCAAGGCCTCCACTTTATTTGGTTGGGAGGGAGGGTCAGATGTGTGTTGTAGCTTGATGTCAGGTACATGTTTTTTTTATGATGATATGCTTGGTGTTGCTTGGTATGGAGTAGACAGATTGCAAAGGAATGCATGGAGTGCAGAAGGTAGGCTATGGGCAGCCTACGCACCTGGTGGTCTAGGTGCTTGGTTAGCGCACTCTTGGAGATTGTTACAAATGGGTGAAAAATATCAAAGTCAGGTGTTTGATCCAAGTGGAAGCTATGTGATGCACGGGATGGGGCAACCCACTTAAAGGTTTGGTAGTAGGGTGCAATAAAACAATGTACATATGGTTTTAGTTTTCTTATAGTGTCTGCCAGGTTTTGCAATTTATAGTGGAAATCTTTTATGTGGTTGAGCATAAATGCTCACAGGGGGGTGGGGAATGATGGTGCATCCAAAGTGTGTTGACTCTAGAAGGTGGCATGGGCAGGTATATGCAGGCAAGCAGAAGCATGGAAAAGGACTGAAGTAGCTAGGAAAATCATGGGATGGCAGGTAGCAGCAAAAATGTATGCATGATGCACCTTATAGGCCAAGAAAGGCTCCATGAGAGGCTAATTGGGGTAGCAGGTGAAGGAGATGCAAAGTGTAGCCTTTGGGCCCAAGAATGAAGAGCTTGAAGTGTTGAAGGAGCAGGTCCAGACGGTTCATCAAACCGAGCTACGGAGCCCAAGTTATTGAAGGTTAAAGCTTTAGCCGTTTGCAGATTTTTGCCGAGCAGGGCAACTGGGGATAGGTGATCCAAGTGGAACTTGAGGTATAGATGTGTAGAGCTCAATTCATGGAGCCTACTCGTCTTTTCAGATCGTAGATTAAAGCCCTAGTTTGCAAGAGATGGTCAGTTGAATTTTTCCAGGGGCCGCGTCTAAGCCCACTTGGCTGCATTGGTGAATGTGCCATCTCTTATCTTTTGAGCACCAACGAAGTTCTAGAGCAGGGTGTATATCATACGGAGCTAGGAGGAAGTGACTGCATGCCAAACGGAGTCCGGAGCGAAAAGTTATGGCAGTCAAAAGTTGGAGTGCCTTTGCCCAAAAAATTTTGCGGAAGATTTTTTCCCTTTTTGAAGGCCCTGGTTCGAGGATGCCGAGGAGTCAAAATGCAGAGACGAAGGGTATGGTTAGAGCCGGGAAAGTGGCATTTCAATCTGTGGTTCGAGCTTAGCAGTAGGAGGTTGGCAAGCAGGCAAAGTTGGGGGAAGACAAAAGCATTTTTTTTGAAAAGGGTGGTAATGTTTATTTTCAAGGCCTTGGGGTGCTAGTCGTTGTGGAACTGCCACATGGCAGGCCGAAAATCCCACATGCACAGTTAACAGGCGGAATGCGGCAATATATAAGCCAAGGCGTGGCTCTCCATTAGCATCCAAGAGGTGAGAGGGGAGCTCGCCTGCCCGTGGCTATGGCGGGTATGCACATGGCACTGTTGTGGCGGGTCTGGCGGCGATTTTGGCGGCAATGGCTGGCGGTGCAGGGAGCTGGCGCGCCTGCGGGAGCGCCCGTGGTGGTTGAGTTCGTTCATGATGTGGTAGGCCGTTAAGACACGGTGCCCGCGCCCGTAAGGGGCCAAATTTTCTGAGGATAAGGGTTGTACCCCCCCCCCCCAATAGCGACGTCGCTATTGCCTTGACAGGGGAGGGGTCCCGCTGCAGAAAGAGGTGCCAACAAGTGGAGGATAAAGGCTAAGGGCACTCAAAGGCCAAGAGGAGGGTAAATCCGGTCAGCCAAATTGGAAGGGATGAGGACAAGAGGTGTAGCATGCAAAGGTGTCCAAAAAGAAACTAGGCCAAGTGTTGGCAATGCAATCAAATGCTAAAAAGAACTCCAAATGAAGTGCACGACATGGAAGGTGATCCCATTTTTCTTTTTTGGGACTCGTAGGCACACCCCTATAAAAGGAGATTTATGTTCATTTTTGAGGGTCTTTGGACCAAGGTGGCTTTTTTGCATGTGTGAGTAAGTGAAAGTTTGAAGCTTGTGTGTTGCTAAGCTTGCCATTGAAGCTGCATACATTGGTTGTACTACTCTCTATGCAATAATACCACTCATTTGGCCCAATCTCGTGTGTTGATTCTCCCCATTCCCCTCCTCTTCTCTCGCTCTTTGTGTATTGGCCATTGCTTGCAGAGGGTTTTCCTGCATCTTGAAAGGTACTACCTAGTGGGCAGATTAGGAGTGTTTTGTGATTCGGAAAGTGTGAGTTGAGCAGTGTGGGTGCCTTTGTGTTGTGGGTGTTTTTTTGCAAGGTGTGAGGTAGTTGGTTTGTATGCTAAAGCGGAGTTGTTAGTGCAAATTAGCCAATTTGAAGGTGTTATTTGAGAGGTTAGGGGTGTTGTGGAATCCCTGGGCTATAGAGAGGCAAGTATTTTGTGTGCTGGGTGTGTTCCCTATTCCCCCTCTCCAACGTGGACGATACTGCCATCTAGGCACAATGGTGCAAAAAGGTCGTAGGTGCCATAGTTTCAAGAAGGCCTCACGATGCCTCATGTAGTCAAAGCTATCGTAAAGTTTCTCAAACTCACCACTGAGTGGATGGACTAGCTCCATACAAATTTCATGATAAACAACCTACGCCAGTGGAATGGGTTGAGACTCAAAGATGTGAAAATAAATGGCTCTGGAGATGAACCACAAGGTCAGGCTGCATATGATGGAGCTTAAACGTGTGGGGTGGGTAAAGGCATGGATCTTGGGCTTCAAGGTAGATTGAGGGATGGAGCTTGATTGAGATGCTAGGTAGATATAGATATAGATCTCAAACTTAAGTTTGAGCTACTAGGTAGATATTCACATGAAGCTTGAACTTAAGATTGAGCTGCTAGGTAGATAAAGGCATGGAGCTTGGGATTCAAGGTAGATTGAGGCATGGAGTATCAGGTGAGCTGCTAGGTAGATATAGGCATGGATCTCCAACTTCCATTCGAGTTGCTAGCTCTAACTTAATCTCTAGCTGAGTGAGAGAGAGAGAGAGTTGCATAGATGATAGAACCCTCTAAATCTGGGGATATGTGCCACTTAGAACACGTGCATGTTTCGGATGGAGACACAAAAAACAAGGCTTATGAAGAACCTGATCCAACAAAACCTTAACCCCGTTTAGAGCTCTAAGCTCTTGTGCATGGCACTAGGGGTGTGAAGCAAGATATCGTTCACAAACTTCTTAACCTCCAGCACTGAGGGCTCTCAGCCAACCGGTGAGCATATTCAGTGTCCTGCGCAATGCCTACAAGATCCGTGATTAAGTGCTAGAGCTCTACATGTGATCATGGCTTTAATGAACCCTCTTGCTCCCCGTCCAGACTCAACTTCCATCCCTGTATGTTACATGCGTAGGCAAAATCGTAGTAGTATAGAAATTTTATCCTGGATTATGACTGTAGCTGTGGTGGAGCAGCTCCTCCTCCCCGTCAAACTTTGATAGCCCGATCCCAGCTTTGTGCGCATGTAGGCAAACAACAACGAGAGAGAGGAAACTAGTGTTCGGGCATTCTACAAGTGCAATCAAGAGTATGCACCTCTATTCTCGTGTGTCATGTGGTGTAGACCACAACCTGCCAAGCTTTGCCGATTGCACTGCCTAAGGGTTAAAGGGGTAAGTGTCTATCCAAGGTGATGTGAAGAGGAAAGTTGAGCAGATGATCCAACTTTTCCAAGATTATTATGCCCTTGCATTCTCTCTGGCTCTTGTACTGTGTACGCAGGTTGGAGAGGGGGAATGGGGACAACACCCGGCATGACCAGAAATGCCTCTCTATAGCTCAGGGTCAAAACAACACCCCAATCCACTCGAAAACACCTTCGAAACGACAATCTACACCTAATTCGCTTCACCTGCTCAGTTCCCAAGCGCACACACGCTATCCAGGACCGCAACGGAAGCCGATACCTCACTGCACCTGATCTGCCTCCCTCCACACATACATTTACTCGCTCTCTCTCTCTCAGTCTCTCTCTCTCTCTCTCTCTCTCTCTCTCTCTCTCTCTCTCTCTCTCTCTCTCTCTCTCTCTCTCTCTCTCTCTCTCTCTCTCTCTCTCTCTCTCTCTCTCTCTGCAAAGCACCAACGATCCGGGCGTACGCACGCTTCACCGGCACCGCGGCTGGCAACAGACGAGACGACAAAGAAAAAAATGGGAAGGGGGATGCGACACAACACCACAGACCAAAAGGATAGTGCACTAATGGCTTCCCAGATCCATTACAAACCTTCTCAAAGCTTCTCTCTCTTCTCTTCTCCTGTACAGTGCAAAAAAGAGCCCCCCTAGTTACAAAAAATTTTGCCCCCTTATTGGGCTCATTTTTTGGCTTTTTAGGCATTTTTCATGGTAGGCCGACATGTGGCACTCCCCTTGGGAGGCTCAGTTTCACTTTGACTAGCTTTGTGCTCATCCCGAGGCTTCATACTTCACTCTATACACAAGCACCCTCTAGAAGCAACGACGGTGTCGTCGTTGCCCCCCTAAGGGCTCACATTGCCTTCAAAAAAGGATTTGGACCGAATTTGTCCGCGGAAAACAACCCCCCCATGGGCGGGCACCACGTCATCATTTACCTCGCGTGGGCGGAGCCGCCTAAAACCACCTTCTACCGCCCGTGGTCGCCAGTGCAGCGCCGGTGGAGCCTTCCGCCATGGCTCACGCGCTCCCAAGGAGTCTCTCTCTCCATTGTGATACCATAAGGCCCTCATGGCCCTGCCCAAATAGTCCAGCATCTCGGCTCCTCATATCGCATGTGGGACTTCCCAGTGTGCCACGTGGCAGCACCTGGTTGAATGGCCTCATAGGCTTTAAAGTTTCTAAAAAAAACCTCCATAGAAAATTCCCTTCCCCCCTCTTTTCTCTTGCCTGCCAACTGGCACCTGCTAAACCAATCACTCAGTCGTAAAGTGGTGTCGAGTCTCCACTTTTCCGGTCCTGGGCCGTGCGAACCCCACGCCATTTTGGCTTCTCCGAGCTAACTATCTGAGGCCGCTAAAAACCGAGAAATGCATCTGCCAACCTTTCACCATCAAATGTTCCCAACTTCGTCTAGCTGTATCTGACTAATCGAATATCCGATTGACGTGCAGTCAACTCGTGCTAGCTCCACATGGTAAACACTTCCACCGAAAACCTTGGCGAGACTCAAAAAATTCCAGATGGCGCATTTTCCAATGTGGCCAAGTGGGCTCAGACCCGGCCCCTGAAAAATCTTCAAATGGCCATAACGTGCTATCCAGAGCTCCGATTCACAATCCGAGAAGACAGGCATGCCCCATAATTCGAGCACTACATACATAGGCATTGACATCAACCCGGGCCACCTGTCCCCACCTGCCCTGTCCGTCGGGGATTTGCTACACACTTCACCTTTAAATTGCAATATCTTGAGCACCAGGACTCCGTTTCACGAGCCGTCTGGACCGGTTTCTAGAGCACGCTGAACTCTACATTCTAGAGCACTAACTTGGCATTTTGTGCACCTTGACCTGTCATCTCATCTGTACCATTTCCCAGCACCTTTGGCCTAAAAAACCGCATCAGGCATACTTTCCCGCTATCCTTTGGCTGCCAAGGGCATCGGCACCTGCCCTAGCCTTTTGCACCGCACTCGATTGCACCCTTTGCCTAGCATAGACCACTACTTAGCTCCGACCAACTTTAGCTGCACCAACGTGCTATGAAAATTGTGCATAGTAGAAGAACGTCGCCCACGTATATGCAGAAAGCAAACAAAGATCTCTTTTCGATTGCATGACCTCACCAGTTCTCTGATCACACAGTATTCTCTCTCGTGCCGGCTCAGAAGGGGTTCCACACTACCCACCTCCACTGCATACGGGTAAGGAAAAAAGGAGTAATTGTTCAGCATTTTTGAGAAAGGGAGAAGGTTGGGAACTATTACATGCAAGGGAGATTGAACGAGGAGATGATGACTATGTGTTATACCAGGGGATGCATAGAGCTGCGTGCACATGTACGTACCTTGGAGAGATAAGAGTAGAGTGTAGAGCCATGGATCGACGAATGTCATGCCATCTTCTTTGATGTGCGTCACGTTTGAATTTCAAATTAAAGTGCCAGCATGGCATGGTTCGTATCATTTAATACCTTTTCTTTAATGTTTTGTCACGTTTGAATTTCAAATTAAAGTGCACTTTTTCCAGCATGGTGTGGTTCATATCATTTAATACCTTTTTTTTTAATGTTTTTTTAGGTCATGATTGAAGTAACATGATTGGCCTCATCTTTGGATTCCCACTTGAAGCCTTGGAAGTTGGAAAGTGAGATCTAGAGTCAAGCTGAACCTAAACATCAACCTTGAGTTCAAACTTCAACCTAAATTATGCATGTTTTGGGACTTCAACCTTAGCGTCCAGCTCAAGTAAGAAAATCAAAATTTGGACTTCAAGGCCGTCATGGATAAAGATGTCTACAAATGTATAACCTTGTTCTGCAAGTTTGTTTAAACTCGATACTCAAAAGTCTCATATTATTTTTTTAGAATGGGAAAACTAGCCACATGGTGGGAAACTATGCATGATTGGCAAGCAAGTGTAATGTTAGTTTTAGAAGAAGAATGATTAACAATGAAGGGTGGTTAGGTGAAATGCGTAGTTCCTAGCGCCAAAAGGTTATCACAATCTACAACAACATACGACCTTGAAAATAATGAGTGGAGCTTGAAGTACATTTGTGCATCATTGGTGCACATACATTCATAAAGACAGGAATTTAGCAAAAAAATATGGGTAAATCATTCAGCCACTAACCTTCTTGCATTCGGGTACATTATTCAAACGCCAAAAGTACATTTGGGTACATTGTTTAAACACCAAGCTTCATTCGATCAAGAGCTTTAGGGAAACACCAAATGCATCCTACACTAGTGTTCACTTCCTCTCAAGCAAAAGTAAATTTGTTTCCTTTTTTGTGCATTTTTCCTCATGTTCCCAAATATGTCTTCTCACCTAAAGTTAGTCACTTGATCTCCTTGTAGTTAGCAAAGCTTAACCTTTAGTTTTAAGTCCCTCCTCCATATAATAGTGTAGTCTAGGAGGCAAGCCTCTAGAACATGCTTGAGAATTCTCTCTTAGGGCCAAACATAAGCTTGAGAATTCTCTCTTAGGGCCAAACATAAGCTTGAGCTTCACTTGCGTGTGGCTACCAAGGGCAACAGGAGGACAACACCTTTAGGGTTGAACTTAAGTTTGAGCCTCATCGGCATGTGCTGGTGTAGCACTAGGGTGCAACGCTAGCCTCATGACATCCTTGTGGCTACCAATTTCAAGAGGCTCAAACTTAAGTTCGAGCCTTGCCTACATATGCTAGTGTAAAACTACTATGCAAGGACACAACCTCATGAACATCCTTGTGGCTATCAATGGCAAGAGGCTCGAACTTAAGTTCGAGCCTTTCCTACATATGCTAGTGTAGAACTACTATACAAGGCCATAGAATAATGGTATCCTTGTGGCTACCAAGGACATTGAACAACACCTCTAGGCTCGAACTTAAGTTTGAGCCTCATCAATTGCTATTGTAGATCTAGTGTGAAAGGCTAGCCTCACAACACCCTTGTGGCCACCAAGGGCATAGAGGAACACCTTTAAGTTCGAGCCTCAATTGCATATGCTAGTGTAGCACTAGGGTGCCAAGCTAGCCTTATGACATCCTTGTGGCTACCAATGGCAATATGCAAGTGCAACACTATCATGTAAGTCTAGCCTCATGAAATCATTGTGGCTACCAAGGGCATAAAACTACACCTCTAAGTTTGAGCCTCAGGTGCATATGCTATTATATGGCTAGCATCTAAGGCAAGGGCCTCATGATATCCTTGTGGCTACCAAGGGCAAGGGACTCAAACTTAAGCTCGAGCCTCATATGCATATGTTAGTGTAGCACTAGTGTGCGATGCCATAGCCTCATGGAATCCTTATGGACACCCTTGGGGGGTCAACAATGTAATCTTATTAATGTATAACGTGAGTGTAATAGCAAGGGTTTTGAAATGTAAAAAATTTTGGCAATTTAATAGAGATTCATTAAAATAAGGGGTTTTTATATTCAATTTTGAAAAAAAAACATAAAATAAGGGGTTATTTTATTCATTCATACATGTTAAAAGAAAAAAAATTAATATCTAGCGAACGCACCTTATACAGGGAGGTACTGAACAGTGAACCCCCTGAGTGGACACAGTTAGGCTCGAACTTAAGTTTGAGCCTCATCAACCTTCTGGCTACCAAGGGCATAGAAGAACACCCTTAGGCTCAAACTTAAGTTCGAGCCTCAACTGCATATGCTAGCATTGGCTTTGGGTGCGAGGCTAGTCTCATGGCATCCTTGTGTCTGCCAAGGGCAATACACCCGTGTAAGAATATCATGTAAGGCTAGCCTCATGACATCCTTGTGGCTACCAAGGGCAATATGTCCATGTAACACTATCATGTAAGGCTAGCCTCATGACATCATTGTGGCTAGAAGGTCATAGAACAAAAACTTTAAGTTGGATCCTCAAGTGCATATGCTATTATATGGCTAGCATTTAAGGCAAGGGCCTCATGATATCTTGTGCCTACCAAGGGCAAGAGACTCAAACTTAAGCTTGAGCCTCATATGCATAAGATAATGTAGCACTAATGTGCAAGTCCGTAGCCTCATGGCATCCTTGTGGCTACCAAGGGAATGGAACAACACCTCTAGGCTTGAACTTAAGTTTGAGCATCATTGGCATATGTTAGTGTAGCACTAGGGTGCAAAGCTATAAGAACACCTTTGAGCTCCAAGCGCATAGAACAACACCTTTAAGATCCAACTTAAGCTCAAGCGTCAACTACATATGCTAGTGTAAGCTAGCCTCATGAATTTTTTGTGGTTACCAATGGCAAGGACCTAAAACTTAAGCTGGAGATTTTCCTATAGCACTACCATGGAAGGCTAGCCTTAGGATATTGTTCCACTACTAAGGGCATAGAGAAACATCTCGCTATTTATGGCAAGAGGCTAGCCTCATGTCATCCTTGAGGCTACTACTAAGGGCATAGAGAAACACCTTTAGGATCAAACTTAAGTTCGAGCCTCGCATGCACATGCTAGTATAGCACTAGGGTGTAAGGCTAGCCTCATGACATACCTATGGCTATTGAGGGTATAGAATAACACCTTCAAGCTTGAACAAGGTTAGTTTGAGTCTTTATTGCATATTCTATGTAGCAACACTGGACTGTGCTAGCCTCATGACATCCTTGTGGCTACCAATGTCAAGAGGATTGAGCTTATAAAGTTCAAGCCTTGCCTACATATGCTAGCGTACAACTATTGTGAAAGGCCGAAACCTCAATCCTTCTAGATATCAACGGAAAGAGGCTCAAACTTAAGCTCTAGCCTTTCCTACATATGCTAGTGTAGCACTACTGTAGAAGGCCATAGCCTAATGGCATCCTTGTGGCTACCAAGGGCATTGAAAATCACCTTTAGGCTCAAATTTAAGTTTGAGACTCAGTTGCATATGCTAGTGTAGCACTAGGGTGTCAAGCCAGCCTCATGACATCCTTCTGGCTACCAACGGCAATATTCCGTGCAACACTATCATGTAAGTCTAGCCTCATGAAATCGTTGTGGATACCAAGGGCACCAAAAAACACCTTTAAGTTCGAGCCACAAGTGCATATTCTACTATATGTCTAGCATCTTATAAGGTAAGGGAATCATGATATCCTTGTGGCTATTAACGGAAAGAGACTCAAACTTAAGCTAGAACCTCATATGCATATGTTTTTGTAGCACTATTCTGTGCAAGGCAATAGCCTCATAAAATCCTTGTGGGTATCAAGGGTATGGAACAACACCTTTAGGCTCAAATTTAATTTTGAGCCTCATCAACTGCTAGTGTAGCACTAGAGTGCAAGGCTAGCCTCATGATACCCTTGTGGCTACCAAGGGCATGCATTGAAGAACACCTTTAGTCTCAAGCTTAAGTTCGAGCCTCAACTTCATATGCCAGTGTAGCACTAGGGTGTAAATCTAGTCTCATGATATATTTGTGGCTACCAAGGGAAATATGCTCGTACAACACTATCATGTAAGGCTAGCCCCATGACATCATTGTCACTAGCAAGTTCATAGAACATCACCTTTAAGCTCAAGCCTCAAGTGCATATTCTATTGTTTGGATAGCATCTAGACAAAGGCCTCATGATATCCTTGTGGCTACCAAGGGCAAGAGAATCAAACTTAAGCTTGAGCCTTATATGTATATGTTAGTGTAGCATTATTGTGCAAGGCCATTGTCTCATGTAACTCTTGTGGCTACCAAGGGAGTGGAACAACACCTTTAGGATCAAACTTAAGTTTGAGAATCAAACTTAAGCTCGAGCCTTATATGTATATGTAAGTGTAGCACTATTGTGCAAGTCCATAGTCTCATGGAACCTTTGTGACTACCAAGGGCATGTAACAACACCTTTAAACTCGAACTTAAGTTTGACTATCATGGGCATATGCTAGTGTAGCACTAGGGTGCAAGGCTAGCCTCATGACACCCTTGTGGCTACCAAGGGCAAGAAGATCACCTCATATGCTAGTGTAGTACTATTGCACAAGGTTAATCTTATGAAATCCTTATGGCTTCCAAGAGCATAAAGAACATCTTTAGGCTCAAACTACATATACTATTGTGGCAAAAGCATTTAAGGCTGGCCTCAAGAAATTCTTAAATGCTTCCAAGGGAATATAGAACATTACCTTTAAACTAAAATATAAGTTTGATATTCCTATCCATATGCTATTGTAGCACTCCCATGCAAGGCTAGCCTCACGATATCCTTATGGATACCAAAGGCATAAAGCTTCACTTTTAAGTTCAAACTCACGTTTGAGCCTCGTCTACATTTGCTAGTGTAGCACTAGATTGTAAGGCTACCATCATGGAATCCTTGTGGTGTGTTGTTTAACTTTAAACCCATGTTCCTTGTTTAGGTATTAATTTTTTCTTGTTTAATGTCTTAGGAACACATGATTCCAATGTACCAACAACATCAAAGCAAGGTGTCCAGGTCTTCATATTGGATGCTCTTGGAATGATACAAAAATAAAGGTTGATAAGACCTTTGAATAAACAAAAGAAGGAGTGGGGTGGTTTCTAAATACCAATGATATGGATGCAAACTACAAAGGTGACATCCATCTGTACTTGACAACGGTGATGTGAAATATGGAGACATGGGATGGGGATTGTCGTGGGTGGAAAAGATGATGTGGATGCAATAGCAATGCCATGCATTGCATGTAATGTACTACTATTCGTGAGACCACAAAGGCAAATAAGTTTTTCTTATCATTGGGAAGTTTTCATGTAGTAGACATGAATGGTAGAAAACTAGAAAAGAAAATTCCACTAAAAATTGGGATTGAAGATCTCCAACTTTACTAATCAAGAACGCTCATGTGTGGATTATATGGACAACCTACTGAATCCACTAATACATGCAAAGTGGACCTTGAGCTTACCAATGAAGGTTCTATATGGAAAGAAATCAACAAGGGAAATCTGTGGAGAAGATAGGAAAATCCATAGTAGTATTGCACTTGCAACATCCAGAGGTGTTGGTGCAAGCTCTTTAAAGAACACAGAGAATATTGTCACCACCATTAGTTAGCCAAAGGTCCCTAGAGTCAATGCATCAATGAAAGTTTCACAAGGGCAAGAGGCACAATGATTCACAAGGAGATAAAAGGGAAAGGATGATTCTACTTTCGAAGAAGATGGACAAAAAATAGCAAAGATAGAGATGACAAAGTGTAGAAAGCTAGACAAAGAGGTTTTTGAAGAGAAGTTGGTGGAAAATCAAAACTCCACTAGAAGATGATAAGGCACTGACCTCCTTAGAAATCAACAAGGAATACTACCAATTCGAGAAAAACAAAGTCTTTAGCATTGACATGACCAAGTTTTTTCTTGCTCCATCAAACTATGTGTACAAAAGACTCAATCTAGATTGGTTCAAGATTGTGATTTTATGTTTCATTCAAGAACCAAGTCAAGTAGAGATATTAGCAATTTTCACGCCCTTTAATCCTTCTAGCAAATTTTCCCTTCACACACTTTCCAAAGAGGATGTTTACAATGTTAGACTATTGGATCATCTCTATGTAGCATGCCATTAATGTTGCAAAATGTTTGTATGGCCAGAAAAGTTGCAAAGATTACCTCGCAATCGCTTCAACAGCTCAAGTATAGACTATCAAAGATTATTCTCAATTACCAACCAAAAGATATCTTGTGAAATATCCAAAGATGTGGATTTTTCTATTGCAAAGTCAATGCTAAAGGAGATATTTATCAATCAAAATCTAATGCAAGCATGAGCACAATGGAATGCATTCTTAAACATAATCATCTTGCTAAATAAGGGCAATCACCCCCCTCATAGAAGGGACATGGATGAGATGGCTTGGAAGTTAAAAATAGATCGAGTTGAAAGAAGCAATACTCTCATTCTTATTTGATCTAAGAGGGTAAAAGTTATTTTGGGAACAAGCTTGCAAGAATTACAAGCTAAGAGAGCCTGAGTACAAATGAGCAGCTATAGCCAGTACTACATCAAGGACTCCCTAAGTAGAGCAAAGAAGACTCCCTCACTTTCAAAAATTGTAGTAAATCTCTTCAATCACCATCTATATAGCTAATATGGGCATAATATATCAAGAGAGATCTATTTATTGGAAAATCAAGGGGATGGGCTTTGATATGAGGTAGATCAAAGACTTTTGCAATGCAAAGCATGTACCATTTTAATTGGTGGTCTTGGATCTACATGGTACCAAAAAGAATCTTTGTACGTATTATTTTGCAAACTTGGCACTCATTGAATTCACAATATGAATATGTGTTACAATGTTTCATTGATTTCATCAATATCAGAATGCATGTGGAAAGGGTTCCTAGCTAGTCTTTTCACGGTTTCTAGCAAGCCAACTAAGGTCCATATTGAATATGGAAATATCCAAACGGCAAGAGATGGCTCTTGGATAGATGGAAATGTGGAGATTGGAATGATTTCTCTTTTTCTTAGCAAGGTTGATAAATTTGAGGTGATTGACAAGGCTCCTATAAAAAAAATCAAACATAAGTTCAAGCC
Organism: Adiantum capillus-veneris; assembly: GCF_014529385.1. Lineage (NCBI taxonomy): Eukaryota > Viridiplantae > Streptophyta > Polypodiopsida > Polypodiales > Pteridaceae > Adiantum > Adiantum capillus-veneris. The sequence goes on along the minus strand of NC_140947.1, from coordinate 112,489,538 downwards.
TAAAGCTGGTGAAACACTAGTGTATAAGCCTCAAACACAAGAATCCTTGTCATAGATTCCTGAATGTTCAAAATTCCGTATCCTAGTGTAGCACTTGCATATGCTAGGCGAGACTCATAATCTCTTTATAGCTAACATGAGATTGACATTTAGTTTGTAGGCTCAAACTTAAGGCCAATTCTTGCCTCCATATGTTAGTGTAGCACTACCATGCAAGGCTAGTCTCATGAGCATTATAAAAAAAGATTACTATAGATAACAAAAAAACTTATAGGTCATGAAGAATAAGGGATCATATCTTGAAAATTCATAATCAAGAGGTTTTACAAATATGTCATGCATGGGAAATGTTTGGCATAGTATTTTATTGGAGCAACACATGAGAAAACACAATATTTGAGGATGTAATTGTGATCATTGATCGTTTTGACATTGTATTTTGACAAAAAAATTTCTTTTTCTCATTTGTAGTCATTAAACCTCTGGAAGAGATAAAAAGTTTTATTTTTTCTCATTTGCAGTCATTGAGCCACTTGACATATATTTCTAATGGAATTTTATCTTTTCTAAGGATGAGTTGTAGAATACTTGGATATCATGTTAATATCTCAATTGGATTTTATATTCTATCTTGGTTTCTTAACACCACACTCTTTTGCGGTCCCTTCAATTCTAGAATTCAGTTTTGAGTATTCTAGACTTTCTTCAATGTCAATAAAGCCAAAGCTTTAACATGAATCTCTCAAAATTAAGGTATTGATTTACATCAAATTTTTCACATGCAAAATATAGTAAAATACAAATTAATTTTAGTGCCATGCTTTTGATGTCACTGTAGTTGACGTATGTACCAATGTCTTTAAATACAAACAACCCTCTAGATATGTACTAAGGGATATATTTAATGGAACATAGAGTGACTAGCAAATAGATGAAGACTGATCTACACCAAATACCAAGTTTTTGAGTAAGTTAAGAAAAAATGGGACTTGAATAATTATGTCTTATATGTAGAAGAAGTTTTGGATGAATTTATTACCGCACTAATGGAGTTTGATTCAAAGCAGAGGAATGCAGTAGACAACGTGACTCCAATGGAACCACAAAGAGATTGGCTATTTTTCAACCAAGGAGGATCCAGAGGAGGAAGGATGCCAAGAGGAAGGGAGAGAAGCCAAGATGGAAACAGAGGACACTTCATTGGCCATAGATGTGGACAACAATGACATTTTGCTTGAGATTTATGTCAACAAGAAGCAAAGTTTATTGGAAGAGAAGAAGAAGGAGAAGAGGAGGACGAGGCACCTTGCTACTAAAAGTCTTTTTTAAGTTGTTTTGAAAACCCCCATAATATATGATGCACATGTCAAGATTTCGGCTAGCCATTGTTGGGCTAAAGGAATTTGGGGCACCATGTACGGGCTATAGGAAGTAGGCATATAGGACATGGAAGTGAAAAGATTGAATCTTTGAGGGGGGGTGTTGAAAGTTTTGGTCAAGTTGGTAGAGTGAAGGAGAGCAAAGGGAATAAATCCCACATGAAATGTATTTTTGAAAGGCCGAGTATAAAACGGGCCTATTGTTAGATGCAAAATGTATCCAAATTTGAGTCATGAGTGCATTTGCTCCACTTCTAAACTTTTCATCACACTATACTCACCATTCTCTTTTTGAGTCCAAGCTAATTTATCTTGGAACCTAATTGAGTTGAGTAAGATATCTTGTGCACAACTACACACACTCATGCATGCATCATGGTAGGGTTCATTTTCCATCCACCCTAGCTTAGTATGGTCCTTGTCTTTTAACACCAATGGGCTCTGACTGTCACTGTAGATGATGTTGGCAGTGTCTTGTCCAACACCCAAATCAGCCATAAGGCAGCTGAGGCATACACACTATACCATATCTACAAAGGCTATCATGTACTTAGCCTCACAACTGCAAGTGGTTTATAGGGAAGAATCCATCCATTATCAAGCCTCTCTTGAATTTGAACCACATATTGACCATCATCTCACCGCATATACCTTGGATATGCATCACCATCAACAAAAGTAGCTTCACAAAACTCGCATGGGTATTTGAATATACATATTTGATCTACCATGCATGGAGCATTTGGATCCAATGCGCCACACCATGAACGTTGCAACTATACACAACATCATACAAATAAACAAATAGATTTTTATCTGGAAGTTCATCACAAACCATTCTATCTTAATGCCATATATATGTCGCTTATATTTGAATTCAAGAATCAGTAAGATACATGAGCATGAGGGACACCTCTCTTCTAAAATTCTATCACACAAACATGTCTAGAAACCTTTAAAAAGATAGCCCTTTTAAGAAACAAGTCCATAAAATCTTTGCACTTATGATAAAAGACACACGTAGCCAAGTCAAGATGATCAGAAACAATCTATCCTCGCAAAAATGCATCTTCTATTTCCTTCCACCTTGGGTTGGATGTAAAAGTTGTGATTAGATCAGTCTTTCTTCTCTTATGTACAATTGCCATGGAATCTAAATTGAGTTGATGCATGTACCTAGTATCTTCCAACATCAACATCCATCTCTCCATACGCACAATCATTGGAAGCAACCACATCTACAAGGCCTGAAACACTTCTGCACAAATTGATCTCTAATTGTTTCTAAACCATAATAACCTTTCCTCCTCCATAGTATTGTAGCCATCAACAATGTATTGCTGCAAACAATCATCCTCCACGTAAAAGGTACTCTATGGTGTCACGACTCACTCCTAATCTACGATCTAAAAGTGTACTATTTTTTTTCTGTAACAAACTATTGCTCATTGTGATTCACAATATATATGGATTCCACCCATCCTCCTCTCCATTAGGAAACAATAGAACATATAGTAAAGGCATGTATGATTGATGTAGGTTGGAGATTCTTTTAAGCTACCCATCACAATATTGCAATACAATATCACAATGGCTGATGTTGCTCTTATCTCCTTGCCTTGGCATAATTGCTACAACCTCAAATCCACATGGGACTAAATATTGCCAACCATTTGTAAGCTTTTCAATAATGATCATCTTCATGTTTGGGATTCCTTCATTTTCATTATTGTAGCAGCAAAGTAAAAGCCATTTGCATATGGGTTAACATGATGCATCATAGTCCTCAAACTATTCAAGGAAACTCTATCAAAATTAGGCACATGATGCATTCTATTGATCAACTCATTATCTGTATCAAAAAGTACAATTGTGCAAAGCGAGGTTGATCCACTCTTTTGCTAGGTTTCATGGGCCCAATAGTATGGCACCGTGAACTTAAATGTGTATACACCTCTCCCTCATGTAAGTTTCTCATTAACATGAGCACCCAAAGAAACAAAATCCAATACATTACTATATGCTCTAATGTGTTTAAGATTTTTTTTGTTCAAAGTAGTATCCCCTTGCATCACTTCTTTGAGCTCCATCGGCGGATGACTCAAAGGAAGCAATTGGACTTCTCTTGATAAGCAACGATACTTACCTATGAATGTGTGTATAGACCTACCTTCAACCTTCCAAGCACATGCACCACAAAAAGAGCACACGACATTTAAGCCACCCAATCTGTGGACCAAGCACTTTCCATGGTAGAGGACAAGCAGAGAGTCATGCTTCAAGATTGTTGCATTTGGATAAATGCAATCAGTAGATAAACAATAATTCTCAATTTTAGAGAATCATCCAAAAACAATGCAAGGATGTTGTTGACCCTCCCAATTGTTGACACTTCCAATAACGGAAGTTAACCCTAAAGGTCTAGTACTTTGAGAATTTGTAGTACAATTTTCAACATGCATACCCATTGCATCCATTTGTTGACCGCACGTCATGGCTTAAATGCATGATATTCGCACAATCTCCTAAAATACCCAAAGCGATCCACTACAAAGATCATTGAGCCCTATCCTACGTTGTTTCTTTCCTAGCTTTTTGAGAAACATTGCATAGTCTAGCTTGATGTGAAAAACCCATGGTCCGAACACCATCTATGTGAAATGAATTTTTCTAAAAAATAATCACTTAGGGCATTTGGCTTTACAATAGCCCAAAAATTGTCAATACGAAGATCACTTGCATCTATCTAATATGAGCTACCAATCTACTTGTCCTAGAACCTTTATGTCACATAATTTTCACTCTACAAGAGGTTGTGTGCTCTTGAGACGCTTTTAGTGACGGAAATACATTGGGTTTTTATAACCCCCGGTGTCGCTAAGAGAGTCACTATGAGCGTCGATACGAGGACGTTGCTATGACAGTCGCTATAAGCGTCGCTATATAGCGACGCCTATAGCGACATTGCAGAGCCATCAATAGCGACGCTACAGAGCCTTATATAGCAACGTTGCAGAGCCATCAATAGCGACGCTGCAGAGCCTTATATAGCGACGCTCGAGAGGAAAAACTTTTGGTGGCAGGGCATTGAATGCCCTGCCACCCATCAACCATATTGAATGTTTCATTTGTCTATTTACCTTTGACAAAAAGTACAAAGGTAAATATAGACACAAAATAGTTACCCACAAGACAATATAATCATTAACTCCATCATCCATAGTACGTATTTTTTGCAAAATAAAGATAAAAAACTTACAAGCGTGAATTGATGAAAGTAAATCAATGACAATTGTACACATAGGCAAAATCACTTGATTGTTAATCTTTGCAAATGTAGTAGTTACAAACCATTGTCATTATTTAAAAAATATACATGGTTTTCAAAAAGACGTATAAAAGTCATCTCATGATACGTAAGCTATGAAAAAAAGAAACTAATGCTATCTAGCTATGGCTAAACTGATGTCGTCTAATCAGACGTCTCATCGCGTCCAAGAGGCATATCTGTCAGATTTTGCAAAAAAAAAAAAAGAATCTGCTCGTACGGTGTGGGATCACGTCCTTTAAATGACCACTGTCAAAACATACAAAGAATCCATTATGTTAGAATATTAAATCCCATAAACCCTAAACTATCAAACATAGATGCGAAAACACTTACAAAATCGGCCTCAAATGATGTTCACCCGCCGCTCCCTAAGTGATGCGAGCTCCCTGCCTCTACTCGTGCTCTGGCTGCGTCCTTTTGTTGCTTCCACTTGTCGGGATTGTCGCGTGCTTCTTTCTTTGCATTCTTCCAATCTTCTTTGGCCAGCCAATCTGGTCTGCTCCACCCATGCTTGATTGCTTTTTGTACTTCGGAACGCTTATGCTTGAAGTATTCGTGCATTCAAACCTTCATCACATCTTCATTGAAGCGGTCATCCCGTGTTGGAACATGAAACTCCTCATGAAGCATGCTGATGACTCTGTCTATTAATTCATGCGGTACTTCACTCCAGGTGTTTAGTATGTACTGTCTAGACACCTCAGAGAAAAGACCGCGCATGCGTGAAATCACCTTCTTGCCTTCATCATGCAAGATGATGCCGCTGCTGAAGTCGACGGAGTAAGGCAAGCCCTCTCGTCGCTGACGCGTGAACCTGGGTGTCCCGATAGGGGTCTCTAGGAGTCTCTAGCGGCATGTCAACGGGAGTACGAACGCTAGGTGTCTCCACTAGAGTCTGAGCACTGAAGCGAAGAGTGTCCACTGGAGTGACTCCTGGAGGAGTAGCTAGTGGTGTGTAGTTGTGAGGAATGGCAGTCAGTCGTGCAAAACCTTGTGTCGATGGCGATGTCATGGCTGGTGTCAGGATGGGCAAAGAAGGGGAGGGTAAAGAGCCTCATCAAACACGAGGCGGTGTCGAAGCATCGGTGGCGGCATCCCCACAACAACCTCCACCGACACCACTAGAGCGTTGGCGCCTAGACGAGTGTGAAGATCATCTCGTCGACACCGAAGCTTTGGATCACGCTGAGGACTTCAAAACAGAGGGAGATGCGGATGGAGTAAGAATGCGCGTTGGTACGCCAGAGCGATGATGCTCCACGTACCACGATCTTTGCTGGGGTGACAAAGAAGAAAGAAACTCCTCATCATTCATACCTGCATTAAACACACGAACATTTAAACTTAATATTGAATGAATGGAGTAGAAAACATGGACAAGTAGATAGAGAGAGAGAGAGAGAGAGAGGTGCTCATCGTCTCTGCTTGTGAGAACATACCTAGAGCATACGTACCTGGAGTGGATGCAAAGACCATTAAATACAATGACGCAATATGCATATAAATACAATGACACAATGACGCAAATACTTAGAGAGCCAGAGTTTTTACAAAACAGAGCAAAATTGTTCAAAACGGAGAATCGTACAAGAACTTGAAGGTGCTTGTAGCTTTAAAATGTTCAAAGGCTAGCAGCAACAGAAAGCGTGAAACCATCTTAAGCTCATGAATGTTGGTAGGCTCTCGAGACCCATCGGATAGTGCATCGGTGGTCATCTTCCCCTTCTCCACTCGATTCGTGCCCTTTGTTGCTCTTGCTTTGTATCCTCATATTGTGAAATCCACTTCTGCATGACTGGATTGTGAAGCATGCAAAATTGAATTGTAATCCATCCCCAAGTTTCACAAAATCTTTCTTGCTTCCTCTCGGGAATCTGGCATCACATTATCAGCTGGTAGTATGTGCTCTTTGAGCAATCTACACAACATAAAAATACGGTACAATTGTGTAAAAATCTATCAGATCATTATACATTTAGAGTTTTATTAAAGCAAACTAATTGTAATAGATCACGTGAGAAGCGTTGTGACGCTAGTGTCATGCCATTCAAACTTTGCCTGCATGTTGAGAAGAACCAGGAGCGCTTTCAATCTAGACACACGTGCTCCATTATACAATGGCGTATCGGCTTCACTTTTCATATCATCATAGATAAGCCTTTCTGAATCCATGATCGTCTCGACCATTTCATCAATCTTGGGCTCAAACATTGCCTCGTTGGGAATGTGGTCTGCGTGATCATCCCCCGAGATGTCAGAGGCTACATCTTGTGGCCTCACATATGTTGCTTGACCAAAGCACCTGCGAACACGTCTATTGGGTTGCAAGATTGCTGCCTGTTGGCCAGCGTCAAAGTCCGATGAGTTATAATTGGCAACAACTCGATCTATAATAGATGGATCGAGCTCCCCAAATTCACGAACGTGCTGCAAAGAAATGCATCTTGTCTGTCGCACAGCATGCTTGCAATGATTACAAGGACATAAGATCCTCGTTAAGACATAGGTGTTTCGGTTGGACGGCCCCACATCCTCGTCACTACTCATAATGAGGGTAAAAGTCTTATAGCCTGGAAAACAAATTTAATCTTCTATTGGCATTCTTCGTCTTCTCTCTCTCTCTCTCTCTCTCTCTCTCTCTCTCTCTCTCTCTCTCTCTCTCTCTCTCTCTAGTTGTTCACACTGTAAACTACCTCACATTCTCTAGTCATGTCCAATCCCCGCACACCTCGGTCTAGAGGTGCACGGAGGTCAGAACCACCGGGTTATAATCTTATCTTTATTGGTCAATGCCTATATTTGTGGGTACAAGAAATCTACACACCCACGTCTACATGATACTGCATGTAGTGGACAAAACCCCTTTGCCTCTTCTCTAGATGTAGCATTTCACAGCATCTTAACATCTTTTCACAGTAGATCTTTGTTTGTAGCATGCAGGTACACCATTCTTGAAATGTAGTTGATGTCTGCTCAAGGCACTTAATTCTTACTCTAGATTTCACGGGATGGTGTGTGTGTGTGTGTGTGTGTGTGTGACCCTTGGAATCGTCATCTTGCATCACTAATTTCTGTGTAGGCTCAATTTTCTCTTCCATTAGTTGATCATGATGGCTTATTGTATGGTAGCAGCAGTCGAACATGCAGGTGGAATTGCTGGTCCACATGGACTGTCGAGACTGTGAGCGCAGGAAATTTTCTCGCCATTTCTGACAAGCGTCGGCGGCTCTCTGAGTTGCGCCTACACGAAAATCTAAATCTAACCTTATCTTAAACAATAAAAAGAAGAAAATGGTATAACCTTTCTACCACCCAAGTGTGGTAGATTAGTTATGTAAATTCCCTCTTCAATAACAGGTAAATAACGTAAATAAACCTAAATCTAATCTAATATAACGTAAACCTAAATCTAATCTAATATAACGTAAATCTAAATCTAACGTAAATAAACCTAAATCTAATCAAACGTAAATCTAACTAAAAGTAAACCTAAACCTAATCTAATTTAACTTAAATAAACCTAAATCTAATTTAAAGTAAGTCTACATCTAACCTAATCTTTAACGTCTTTTGGGATAGTTTCCTACGACGTTAAAACTCTCTTCTTCTTGTGTGTGTGTGTGTGTGTGGGTATGTGTGTGCCAATAAAAAGAGAAAAATGGTATAACCTTTCTATCACCCAAGTGTGGTAGATTGGTTATGCCATTTTCCTCTTGAACAATAGGTCTTGAGTTCAACTCCTCGTCGGCTAGATCTTTAGGTCTCTTTAATTAGTTTCCTACGACGTTAAATTAAACTCTCTTCTTCTCGGGTGTGTGTGTGTGGGTGTGTGTGCATGCCAATAAAAAAAGAAGAAAAATGGTATAACTTTTCTATCACCGAAGTGTGATAGATTGGTTATGCCATTTCCCAATTTTTTAATGACTTATTAATGATTTGTCTCTATTTTATTCTCCATGTTGGTACCGACGTACATTTTCATGATCACTTGCAATTAATATATGCATCTATTCTCTTTCAATGATGTACATCCCTTCCTTCTCCTTCTCGCCTTCCTATTGATGTTTTGATGCTCGTTGAGGGCCAAAGATTAAGGAAAAAGTGTTTTTGCATCGTTTTTGTAGAAAATGTTGTTTTTCAAGTTGATTTTTAGCAAATCAGAGCAGGCTATGGAAAGTTTGCATCACATAGCCGTCGAAGAACGCAACAAGAGCAACAAGATTGTGTGAGACGGACTTGGGCTGTTTTGGCTCCATTTGGGAGTTATGTTTAGTTGAAGACAGCTGGAAATTTTAGGACTTAAAATAAAAATTAAAAAAATATAACCTTTACAAACCGCTTCGCGATCACGTTCTTATCTTATTCTTGCAGGTATACTTGGTGCAAAAATTGAGTCGATCGAACGCCTAAAAAAGCGGGTATTTTGAGAAGTCGCATACTTTTCGAGGAAAAGAAGGATAAAGGAATGACGGGTGGGGCGTTTGGGGATCATTCACAAATCTCCTCTTCTGTGAGTGCGAGTGCGAGTGTGAGTGCGAGTGCGAGTGTGAGTGTGAGTGTGAGTGCGAGTGCGATTGAGAGTGCGAGTGCGAGTGCCAGTGAGACGCTGCATGCAAGTGGACTGAAGCTCAGGGGTGGCCGGGAGGTTCGAGCTCCGTACAATGGAGTGCGCCCATATTCAATTTCTCCTGTGTTGTATCAAAACTCAGCAAAAATTCATCAATACAAAGATCTCTTTCTCTATCTTTTGTTGTCTATCTCTATTATTGTTCCTGTGACAGTAAGTCACATGTTTCTTTAGGTCCTTTATGTTTGCAATAGCTTCTAATTTCATCTCCCTCTTTAACTTTTGAGAGACGACAGGGTCTTTGTACGTGCGTCCTTGATCAATATCACCTTAGCTTGCTCTTGCGGCTTCTTGATCTTGTCTGAATATCACGCACACTAATAATTGAGATTTTGTGGGCTGGGTTGGCAAAGTGCTCATTTGGACATCCTCTCACTACCCTCAATATGCATGCTAATGCAGCTTACATGTGGCCCTCATGCAACATATATATACACTACAAGAGGTTGTGTGCTCTTGTGATGCTTATAGCGACGGAAATACACTGGGTTTTTAAAACCCCCGACGTCACTAAAAGCGTCACTATTAGCATTGATACGGGAACTTCGCTATAGTGGTCGCTATAGCAGTTGCTATAAGCATTGCTATAGGCGTCGCTATAAAGCGACGCCTATAACTACGGCTATAGCGACGCTGCAGGGCCATAGATAATGACACTTATAGCAACGCTGCAGAGCCTAATATAGCAACGCCCGAGATTAAAAAACTTTGGTGGTAGGGCATCACCCATCAAGCATATTGAATGTTTCATTTGTCTATTTACCTTTGAAAAAAAGTGCAAAGGTAAATATAGACCCAAAATAGTCAACCACAAGACAATATAATCATTAACTCCATCATCCATAGTAAGTATTGTTTGCAAAATAAAGATACAAAAATGACAAGCGTGAATTGATGGAAGTAAATAAATGACAATTGTACACAGCAGCAAAATCACTTGATTGTTAATCATTGCAAATGTAATAATTACAAACCATGTCATTATTTTAAAAATATACATGGTTTTCAAAAATACATAGTTACATGGTCTCATGATACATAATCTATGACAAAAAGAAACTAATGCTATCTAGCTATGGCTAAACTGACGTCGTCTAATCAGACGTTTCATCGCGTCCAAGCGACGTATCTGTCGGATTCTACAAAAAAAAACAATAAGATAGATTTTTGTAAGTATAAACATATACCAAGCGACGTTTATAAAACAATACAATAAATAGAAAAGAATAAACCCTAATAGTAACCATGACGCCGCGAGAAGTCAGGATGTCTATAAGGGCGTTTAAGCCCTTCCTGCCTTCGTACTCACGCTCGTATGGTGTGGGATCACGTCCTGTAAACGACCACTTTCAAAACATACAAAGAATCCATTATGTTAGAATTTCAAATCCCATAAAACCTAAACTATCGAGCATAGATGCAAAAACACTTACAAAATCGGCCTCAAATGATGCCCACCCGCTGCTCCCCAAGTGGTGCGAGCTCCCTGTCTCTACTCGCGCTCTGGTTGCCTCCTTTTGTCGCTTCCACTTGTCGGGATTCTTGCGCGCTTCTTTCTTCGCACGCTTCCAATCTTCTTTTGCCAGCCAATCTGGTCTGTTCCATCCATGCTTGATTGCTTTTTGCACTTCGGAACGCTTATGCTTGCAGCATTCGGGCATTCGAACCTTCATCACATCTTCATTGAAGCGGTCATCCCGTATTGGAACGAGAAACTCGTCATGAAGCATACTGATGACTCTGTCTTCTAATTCATTCTGTACTTCACTCTAGGTGTTTAGTATGTAGTGTCTAAACACCTGAGAGTAAAGACCGCGCATGCGTGAAATCACCTTCTTGCCATCATCATCCAAGATGATGCAGCTGCTCAAGTCGCCGAGTAAGGCAAGCCCTCTCGCCACTGACGCGTGAACCTGGGTGTCTTAGTAGGGGTCTCTCGCGGCATGTCAACGGGGGTACGGACGCCAGGTGTCTCCACTGGATTCCGAGCCCAGAAGCGTGGAGTGACTCCTGGAGGAGTAGCTAGTGGTGTGTAGCTGTGGGGAACGGCACTCAGCCGTGCAAAACCTAGTGTCGATGGTGATACCGTGGCTGGTGTCGGGACGGGCAAAGAAGGGGACGGTAAAGAGCCTCGTCGAACACGAGGCGGTGTCGAAGCATCGGTGGCGCCAACCCCACAACAACCGCCACCGCCACCACTAGAGCGCCGGTGCCTAGACGAGTGTGAAGATCGTCTCGTCGACACCGAAGCTTCGGAGCGCACTGAGGACTCCGAAACAGAGAGAGATGCGGATGGAGTAGGAACGCGCGATGGTGCGCCAGAGCGATGACGCTCCACGTACCATTGTCTGTGCTGGGGTGACAAGGAACAAAGAAACTCCTCATCATCACTACCTCCATTAAACACACGAACATTTAAACTTAATATTGAATGAATGGAGTAGAAAACATGGACAAGTAGTGATAGCCGACTTTCGGAAATCAAAGAAAAAAAAAAGAAAAAAACTCATTTCACCCCCCCCCCCCACTCTCAGTACCCCCCCACCGTAACCTATTTTTCCCCCCCTCCCGCCCCACGTAGACTGATCCGTTGTTCTCTTGTATGCTCCGTCAAAGAAAAGAGAGTGACGTCTCTCTAGCTTAGGGCTCTCTTTATCTTGTATTCCTTCCTTTGCTTCCGTGTTGACCTTCAGCTTCTTCTCGTAGGGGCGATGAGTGAGAATTCCTGCTAGACTAGCCCTGGTAGAGTTTTCTACTTGCATGGTGTAATCAAACTCTTGTAGTCTAATTAACCACTTTGAGATCCTAGATGAGACATCCATGTGTCGCATTACATAAGGGAAAACTTCTTCCATTGTCAGGATTACAAATGGTCTAGGCAGGAGATAGGAGCGGAATTTCGTGGTAGCAAACATTAGTGCCAGAACCATGTGTTCTACTTCGGTGAATCCCTTTTCTGATGGGGTCATGACTCGACTAGATAAGTGAATAGGGCGCATGAAAAAAGTTTTGGGATCCTTTTGCATTAGCACTGCTCCCAGAGTGTAATTTCCCACACTAGGGTTTACATAGAATGGCTCTTCCCACTTAGGAGGTGAAATAGTGGAAAGCTTAGATAGGACTTGCTTTACCTCAATAAACTGCTGCTCATTCTCTTCACTCCATGAGAAAACATCCCTTTGGGTGAGTTGTTGTAGGGGAAGGACCACTTGAGATAGCAGGTGAATGAACCTGCTTAAATATCTTACCTTCTGAAGGAAAGAAACCAACTGCTTGGCAGTGGTGGGAGATGATAAAGATACCAGAGCCTGAATTTTTCTAGGGTCAGCCTCGATTCCTTTTGCTGAAATTACATGGCCAAGGAGAGTGACCTTGCTCTCACCAATGTGACACTTGTCCACGTTGAGTTGGCCACCTAGGGTTTGTAGCCTGGTTAAGCCGTCATAGAATTTGTTTAGATGAAGGGCTCGTGAGCTATAGATGTTCCAAAGTAGGGTTGGAAAACAAATGTCACATAGCGTTGAAATGTGGCTGGGGCGTTGGTGAGGCCAAATGGCATCACTTTGTAGGCAAAACATCCCCAAGGTGTGATGAAGGTGTTTTCTTCTGATCCTCCTCCGCAATGCTAATCTGGAAGTATCCTGAGTACCCATCGCATACTGTGTAGCGTTCGTGACCTGCCACTTCATTGAGTATTTCATCCTGGAATGGAAGGGGAAAATGGTCCCTCTTCGTGGCTGCATTGAGAGGTTTGTAATCCACACAGACTCTCCATTTACCATTTTTTTTTGGTGTGACTACTACTGGGGAGACCCATTCTGAGTCTTTGACAAGGTAGATGAAACTTGCTTGTAGTAAACTCCTTACTTCTTTAAGAAATGTCTCTTGTTGAATTACTCCAAGTCTTCTGAGCTTCTGTACTACAGGTTTACTGCCTTCCTTGAGCTTTATGTGGTGTTGCACTACTGTAATTCCTGTGATCTTATCATAGCCATCAATGAACAAAGTAGTGAAGTTGCCTAACATGGAGACATACTCTTTCCTTTCTTCATTGGTTAACTCATTTGAGAGCATTTTTTGTAGCTTACCTGCATCCTCCAATGACTGCTTACCTGATGGTCCCTCTTGGTTTGCTGAGATTGCTTCAGATTGTGTTAATCTGTTTGGGTCTTTAAGAATGACTCCCATTACTTCGATGCTACTGTCACTCCCATCAGTGGTGGTTGTGTCTTCTCCTACGGTAGACAAGGAGTCACTGGTGGACTCGTCTTCTGAAGCCTCCAAGATCATATTGCGCTACTTTCCAGTCCTCATGTCGTAGAATATGGACTTCCCTTTCGCATCCTTCATCTGGATCATCCCGGTGCTCCAGTCTTGTTTAGCTTCCATGGCCATAAGCCAAGACCTTCCAAGAATGATGGGGTAGCCCTCCCCTTTGTGTGGCATGATGAAGATGTCTACCTCCACTTCCGTATTGAATGCTTTTACTTTGACCGCATTTACAATGCCTACGCATTTTACTCTTACATTGTTTGCCATCTTGGCTCGGCAGGGTGCCGGCCTACTTACCTCTAGACCTAGATGGTGCATCATCTTCTCACTCATGACGCATATTTGCGCGCCACCATCTATGTAGACGTTTGAAATTCGATGCCCTTTGATGTGAGCGTCCATGGTTGGCAAGATGTTGTCGAGATCCCTCCCAAAGATAGCCCCATCTATCCGTGGTTTTGATTTCTTGGTACTTACCATTCTCGTCCATTGCCTCCTCATTCTAGGTGCAAGGTGGAGTAATTAGGGCCAGGTTATCTTCGGGCCCTGCATTAACACATCCTGAACTAAGTCATAGGGTTGTGCTTCCTCACCTAGTGAGAAGTCCACTATGTCTATCTTCCGCCGTGGTTTAGCTGCTTGCTTGCTAGACTCGGCTTTCCCTTTCATCTTCTCTTCTTTTTGAGATGCCTCCTCGTGCCTCGCACGTTTCACTCCCATAGCATCCACTTCTTCTACCTTCGCTTTTCCTTGTTCTTCTCTCGAGATGACTCTTCTACCTTCACCTTCCCTTTAGCCTCTAAGCTAATGACACTCACCACTTGGTTCACCCCAGGTGGTGGGGCTAGTGGTGGAATGAGAGGTTGGGGTGGTGGTTGCTGTTGTATAGGTAGTTGCAGGATTTGGATTGCTGGGATTGGTCCTGGCTGCCTTAGTGGTGGTCTTCCTCTTGGCGGAGAGATATGATTCTGCCTCCCCCCTCTATTGAAATTCTGTCTTCTTGCGTGTGGCCAGTAGTACATTCCATGGCCATCTTCGCGGAAGTTGTAAGAGTGATATTCTGGGTTTTGCCTTCGTTGTCCTCTTCCTTGTTCTGGATTTCTGCCAGATGCATGCCCTTGCTGCACCAGATGCACAGATAAACTCTCTAGTTGGGTGGTGATGCGACTCAGCAGGTCTTGATGTTCCTCTGCTGTCTCCTGTGGTTGGACTCTATGATTGGTTGTTGCAGCCACTGGGTTGGTCGGGTCGAGATTCTTTCATCTGACTCGTTTACTCTTGCTTGCATGCGCAGCTTCTTGTCTTTAAGGCGGGCTACTTCGACTGCCAACTCATATGTTGCAGGAAACCTTCCCTTCACCTTCTCTCTAAGCGGCGACCATAGACCAGCAATGAAACGGTCCTTCTTCAAGAAATTAGTCGCTCCTTCGCCTTCCTCCAGTGTGGCAACCCACCTCTCCCATAAGTCCACAAACTTTGATTCATAGGTGGCGTACTCCAGTAGGCCTGCCTGCAGCTGCCATAGCTTCTCCGAGGTTGTGCCTCCACCAAACCTCTTTACAAAAGTAGCCCTTAACACATCCCATGCATTCTTGGTAGCCTGGGGCAATGCATTGTACCAGGACTTGGCCTCTACTTTCATTAGTAGAGGAAAAATTCTGAGTCGTGAAGCGTCGTCATCTTTGTTGGAGACGACACAAGCAATGTCAAAATCGTCCAGAAATCAGTGGTGAGATCCTCACCCTTCTTTCCACTGAACGTGGGGAAAGAAACACTTGCCATGGTGGTGACTCTGGAAATTACAAACCTTTTTTTTTTTTACATCAACAGCAACGGCTCATAGCGGTTTCTTACAGGGGCGAATGGATAGGCTAAAACAGGATAAAAATAGAGACATTAAAGGAATGATGTTAATCTAGTATGAGGAGAATGATAGGGTGCGGGGAATTGAGGATTTCTCCTAGTACTGCCGCACCGAATAGGTAAACAATCTTCTACTGGTAGAAGACTTTCCTATCTACATAGATATTCACATGTATATGCTGCAAGAATCTGAACGGGAATGTCGTCGGCCCGTTTTCCATCATGCACAAAGGGTGAAATACTTACTTATACTCTTACCATGCCAGTGTTGATGAGTCGGCACATCCACAAGAGGTCGTCACCTTTCATGGGCTCTACCCTTCCTTCGTTGCTTAGCACATATGGGGTGATGGCGACGCGTCTGACCACTCCCAGTCTCTTGGCTAACAGCAATTGTAGGTAATTTCCGTAATCGGCGTGTTGCATGAATTCTACTCCATTCAGCTGAAGCTCATCTCCAGCCCACTGGGTCTCTCCCGTGGTAGAGAGCTTCTTCAGGCTAAGTTGTACAGGGAGGGGAGGAAGGTCCTCCACTCGATTCCCAAAACAGCGAGAGCAGTAGCCAAACCACTCTTCTCTAGGACATGGGAATATTCTCACCACTTCTTCTTATGGATTGTTGAAGTGGATTGGTAGCACTCGCATGCGTCGTGCAAATCGGTAGGCGACCTTCCGCCGCTTAGCTTCGGATGACTTCTTCTTTGACAAGGTGGGTACAACCCGGCTCTTTGAGCTTGAAGCACTTGCTTAGCTAGATGCCTCTCCCTTCGGGGTCATGTGTTTCCAGGCTAGCCTATCTTCTCCTTGCCCTTGGCTCGAGCAGCCCCTTTAGGCCACTTTGGGGTTTTGTCTTTGACTGCAGTTTCTTTAGGGAAAAGAGGCATCACCATCTGCTTTCCTTCCTTGACATGAATGACCTCCTTGCGATGAATGTCAATGTAGAAGACTTCAGCCCTTCCGTTGCCTCCGTTGCTGGCACTCATCGAATGTGTGCCTTGTTTGAACACAGTGATGGCACCTCACGAATCTCCCACCTGATGCTTTCGATTTATAGTTAGAACGAGCGACACGATATGGAGAATTTACCTCTTGAATGTTGATGACATTGTCGCCTGGCAGTAGCACCTCAATGAAGGTGGCTAGGGCCTCCTTCGTCTCTTCTTCTTCCATCCTTCAGTTAGAAAATTCCTTTAGCCACTCGTCCATGATTGATAGTGGGCGTCACTTTCAGCATTGTAAACTGAAGGTCCGGAGTTTGATCCTCCGTGGGGGCACCAAATGACGGACGCAAAGCGGACCCCAAACCCCGACGGCCTCTCAAAAGCCGAGGGCCGAATGGCTCGCCTCGAGCCTACCACAGTAAAGAGAACATGGGGCACCACCTAGCTTTGGGCAGCTAGGACGCAAAGCCCACGATGATATGAACACCGCGAGCCTACACACCGAGAGAGAGGAAAGGAGAGAGAGAGAGAGAGAGAGAGAGAGAGAGAGAGAGAGAGAGAGAGAGAGAGAGAGAGAGAGAGAGAGAACACTTGCAATTGATGAAAACAACCTCGGGGTGTGAGGGTGACTTATTTCTGCAATATTTACAAGGTGGCATGCCGTGGTGGTAGAGAGGTAGGAGGAGGAGATGGTGAAACCTACTTGGTGCGTTCTCTAGGGCGACTCAATGATTGTGAATGCTCATTGCCAAGAGCGTGCATGTGTGTGTGCATCGACCATTGGAGTCGAGAGGTGGATGTGGTTCCCTTCACATGGTGCAATTCCCAAGGCAAACCCAACACACAAGACCTCCTCCTCGTGATAGTGATGGTGTCAATCCCTCCTACTACACTCTACCCAATGCTTGGTTCCACATAAGTTGCCCCCCCCGATAGTGACCTCTCAGTGCCAATTTATAGGTGTTGGCTTCTTGGATTATGGTAATCCCGGTGTGGTTAGGGTAATCTTAATCGGGGAGACAAATCAAGTGGTGGGCCCGGTGTGGTTGACCCTTGCTTTGTTTTGGGGAAGGTTATTAAAAGATGGGAATCTCTAGGTGGGCCTTTGTGACCATCACCTAGAGAGAGGATATTTACAAAATGGAAATTTACAATGGCTCGGGTGAAAAACTGAAGATGATGGTAAAATAACCTAAAAATTACTTGGATGGCGTCGTGGTTGCGTGTTGCCGGTGCGTCGGTGTCGAGCATACTTTTTTTCGGAGTCGGACGGGGCATGCCTTCGGCGCATTTTCTGTTTTTGTTGTTGGCGGCGCGTGCTCTGGATCCTTCTTCTTTCGTTTGTCGATGTCATAGCCTTTTTCTTCGTATTGCGGTGCGGTGCGTATATGCGTGTGTGTATGTATGTGAGTGTGGGAGCATATATATATATATATATATGTATTTGCGGGTGAGTGCATATATGTATATGTGTGTGCGCATGCGTGCGTGGGAACAAGGGCTATATATATATATATATATAATTTTTATTTTTTTCTTCTCCTACGGATGGCCGGCGGCCTGTTTTGCTGCGCAAGGTGGAAAGGGAGGGGAGGGGGTAGGATAGGGGGTGTGTGTGTGTGTGGGTGGGTGAGTGTGTGTGTGTGTTGATTGCATATTGCTGCCTGCATGGGCGTGTGTGTGTGTGTGTGTATCGAATTCGGACTGCGCATGGGAGAGAGGGCGTGTGTGTGTGTGTGTGTGTATCGAATTCGGACTGCGCATGGGAGAGAGGGCGTGTGTGTGTGTGTGGGATGTAGCACGCGGCGCACAAGGCATGGGAAGAGAGAAAGAGAGGGGGGGGGGGGGTGTTGTGTGGTGTGTGTGTGTGTGTGAGTGTGTGTGTGTGAGTGTGTGTGTGTGTACAGCGCTGCTGCCCGCTAGAGAGAGAGAGAGAGAGCCTTGGCGTGCTGCCGTGTCATGAGAGGGAGAGTGAGGGAGAGGGGGAGGGGAGAGGGGTGAGGGGATAAGAGATAGAGAGAGTGTGTGAGGGAGAGTGAGGGGAGAGGGGTATGACGGGGTATGGGGGATGTGTGGGTGAGAGGGAGAGAGGGGGGGGGGGGGGGGGGGGGGGGGGGGGGGGTGTTGTCTTGCATGGGGCTTGAGGACGAAGGGAAACTAAGTCAATGCGGGGGGTGTAAGGGAATATATCCGCGGGCCGAGGGGGGGGGGGGATGAGGCCGAGGGAGGGTGTGAATGAGCCGAAGGAGGGTGAGGCGAGCGGGTGGGGAAGAGGGAGGAGGGAATATTGGCGGGCCAAAGACAGGGGGGGGGGGGGGGGTTCTCACGCAGCTCACACCGAGGGAGCACGAGAGAGGGGTTGGGGGTTTCTTCTCTGAGTTTCTGCCTGATCGGGGCGGGTAAATCAGGGGGAGAGAGATATTAGGGAAGGGGGTGTCCATGGAGATCTACTTGATATCTCTAGAAATCACATTTCAAACACTTCTCCATGTCTATGTATTCCCGTTTGAAAAGAATCCAGTGATTAGGACAAGCGTGAATCAAATTGTAGTCCATCCCCAAGTTTTGTAAAATCTTTCTTGCTTCCTCACTGGAATCTGGCATCACATTATTAGCTGGCAGTATGTGCTCTTTGAGAAACATAGACAACAAAAAATTTGAGGTACACTTGTGTAAGTAATCTATCATATCATTATACATCTAGATTTTTTTATTGAAGTAAACAGATTGTAATAGATCACCTAAAAATCACTCTGACGCTAGTGTCACTCCATCCAAACTTTGCGTGCATGTTGAGAAGAACCAGGAGCACCTGCAATCTAGACACACGTGCTCCATCATACAATGGCATATCGGCTTCACTTTTCATATCATCATAGAAAGACTTTTTGAATCCATAACCGTCTTGATCATTTCATCGATCTTGGGCTCAAACATTGCCTCATTGGAAATGTGGTCTACATGATCATCCTTCGAGCTATCAGAGGCTACATCTTGTGGCCTCACATATGCTACTTGACCAAAGTGCCTGTGAACACGTCAATTGGGTTGCAAGATTGCTGTCTATTCACCAGCGTCAGAGTCCAATGAGTTATGATTGGCAACAAATTGATCTATAATAGATGTATCAAACTTTCTTAATTTTTGAACGTGCTACAAGGAAACGCGTCTTGTCCGTCGCACAACATGCTTGCATTGATTACAAGGACATAAGATCCTTGTTGAGAGATAGGTGTTTCAGTTGCACGGCCTCACATCCTCGTCACTACTGATAACAAATGTAAAAACCTTATAACTTGGACATAAATTTAATCTTCTATTGGCATCCTTCATCTTTTATCTCTCTCTCTCTCTCTCTCTCTCTCTCTCTCTCTCTTTGTTCACACTGTAACCTAACTCACATTCTCTAGTCATGTCCGATCCCCGCATACCTCGGTCTAGAGGTGTATGGAGATCAGAACCGCCGGGTTATAATCTCCTCTTTATTGGTCAATGACTATGTTTGTGAGTACGAGACATCTATACACCCACGTCTACATGACAATGCATATAGTGGACAAAATCCCTTTGCCTATTCTCTAGCTGTAGCAATCCACCACATCTTAACATCTCTTCACAGCAAATCCTTGTTCGATTATTACTTATCACATTACATGTTAGCCTCCAATCTTAGTATCATGCGGTTGAAAGCTTTCCAAGTTAAGGTCGCATCCGTAGAGAGGAAGAGAGGGATCGCCGTTTGCCTAACTCTAATTTTTCTGTAATCCCAAAGGTAGACTTTAATATAAAAACTATATACAGAATCTAATTTTAAATCTAACCTAATTGAACATATGGTGATTTTGAGCTAATTGAACATGGTTAGTGGGTGAGTTAATAGGTCTCAGATTCTGATGGAATTATACATATTGTTGTGTACCTAGTGTTTGCTCTTGGGGAAAACCATTGACATGCTCTATAATCTAATCTTAAATCTAACATAAATCTAGATCTAATCTAATCTTAAACTCAACATAAACCTAAATCTAATCTAATCTTAAATCTAACCCTAGCTAATCTTAAATCTAACATAAATCTAAATCTACTCTAGTCTTAACCTCCACATAAACCTAAATCGTATCTAACCTTAAATCCTAAACCTAAATGTAATCTAACTTAAATCTAACCTAGCTAATCTTAAATCTTGCCCTAATTTTAAATCTAATGTAAATTGTAACGTCCCCAACCCCGAATACACCAAGATCGGGATAGGATCCTTGAAAAGTCTTTAGGTCTGATAAAAATCAGGGTCTCTAAACAAGAAAAATCCAAGGAATAGACCTTTACCATTGACAATGGCTTGGGTCTATAGCCTTAGAAGCAGACCTAGTCCTGTCTCGCAGCGGAAACAGGACAATGAGTTCAAACGGCCTAAAAACTTTTTCTTATTCCGGCCCTATAACTTCATCATTCAGATTATGATTTCCTTAGCCAACGCTTTTTTCCCCCTAACATATGTGAGGGCACAGCCATTGGTGGATTCCTCTTCCAAGTGAGAAGTTTCTAAAACGTTTTAGTGCGCGAGAATGGATAGCTACCTGACTAATCAAGTCCACCCGTCCATGATTGACAACCTTAGTCAATCTCCACTTACCACCCCCCACTCACATAAGATTCATTTATCTTACTATCACATTGTTTAACATTTAAAATAATGGTTTCTTTTAACGTTCCATCACAGTAATTCCTTGAAGAAAGCATTGAAAGCATTCTTTTAGAAAACAGACATCTTTAAACTTAAGACAGGGAACTGTCAATCAAAACATTATCCATAATAACCATGACCAGTACTCTTCTTGTCTCAAGACCACCTAAGGGTGAAAAACGGCACCCATTCCTTATTCAAATCCGGAGTGGATAAACCCCCACCCAAGGTTCCGGGTGCCCATACACCAAACCAGGTTCCCATACAACCAGGCGGGTTCCCTAGGATAAAAACGGTATCCTAACTTATGTAGAAACATCAAGACATGACAGGGAGTAGAAACTCATCATTCATGGGGGTAACCGACTTAACCGTGGCTAGAAAGCCAATCATTATCATCGATTTATATCAAGGAGTCGGAGGTGTCTTGAGACAAGCTGTCTTAAGGATGATCAAACATATCTTTCCTAATTCAACCAGTTTTAACCCAACAATTCTTTCCTACATTATAAAGAATTGCACACTGGAAGTTACCTTCCGTTTCCAGCGAGTTTATCCTTCTTACGTATGCAATGCTAACTTATAAAAGAACTTAAACTAATTAAAGACTTAATTGAATAATAGGAAACCCACCTGGGATTGATTGGCCATCTGTTGTTGCGCTGGCGCTTGAAGACTCTCCTCCGTAGGCCTACTACTAGGCCCGGCTTCGTCGTCATGCGACGCTCTAGCTTGTTTTGGAGCTACTTTCTCATCATCAGATGTAGGATTTGCTCAGGTTCTTTTTGATGCCATAACTTCTTATCCTTGTAAAAAGGACATCTAATCATTAGGTAAATAATTCAAAATCTAGACTTAACCTTTGTATTCAACCGTAACCCATCCAAGGTTAAATTTATAGTCTTAATTGATAAGTTCTTGACCTAGTAATTTCTTATTTGTCTATATAAGCATGATAACTTCTTCCACCGCTTCCCTAAGGGTTTTCTAAGCTCTCCTAAATTTCTTATAATTTTCTATATCTCTTTCCTAATTTTCCTATCAACTTTTAAGCTAATAGTTTACTTATATTGGGCTTAATATTTATTGTAATTAATTTCTCTTAAAGATTTCATTTCCTCAACTTGATATCATAGGTTTACACTTACGATAATTTTCTTAAAAACTTTTGACCACAAGTCTATTTATTTCTATTAATCATTCACTAAAAATAGGACTTTTGGTCAATTATAATTTTCTAACTTCACCAATTAACTATGGTATAATTACCACAAGTAGACAAGGTAATTTTTGACCTCTGGTAATTATCTTATTATTTTCTAACTTAATTATATAATTTCCATCTTCAACTTTCAACTAAAAATAGTGTAATTTGACTTAGATAAATATATATACTACTTTTCTAACCTTTCCATAATTATCACGGCCTCTTTACCCTATAATATAGCTCTGATAAATAGCATGTAATCATATAGCATGATTTACTAATTTTCCTCTTTAATTTTTAGCTAAAAAAAGTGTAATTTGACTTAGATAAATATCTATACTACTTTTTAACCTTGGCATAATTATCACGGCCTCATTACTCTATAATATAGCTCTGATAAATAGCATATAATCATATAATCATATAACATGATTTACTAATTTCCCTCTTTAGCTTTTAGCTAAAAATAGTATAATTTGACTTAGATAAATATCTATAATACTTTTTTAACCTTGTCATAATTATCACGGCCTATTTACCCTATAATATAGCTCTCATAAATAGCATGTAATCATATAGCATGATTTACTAATTTTCCTGTTTAGTTTTTAGCTAAAAATAGTGTAATTTGACTTAGATAAATATCTACACTACTTTTGTAACCTTGGAATAATTATCACAACCTCTTTACCCTATCATATAGCTCTGATAAATAGCATATAATCATATAACATGATTTACTAATTTCCCTCTTTAGTTTTTAGCTAAAAATAGTGTAATTTGACTTAGATAAATATCTATACTACTTTTCTAACCTTGTCATAATTATCACGACCTCTTTACCCTATAATATAGCTCTGATAAATAGCATGATTTACTAATTTCCCTCTTTAATTTTTAGCTAAAAATAGTGTATTTTGACTTAGATAAATATCTACACTACTTTTCTAACCTTGGCATAATTATCACCGCCTCTTTACCCTTTAATATAGCTCTGATAAATAGCATGTAATTATAGTGTATGATTTACTAATTTCCCCCTTTAATTTACCCCTAAAAATAGCGTAATTCCACTAATTTCACAGCATTTGAATTTGATTCACTAATTTCCCCTATTTAAATTACTCAAAAAACAGGGTATTTTTGCTAAAATAATTAGCTAGATTACCTTTCTGAGCTTTCCTAATTATCACAGGTTCTTAAACACCTAATTAACCATTGATAATTATATCACAGAATTTGAATTTGATTTACTAATTTCCCCTATTTAAATTACTCAAAAAACAGGGTATTTCTTCTAAAATAACTAGCTAGATTAACTTTCTGAGCTTTTCCTAATTATCACAGGTTCTTAAACATCTAATTAACCACTGATAATTATATCACCTCATTTGAAATTCATTTACTAATTTCCCCTATTAAAATTGCTCAAAAAACAGAGAAATTATGCCTAATTAATTAAGAAAACTTCTCAAAAAATTATAGGATAATTTTCGTAGATTAATAACTGTCTAATGCATCTCTGATAAATAATTCAACTTAATCTAATCCTAATTAATATTTTTACCATTAATTCATGGTTAATTTGGCTAATTTCCGCCTTAATATGATAGGATAAATAATCAGTTTGGTATTACTAAGCTTAATTATAATAATCAGCAGAGATTAATTAATTTAAAGAGGTTTAAGGAGCATGCATAGGCCTCATCTTTGATTTATTAGCAATTTATCTTAATCTAACCTTACTAATTCAGAAGGATTAGGTTAATTACCATTAGGGTTAATCAATTAGAGATTAAACTCTAATGATTTTTGCGTAGAGTTCTCTCTAGATGAGAGAGAGAGTAGCAAGGCTCCGAGTCCGTGTAAAATGTGAAGCTATGGGTCCTATTTATAGTTTTCTGGCACTCATAAGCTCTTAGTGGCTGAAAATGGCAGTTGCTTGCAGTTCAAGCAATCCCCAGAGGTCAAAAAACAACCCCTGCTGCTAAATGAGTCCCTGGTAGGTCAGTGATGACCCTCCCATTACCTGCCAGCTTTTAAAATGTCAATTTTGCTATAATTTGACCTATTTTTCATTGGTAAATATCTTGTAAATATCTGGGAGACCTTTAATAAATTCTATGCTTAAATGATTACTGTAACCCTTCAATTTTTCTATTTTACTCAATTCACAGCGTAAACTTCCAGGGGTCATAACTATGCCAGTTTTTATCGGAATTTAATTCTGAAAATTTCTAGCCCGGGGTTTCCTGTTCTTAAGATTCCAAAAATACCAATATTTGCCATGGTCGGAAAATTCTACATTGCCTTTTCAATAATCATATCAGTTTGATTAAGCTTTATACAACCTTTAAGGTTTCAGAAACTGGAAACCTTACATAAATCTAAATCTAACCTACTCTTAAAATCAACATAAACTTAAATCGAACATAAACTTAAATGTAATCTAATCTAATCTTAAATCTAATAAATCTAAACCTAATCTTAAGTCTAACTTAATTTTAAATTTAGCATAAATTCTAAATTTAAGTTAAATGTAATCTAGCTTAATCTTAGATCTTAATCTAATCTAACCTTAAATGTAATTGTAAATCTAACCAAACCCTAAATCTTAATTTAACATTTCATTTCATATTTTCTCTACTTATTTTATCTATCTCTCTCTCTCTCTCTTTGGTTTCTCTCTCTCTCTCTCTCTCTCTCTCTCTCTCTCTCTCTCTCAAAGACACAATGTGTGTGTGTGTGTGAGAGAGAGAGAGAGAGGGAGCGAGAGAGAAAGAGGATAAGGGAACATGAGAGAGAGGAGAGGGAAGGAGCATAACTGGCTCTCCTTCCTCTCCTCGTGTGTGTGTGTATGGAGGGGGGGGGGAGGGGGAGGGGGGGGGGGGGGGGGAAGAGAGAGAGAGAGAGAGGGCTTACCTGTTTCGCTAGAGCACCGAAACTCAGTTCTGAGATCTGAGTTTTTGGCGCTCTCGGTTTATTTTTTACCCATGTCAGCGTCTCTATGAGCGTCACTATAGGCGTCTCTATGCAACAAAGAAAATAGTGATGCCCATAGCGACGCCGTGGATTTTCACTTTTGAGCGTCGCATTGCAAGCATCGCTAATGTGAAGTATCTCTTGTATTGTTAATGGCGATAATTTTTTCACTTGGCAAAGTAAAATGATGTATTTGCTAATGCAAAAATGACTCTATCCCTTAATAGAGCCGCATGAGGATACATTTGCAACAGTTAGTGTGGCTGCAGATCAGAAATCACTAGGGCTTATAGCACAGTTGCTTGATGATGATGCTATTTCATACATTGCCGATATAAAAGATGCTAAAGAATCTTGGGATGTTCTAAACAAAGAATTTGGTATGACATTTAATAGATGGAAGACAAACTTGCTTATGCAATTCTACAAATTGCATAAAAGAGATGAAGAGTCCCTTGTAGCTCATTTCAATAGGTTTAAGGCATTAAAGGAGCACCTCTTAGGAGTACAAAAATATATTTCAAAGGATTAAGCTATTGCAATTCTACTCAAAAACATTGACAAGGAACCATTTGACATGCTAGTGTCTACTTTACAGAATATGGAGAAGAAGCTTGATGAAGTTATTGCCGCACTTATGGAGTTTGATTCAAAGAAAAAGAATGCAGTAGACAATGTCACTTCAATGGAGCCACAAAGATATTGGCTATTTTTCAACCAAGGAGGATTCAAAGGAAGAAGGATTCCAAGAGGAAGGGATAGAGACCAAGATGGAGGCAGAGGACACTTCACTTGCCACAGATGTGGAAAACCATGACATTTTGTTTGAGATTTCGCTCAACAAGAAGCAAATTTTATTGCAAGAGAAGAAGGAGGGGAAGAGGAGGAGGAGGCACCAACAAGGGCAGAAGCCTCTAGGAGAACTAAAAATTTGTTTTAAGTTGTTTTGAAAACCCCCATGATGTATGCATGCACATGTCAAGATTTTGGCTAGCCATTGTTGGGCTAAAGGAATTTGGGGCACCATGTACGGGCTATGTTACAAGGAAGTAGGCATACAGGACATGGAAGTGCAAAGATTGAATCTTTGAGGGGGGTGTTGAAAGTTGTGGTCAAGTTTGGTAGAGTAAAGGAGAGCAAAGGAAAGAAATCCCACATGCAATGTAATGCTGAAAGGCCAAGTATAAAACAGGCCAATTATTAAATGGAAAATGTATCCAAATTTGAGTCATGAGTGCATCTTCTCCACTTCTAAACTTATGATCACAATATACTCAATATTCTCTTTTTGAGTCCAAGAAAATCTATCTTTGAACCTAATTGAGTTGAGTAAGAGGTCTTGTGCACAACTACACACACTCATGCATCATGGTAGGGTTCATGTTCCATCCACCCTAGCTTATTCTAGTCCTTGTCTTTTAACACCAATGCGCTATGACTGCTAGTTTAGATGATGTTGGCATTGTCTTGTCCAAGATCCAAATCATCCATAAGGTGGCTGATCCATACACACTATACCATATCTACAAAGACTATCGTGTACTCAGCCTCACAACTGCAAGTGGCCACAGTAGGTTGCTTCTTGCTCAACCATGATATGCAAGCACTGACAAGCATGAAAGAACTTGAACCACTTGCGGATGCTCGTGTGTCGTACCAACCACTACAATCTAAGTCTAAAAAAGCATGTAAATCTGGTAGCAATGATTACCCCTTGGGATAAAACAAGCTAAGATATAAAATACCACTCGTGGCAAAAATTCCTCTTAGCAGTTTGTCAATGCTTAGACCCTGGGCTATGCATACATCTACTAACATATGAGACTACAAATTGAATATTTGGCCTCATATTGCATACATAAATAAGGCATCTAGCTGATAAAAAGTAACATCAGTAGGATAGCATCATAAAGACTCAATTTCAAATGTGTTTCATGGGAGTGCAAGAGGTTTGCAGTCCTCAAGTCTCGCTGGCTCTTATCATGAGACACATGGTATTCATAAGGTGTGAAAGAAAATTTTTTAATTAGGTAGTGCTTGGATTATCTTAATTAGTTGTTTTCATGGTTCACACACACACACACAGAAGGACAGCAACATGGTTTCATTCCAAATAGGAGCCAATAGTTCTGCTACAAATAAGGGGCTTCTTGATAAGAGAGTAATCATCAAAAACATAAGGAATTCCAATCCCCAAAAGAGATCACCATCAAGCCAAACCCCATTTAATATAGATATAGTTTCAAAAGTAAATCCATTGTAGAAGTCATCATTTAGGTTTAAGACAAAGCTTGCGATAGACACGGGTTTGTACACGTAACACCTAGGACCCAATGTATTGCACAACTTTTCCAAGACATCTAGGAGTATCATCAACAACATACATTCTCACTTTTCAATTCGTTGCTTCGAACCCAAAGGAAGGTAGTGCATTTATGGGCCATTGACATCCTATCTCTTTAAGAGAGACATGACCCGTACCGTTGCCTTGCCCAGCTCTAGCGAAACATGATGGTACCATATGAGTCCTAAATAGCATATGGACTCATAAAAACCTACCAAGAGATGGGTTGGATAATAGTGTTTTCTACAAATAAGAAAGAGTATGTTAAGAAAAATCAAACCTATTGCAAGACATAACAAGTATTGATCCAAAAGACATACCTTATGACATCAAAGTCTTCTAAGATATGGACAACATCATGTGCAATATAGGTGGGCCTCCAAAAAAGTGGATTTATGCTTCATTCAACACGGTTAGTATGCTTTACTCATTCAAACATTGAAATCATGTGAGGCTCATTTGTTTTGTAAAGTTTCAACACATTACCTCAAATATATTCATTGTCTATTTGACTATAGATTGGTTGGCCATCTATAAACAATAACATACATTAAGATTAATATAAATTTCAAATAACAAAAAGTTATTGACAAAGAGTAATGCATGGATGAAAAGATAGTATGGTACCTTAAACATTTGTGACCTCTAGCACTTCTATGTAGACATTTTTGAGCTGCAAGCCACTGGATTTGTGTTTGAGTTTTCGATTGATATCAAGCTACTATCTATCAACATCTTTATGGTAGTAGAAGAACACACTTGGGACATTGCTACATAGAGCTGACCATGAGTAAAACCGGGAGTATCAAGGTATAAACCTATGTAAGGTCCCCACTCCCGCCGACACCAAAAACGGGATGGTACCATTGACAGTTCTCTAGGCCTACTAAAGTTAGAGTCCTTAAACAAGAAAAATTCCAGGAAATTCACCCTTACCATTGACAATGGTTTAGGTTTATAGCCCTAGAAGAGACCTAGTCCTGTCTCGCAGTGGAAATGGGACCATAAAAAAAAATTCCGGCCCTATATCTTCATCGTTCAGATTAAGGTTCCCTTAGCCAACGCTTTTTTCCCCCTAACATATGTGAGGGCACAGCCGTTGGTGGATTCCTCTTCCAAGTGAAGAAGTTTCTAAACGTTTTAGTGCACGGGAATGGATATTTACCTGACTCATCAGGTCCACCCGTCCATGATTGACAACCATAATCAATCCCCACTTACCACCCCGCACTCACACATGATTTTTGTGTTATTTAATTAGTACCACATTCTTTTCACAATTAAAACAATGATTCCTTTTTAACTTTCACACTGTATTTCATTAAGACAACCTTTGGAAACAATATTGAAGACATTCTTTCAGCAAACAAACATCTTTAGACTTAAGACAAGGTACTGTAATTCTGAAGTATCTTTGACCAATACTAGCTTGTCTGAAGACCACCTATACAGGGGTGAAAAATGGCACCCATTCCTTATTTATAAAAATTGGGGTGGAAAAGGCCATCACCCAAAGTCCAGGCACCCATACGCCAAAACCAGTTGCCCATACAACCGAGTGATTCCTCTAGGATAAACTCGAAAGTACTATCAACAAACATAAATAAGCACAAGGTAAAGACTCCACGCGTGCTGAGGAAACCGACTCTTCCATGATGGTATCTCCATCATTACTCATTACCTGGAGTAAAATATTTCCAAGGAATCAGAGGTGTCTTGAGACAAGCTCTTTTAAGGATGGTCAAACATTTCTTTTCTAGGTCAATCAGTCATAACCCAATCATTTCTTTCCTATTTACAATCATTGCTCGTTGGTTTTGTGGAACTTACCTTCCATTTACAACCAGTGTATCCTTCCTAACCTTACGTATGCAATGTTAACTTAAAAATGAACGTTAAAAGATTTTAAGTGAACAAAATAGAAATCCACCTGGGACTGCTCGTGCATGTGTTGTGAGGCGGGTGCCCGTAGACTCTCCTCTGTTGGCCTATGGCTAGGCCCAACCTCATGGTCATTAGTGGCTTTGTTTCGCTTGTTGCTAACATTCTCTTCCTCAGTAAGAGGATCTCCCGTGGTCCTCTTTGGAGCCATGTCGGTAGCCATTTAGGTTAATCGACTAGAGCTTAATCTCTAGTGATTTCTGCATAGCGTTCTCTCTAGATGAGAGAGAGAGTGTCAAGGCTCCGAGTCTAAATTTTTATGAAAGGAAGGGGGTATTTTTATATCTTTTTCTCGGCACCGACCAGTTTCTGGTAGGATTTGACATCCCAAGCAGGCCCCCAGCTTGCAAATGGCGCCATCTTCTGCTAAACCTATCTCTGGGAGGTTCCCCCCAACTCCACACAACCCCCATACCTTCTAGAATCGATTTTGGTTGATTTTGCAGATTTCTAATGATGAAAATTTGAAATATCAGTTAATTCTAGAACCTTAGGTTAAGAAGTATTTGTTAATAATTAGTACTAAAACCATCCAATTTTATTAACTAATTGAATTCCTATTGTAACCTTCCAGGGTCTGTAACTTTTCCAATTTTTATTGGCTTATGATTCTGAAAATTGCTAACCATAGTAAATCTCTGCTTATGATTTTAAAAATACCAATATTAGCCATGTTTGAATCCTTCAATAGTGGTTTTCAATTTAATTTTACAAGCTTTGTATAATTTTTAAGGTTTCGGAAACTGGAAACCTTACAATTAACCCAACTTAAGGAATTGAGATGTCCTCATCTCAACCGAAATTGGGAAAATCTTTGCGAAGTGATATTTCATTCTACCAGGTGGCATCTTCAGTGGGGTAGTCCTTCCATTTTACTAAATATTCTTTGATATAAAATTTGTTTCTCAAACTCCTTTCCCTAGTGTTGAGAATACAATCTGTTTGGAGTTCAAGAATTTCCTGCTTCTGCATCACAATCTGTTCGTCATCTAGAGTGTGATTTTGATTTGGGATGTAGGGTTTTAGAAGACTAATATGGAATACATTATGGAACTTGAGGTGCTTAGAGAATTTTAGTTTGTAAGATTGATCACTGATTACTTTAATTACTTCATAAGGTCCACAATACCTGGGGCTTAGTTTCTTGTATTTTCCCAAGGATCGAGTGCTTCTTTTCGGCCGTACCGTTAGGAATACTTTACCCCCTTGTTTAAAAACCCGATCGCACTGTTGGAATTAGGGTTGCAAAGAAACACACACAGCTTGGAGAAGACGAAGGAAGCTCAAGGCACACAATTGAGAGTGTGTTACTTAGTGTGCAATGGAAAGATGGATAGCCCTAGAGTGATGGGCGTATATACAATGCACGGGGGAAAAAACCTCCTAAAAAGGGAAAAAATGCCCTGGCGGTCCTAGTGTGTTCACACACATCACTACCACATGTATATGGTAACAAATCCCCCCTAGAGTGATGCGGTGAACGAGAGCTGGCACATGAGTAAAGGGAAGTGCCATGCCCTGAGGACATGATCAGTCCACAAAGGGGAGTAAGCCCAAAGCTTTGCGGAAAGCTTCAAGCTTCTCACGAGCCAATGCCTTTGTGAAAAGATTTGTAAGGTTGTCCTATGTTGGCACATAAGCCAATGTGATCTCTCCTGCTGAGAGCCTCTCCCTGACATAGTGGTAATGCACCTCAATGTGCGTTGTGCGAGCATGAAAATTTACGTTCCTCGCAACTACCAATGCGCTCTGACTGTCAGTGTAGATAGTGTTGGCAGTGTCGTGTCCAACACCCAAATCAGCCATAAGGCGTCTGAGCCATACACACTCAACCGTAGCTGTGAAGACTGCCCTGTACTCAGCCTCACAACTCGAAGTGGCCACAGTAGGTTGCTTCTTGCTCAACCATGATATACATGAACTGCCAAGCATGAAACAAAAACCACTTGTGGACACTCGTGTGTAAAAACAACCAGCCCAATCTGAGTCTAAAAAAGCATGTAAGTCTGGCGGCAATGATCCCCCCTTGGGATAAAACAAGCCAAGATGTAAAGTGCCACTAAGGTAGCGAAAAATCCTCTTGACAGCCTGCCAATGCTTAGACCTTGGGCTATGCATAAATATGCTAACCTGTGAGACTGCAAACTGAATATCCGGCCTCGTGTTGCATACATAAATGAGGCAGCCAACAGCAGTTTGGTAAAGAGTGACATCAGCAAGATGGCCAGCATCATGTAGACTCAATTTCAAACCTATTTCCATGGCAGTGGCAATAGGTTTGCAATCCTCAAGTCCAAAATTACATAGTAATGTCTCTATGTAACTTTTCTGACACAAGGCAATACCACCATCACACTGCTTAAACTGTGTACCCAAAAAATGATGCAACAACCCCAAATCTTTCATCTTGAAAATAGCATTCAAATCAGCCTTAAATTCAGCAATATGTCTCTCATTTGGTCCAGTGATTAGCAAATCATCAATATAAAGAACCACAATTAGAAGTACATCACCTTCATGCTTTACATACAATGTGCTTTCTGTTGGACTGTTACGAAAGCCTCGTTTAACCAAATGAGTGTCAGCCTTCTCATACCAAGCACGAGGAGATTGCTTCAACCCATACAAAGCCTTCGTACATCTGCACACTTTGTCCTCTTTTCCTTTTATGACAAAACTGCGAGGATGCGTTACATAAACTTCCTCAAATATGTCACCATTCAAGAAAGTAGTAACAATGTATGATTGATGTACATCCCAACCAAAATGAGCTGCCAATGTACATAGAAAATGTACAGTAGTCATACGACAAGTGGGAGCAAAAGTCTCTTCATAATCTATGCCTTTTTGCTGTGCATAACCCTTTGCAACAAGTCGAGCCTTATGGCGATCGATCTCACCATCCGGTTTGCGTTTCAGCTTGTAAACCCAATTTACTGTCACGCAAAGTGTGCACTAGCCATTTTGGCATACCTCTAGCCTGCTTATTTTCAGCCCTTACCTCATCAGGTACATCATGTACATTTGCATCAGTAATAGGTTGATCTAAAACATTTTTGGAAACTTCCATAGGCTGTACATTTGCCTCATTGTAACTTACATTCGTATTTCCACCACTGAAAAGAGGCAACAAAGTGTCATAAATGTTCTGTGAGCTTACATCACTGTCTCTAGTACATGACAGCAAGGGCTGAACAGAATTTTCCACAAAGGCTACATCCCGAGAAACCAAAATACATTTTTTTTGTGGATGATACAACCTATAACCTTTTCTTTCAGCACTATAACCAACAAAAATACATTTGACAACCTTATCATCCAGTTTTTTGCGCTGCACTTGTGGCACCAAAGCATATGCCAAATAGCCAAAAACACGCATATGCTCAATAGGAGGCTTTCTATCATGCCATGCTTCATATGGAGTAATAGACTGCAAAGCTTTCGTAGGACACTTGTTAAGTACATAAGTGGCACACATGATGGCCTCAAGCCAAAAAGAATGCGGTAAAGCTTGACTTTTGACCATACATCGTGCCATGTCCATCAGTGACCTATTTTTCCTCTCAACAACACCATTTTGCTGAGGCATATAAGGCACTGTACATTGGTGTTTTATCCCACGACTAGCCAGAAATGCATTAAATTCATGAGACATATACTCCCCCCCTCGATCGGAACGGAGGGTGCCCATAGTACATTTTGAGACATTTTCAGCAATAGCCAGAATATGTTTGAAGCACATAAAAACTTCGTACTTCGCTTTAAGCGGAAATACCCATGCATGCCTGGAGTAATCATCAATGAAAGTCACGAAGTACAGATAATTGCCCAAGGACAGAGTTTGCATGGGCCCACAAACATCACTATGCACAAGCTGCAACCTGCATGTGGCCCGAACTGAACCATCCTTTGGAAACGTAGAACGCTGCATCTTACCCAAAATACAGCCTTGACAAACATGTTAGAGAGGTGCTTCAAGAGGCAGCAAAGAAGCAACGATATCAAATTTCTGCAAACGCAACAAACTGGCAAAATTCAAATGACCAAAACGTGCATGCCAATGTTTTCCATCTGAAATAGCCCTTGAATCTACAACAGCATTTGCAAAATTTTGTCCACACTTGTCATACAAAGTGAGCTTATACAGCCCACGACACAAAAGGACAGATGCAACAATTTCATCACCAAAACTGAGATCATGAGCTGTACATCTGTCATCCACAAATTTGACTACAAGTCCAAGTCTAGCAAGTGCGAATACAGACAAGAGATTCTTCTTGATCCCAGGTACATAAAGTGCATCACCAAGTGTGAAAGAACTGCCATTTGCAGCAGTAAGCACAATCTTTCCAACTCCCTGAACTGGATGAGAGGCGTTGTTGGCACAAGTGACTGAATTCCCATGAGGGACTGACTCGAGAGAGGTAAACAATTCACGATGTGAGGTAATGTGATTTGTAGCACCACTGTCGAAATACCACACATGTGAATCTGCAGCAACTGACAAGCATGCATCATGGACAGCAGGATTGTAAGCGCACTCTGCGCTAAAAGCCCATTCTGCATTAACATCAGCAACACAGTCTCTTTTCACAGAAGACTCAACAATGGCTGCATTTGTAGTGAAACCAGCATTTGCAGTAGAACCACCCTCTTTCTTCTTAGCCTCTTTGGCCTTCATCTTAGGACACGACTTGATCAAGTGATTATTGGCTTTACAATAATGGCAACGCATCTTCTTTTTGCCCTTATCACTAGAATTTCCAGAAGAATTGCTGCCAGCAGAAGCATTAGGAACATAATTTTTGCCACTCGCAGCAGAACCATAAGAAGTGGCTGCATTGCTGTTACCACCCTTTCTCTGAGAAGCAATAAAATCCTGTTCGACTGCACGCTGTCTATTCCTTTTTTTTCTGGAAAGTGACTCTTGCAACACCAATGTGCATAATGCATCAAACTTGACAACTTCTGGATTTCCTTGGGTCATAAGTCTCCAAGTACTAGCAAAAGTCTGGTAAGCATCTGGTAAGGCATCAAGAACAGTCTGCACAAGGGAACTGTCTGAAATAACTTCACCTGTAGAAATAAGTTTCTCATTGATATCCTTGACACTAGCAAGGTAAGTTTCCATATCATCTTCCTCATGCATAATCTTCGACTCCAGCTATCTACGCAGCAAAGAAATTTTAGCCTCATTGCGGCTTGCATAAAGACCTGCTAGAATATCCCAAGCCTGTTTTGCATATTTTGCTGAACGGATGTGAGGAACAATGGTGCGCTTCACAGACAACGTAATCAATGCATGAGCCTGCGCATCCTTAACATCCCAACGAGCTTGTTCTGCCATAGGCAAAACAACTCTAACAGCTGCAATCCTTGCAGCAAGACCTGCAACATCCTCAACATCGCCTACATCCTCAGAACCAGGACGTACATCAATGCCCTGGACAATGTTCCAGACACCCTTTGACACAAGAACATGTTGCATCATATAAGCCCACATAGGGTAGTTGTCCCCATCCAACCTGTCCTCAGCAGCAAACATCTTGAACACATCTGTGTTGTTGTTGTCAGCCATGGTAAATGCTTCACCTGATGTGAAAATTGCCCGAAAATAGGAGAAACGAAGCGGGAACAACCTGTGCTATATAGCACAAACCGTAGAAGACTAAAAGGCACCTGTTATGTAGAAAACGACACTAATAGAAATTTTGCACAAAATGACAAAATAGACTGTGCAGTACTGCCTGTAGTGGAAATGGAGGCCGAAATGAGCCCAAATTAAAATTTTGAGCAGACCAAGCTCTACGAGCCCTCCCAAAATATTTGTCGACCTGTGAACGCTTGCCAAAGCTCACTGAAATCGGAAAAAGTGAGCAGGTGTTTGCTGGAGCAACTGGCGACTAAGCCCGGGAGGACGTGACCTGCTCTGATACAAATTGTTGGAAATAGGGTTGTAGAGAAACACACACAGCTTGGAGAAGATGAAGGAAGCTCAAGGCACACAATTGAGAGTGTGTTACTTAGTGTGCAATGGAAAGATGGATAGCCCTAGAGTGATGGGCGTATATACAATGCACGGGGGAAAAAACCTCCTAAAGTGGGAAAAAATGCCCCGGCGGTCCTAGTGTGTTCACACACATCACTACCACATGTGTATGGTAACAGAGACCGTTTTTTATCAGCATACTGTTTCTGGCGGTCCTTGGCTGCCTGAATGTCTTGTCTTATGGATTTGGTTTGGGCATCCATCTCCTCCAACATTTTCTTTGAAGCTTCTACTCTTGTAGTGGGGTCAGAAAAGTTAAGGGGTGATATACATTCATGCCCATATAGAGCATTAAATTGTGACATCCCAATGCTTTTATGAAAAGAAGAGTAATAGGAGAATTCCACCAGCGGAAGAAATTGGATCCACTTCCGGGGTTCTCTCCGCAATAGGCTCTAAGGATGTCTTCAATAACTTGATTCACTCTTTATGTCTGGCCATCTGTCTGAGGGTGATAGGATGTACTGAAACATAGCTGAGTTCCTAAGGATTCAAATAAAGCTTTCCAGAATTTTGAAGTGAATTTTGCATCTCTGTCACTGACTATTCTCTTCGGAAGCCCGTGTAATCTGAAGATCTCTTTGATAAAGAGACGGCTTATGTCTGATGCAATGTAACTTGTTTTTACAGGCATCAAATGGGAGACTTTAGTCAACATATCCAATACGACCATATTGGAGTCGTAACCCCCTTGAACAGTGGGAAGTCCTTGTTGGAATTAGGGTTGTAGAGAAACGCTCACAGCTTGGAGGAGACGAAGGAAGCTCAAGGCATACAATAGAGAGTGTGTTACTTAGTGTGCAATGAAAAGATAGATAGCCCTAGAGTGATGGGAAAATATACAATGCACGGGGGAAAAAACCCGCTAAAGAGGGAAAAAATGCCCCGGCGGTCCTAGTGTGTTCACACACATCACTATCACATGTATATGGTAACAAATCCCCCCTGGAGTGATGCGGTGAACGAGAGCTTTCACATGAGTAAAGGGAAGTGCCATGCCCTGAGGACAGGATTAGTCCACAAAGGGGAATAAGCCCAAAGCTTTGTGGAAAGCTTCAAGCTTCTCACGAGACAATGCCTTTGTGAAAAGATCTCCAAGGTTGTCCTGTGTTGGCACATAAGCCAAGTTGATCTCTCCTGCTGAGAGCCTCTCCCTAACATAGTGGTAATGCACCTC
This sequence comes from Adiantum capillus-veneris, assembly GCF_014529385.1. Taxonomy (NCBI): domain Eukaryota; kingdom Viridiplantae; phylum Streptophyta; class Polypodiopsida; order Polypodiales; family Pteridaceae; genus Adiantum; species Adiantum capillus-veneris. Next base: position 112,452,741 of record NC_140947.1, on the reverse strand, counting down.
AATGTGCTTTGTGTGAGCATGAAAATTTACGTTCCTTGCAACTACCAATGCGCTCTGACTGTCAGTGTAGATAGTGTTGGCAGTGTCCTCTCCAACATCCAAATCAGCCATAAGGCGTCTGAGCCATACACACTCAACCGTAGCTATGAAGATTGCCTTGTACTCAGCCTCACAACTCGAAGTGGCCACAATAGGTTGCTTCTTGCTCAACCATGATATACATGAACTGCCAAGCATGAAACAAAAACCAACTGTGGACACTCTCGTGTCAAAACAACCAGCCCAATCTGAGTCCGAAAAATCATGTAAGTCTGGCAGCAATGATCCCCCCTTGGGATAAAACAAGCCAAGATGTAAAGTGCCACTAAGGTAGCGGAAAATCCTCTTGACAACCTGCCAATGCTTAGACCTTGGGCTATGCATAAATTTGCTGACCTGTGAGACTACAAACTGAATATCCGGCCTCGTGTTGCATACATAAATGAGGCAGCCAATAGCAGTTTGATAAAGAGTGGCATCAACAAGATCGCCAGCATCATGTAGACTCAACTTCAAACCTGTTTCCATGGGAGTGGCAATAGGTTTGAAATCCTCAAGTCCTAACTTACATAGCAATGTCTCTATGTAACTTTTCTGACACAAGGCAATACCACCATCACACTACTTAAACTGTATACCGAAGTAACGATGCAACAACCCCAAATCTTTCATCTTGAAAGTAGCATTCAAATCAGCCTTAAATTCAGCAATATGGCTCTCATTTGGTCCAGTGATCAGCAAATCATCAACATAAAGAACCACAATGAGAAGTACATCACCCTCACGCTTTACATACAATGTGCTTTCTGTTGGACTGTTACGAAAGCCTTGTTTGACCAAATGAGTGTAAGCTTTCTCATACCAAGCACGAGGAGATTGCTTCAACCCATACAAATCCTTGTTACATTTGCACACTTTGACTTCTTGTCCTTTTATGACAAAACCGCGAGGCTGCATTACATAAAATTCCTCAAATATGTCACCATTCAAGAAAGCAGTAACAATGTGTGATTGATGTACATCCCAACCAAAATGAGCTTCCAATGCACATAGAAAACGCACAGTAGTCATACAACAAGTGGGAGCAAAAGTCTCTTCATAATGTATGCCTTTTTGCTGTGCATAACCTTTTTCAACAAGTCGAGCCTTATGGCGATCGATCTCACCATCCGGCTTGCGTTTCAACTTGTAAACCCACTTTGTACCAATGGCCTTCTTGCCAGGAGGCAAATCACATAAAGTCCATGTGTCATTTTGTATAAGTGCATCATATTCTGCTTGCATGGCAGCCATCCAATTTTCTGAATTCTGTGCTTCATTAAAAGACAAAGGCTCCTCAACATCATGTAAGCTAGACACAGCCAAAGCATAACAATCCGATGCATAAGATGCATGGCGAGAGCCTGAACGAGTACGACTAGACAAAGGTGCATCCAATTTACTATCATGCATAGTGTGCACCAGCCATTTTGGCATACCTCTAGCCTGCTCATTTTCAGCCCTTTCCTCATCAAGTACATCATGTACATCTGCATCACTAATAGGCTGATCTGTAACATTTTCAGAAACCCCCATAGGCTGTAAATTTGCCTCATTGGAACTTACATTCATATTTCCACCACTGAAAAGAGGCAACAAAGTGTCATAAATGTCCTCTGAGCTTACATTATTGTCTCTAGTACATGACAGCAAGGGTTGAACAGAATCTTCCACAAACACTACATCCCGAGAAACTAGAATACGTTTTGTTTGCTAATGATACAACCTGTAACCTTTTCTTTCAGCACTATAACCAACAAAAATACATTTGACAGCCTTATCATCCAATTTTCTGCGTTGCACTTGTGCACCAAAGCATATGCCAAACAGCCAAAAACATGCATGTGCTCAATAGAAGGCTTTCTATCATGCCATGCTTCATCTAGAGTAATAGACTGCAAAGCTTTTGTAGGACACCTATTAAGTACATAAGTGGCACACATGATAGCCTCAAGCCAAAAAGAATGCGTCAAAGCTTGACTTTTGACCATACATCGTGCCATTTCTGTCAGTGACCTGTTTTTCCTCTCAACAACACCATTTTGCTGAGGTGTATACGACACTGTACATTGGTGTTTTATCCAACGACTAGCCATAAATGCATTAAATTCATGAGACATATACTCCCTCCCAAAGAAGCAACCATATTAGATTTCTGCAAACACAACAAACTGGCAAAATCCAAATGACCAAAACGTGCATGCCAAAGTTTTGCATTTGAAATAGCCCTTGAATCTGCAAAAACATTTGCAAAATTTTGTCCACACTTGTCATACAAAGTGAGCTTATACAGCCCACGGCACAAAAGACCAGATGCAACAATTTCATCACCAAAACTGCGATCATGAACTGTACATCTGTCATCCACAAATTTGACTACAAGTCCAAGTCTAGCAAGTGAGGATACAGACAAGAGATTCTTCTTGATCCCAGGTACATAAAGTGCATCAACAAGTGTGAAGGAACTGCCATTAGCAGCAGTGAGCACAATCTTTCCAACTCCCTGAACTGGATAAGAGGCGTTGTTGGCACAAGTGACTGAATTCCCATGAGGGAGTGACTCGAGAGAGGTAAACAATTCACGATGTGAGGTAATGTGATTTGTAGCACCACTGTCGAAATACCACACATGTGAATCTGCAGCAACTGACAAGCATGCATCATGGACAGCAGGATTGTAAGCGCACTCTGCGCTAAAAGCCCATTCTGCATTAACATCAGCAACACAGTCTCTTTTCACAGAAGACTCAACAATGGCTGCATTTGTAGTGGAACCAGCATTTGCAGTAGAACCACCCTCTTTCTTCTTAGCCTCTTTGGCCTTCAGCTTAGGACACGACTTGATCAAGTGATTATTGGCTTTACAATAATGGCAACGCATCTTCTTTTTGCCCTTATCACTAGAATTTCCAGAAGAATTGCTGCCAGCAGAAGCATTAGGAACATAATTTTTGCCACTCGCAGCAGAACCATAAGAAGTGGCTGCATTGTTGTTACCACCCTTTCTTTGAGAAGCAATAAAATCCTGTTCGACTGCACGCTGTCTATTCCTTTTTTTTCTGGAAAGTGACTCTTGCAACACCAATGTGCATAATGCATCAAACTTGACAACTTCTGGATTTCCTTGGGTCATAAGTCTCCAAGTACTAGCAAAAGTCTGGTAAGCATCTGGTAAGGCATCAAGAACAGTCTGCACAAGGGAAATGTCTGAAATAACTTCACCTGTAGAAATAAGTTTCTCATTGATATCCTTGACACTAGCAAGGAAAGTGTCCATATCATCTTCCTCATGCATAATCTTCGACTCCAGCTCTTTACGCAGCGAAGCAATTTTAACCTCATTGCGGCTTGCATAAAGGCCTGCTAGAATATCCCAAATCTGTTTTGCAGATTTTGCTGAACGGATGTGAGGAACAATGGTGCACTTCACAGACAACGCAATCAATGCATGAGCCTGCACATCCTTAACATCCCAACGAGCTTGTTCTGCCGTAGGCAAAACAACTCTAACAGCTGCAATCCTTGCAGCAAGACCTGCAACATCTTGAGAACCAGGACGTACATCAATGCCTTGCACAATGTTCTCGACACCCTTTGACACAAGAACATGTTGCATCATATAAGCCCACATAGGGTAGTTGTCCCCATCCAGCCTGTCCTCAGCAACAAACATCTTGAACACATTTGTGTTGTTGTTGTCAACCATGGTAAATGCTGCGCCTGATGTGAAAACTACCCAAAAATAGGAGAAACGGAGCGGGAACAACCTGTGCTATATGGGACAAACCATAGAAGACTATAAGACAACTGTTATGCAAAAAATGAGACTAACAGAAATTCTGCACAAAATGACGAAATAGCCTATGCAGTACTGCCTGTAGTGGAAAAGGAGCCCGAAATGAGCCCAAATTAAAATTCTGAGTAGACCAGGCTCTTCGAGCATTCCCAAAATATTTGTCGACTTGCGAACGCCTGCCAAAGCTCACTGAAATCGGAGAAAGGGAGCAAGCGTGTGCTGGAGCAGCTGGTGACTAAGCCCGGGAGGACGTGACCTGATCTGATACCAATTGTTGGAATTAGGGTTGCAGAGAAACACACACAGCTTGGAGAAGACGAAGGAAGCTCAAGGCACATAATAGATAGTGTGTTACTTAGTGTGCAATGGAAAGATAGATATCCCTAGAGTGATGGGCGCATATACAATGCACGGGGAAAAAAACCTCCTAAAGAGGGAAAAAATGCCCCGACGGTCCTAGTGTGTTCACACACATCACTACCACATGTATATGGTAATAGGCCTGTTACAAAGTCCATGCTAATGAGTTTCCACTTCATTTGAGGAATGTCCAGTGGTTGAAGTTTCCCTAGCATCATTACTCGTTCAGCCTTAATCCTTTGACAGGAAAGACATTGTCAGATGTAGCGAAGTATATCTCCTTTCATTCCTGGTCAGAAATAGCTTTTCCTTATGGCATTAAGGGTTTTTGCGTAACCAGGATGGTCGAAAACTGGAGAGTTGTGTCCTTCATAAAGGATAAACTCCTTTAATGTTGGATTTTTAGGAATGTAAAGCCGATACTTATAATAGAGAAGCCCATCCTCAAGTGAATAATCCTTGATTCTGTTTTTCACTTTCTCTTTTAGGTCCTGTTGATTGATAACCTATAAAAGTTCTTGATAATCCTTGTCTTCCAGGGAAGCTTCCTTAACCTTGTTTAGGATTGGATTCTTGAATGTGGAAATAGCCCCAAAAAAGACCTTTCGGCTAAGAGCGTCAGCAACCACATTCTCTTTCCCTGGTTTATATTTTATGTCAAAGTCATATTCCTGTAAGAATTCTATCCATATTCTCTACCTCATGTTGAGTGTTGCTTGTGAGAAAATCCATTTTAAACTCTGATGATCAGTGATTAACTGGAACTTTCCTCCTAGAAGATAGTGCCTCTAGAGTTTTAGAGCATGGATGATAGCTAGGAGTTCGACATCATGAGTTGGATAATTCAGCTCGTGGATTCTTAACTTTTGCAAAGTAAAGGCGACTGGTCTTCCTTCTTGGTTTAAAACTCCTCCTATAGCAAGACCGCTGGCATCTGTTACTACTTCAAACTCTTGAGTGAAGTCGGGCAGTTTGAGTACAGGGGCTGATGTGAGATTTTGTTTTAGTTTGAGGAATTAATCCTCTTGTTCTTTTCTCCATATAAGTTTGGCTGTCTTTTTAAGCAGCTGCGTCAAGGGTGCAGCGATAACTACATAATCTTGGACGAAGATTCTATACCATCTTGTAATTCCCAAGAATCCTCGAATCTCACTTACCATTTTAGGTTGTGGCCAGTCTATTATATCTTTAATCTTTGCAGGGTCTACTGAAATCCTTCACGGTTTATTATAAAAACAAGATAACTAACTTCTAACGTGAAAAACACACATTTACTCATCTTGGCATATAACTGATGTTGGGGTAGAAGATGAAGTACTTTATGTACATGACCTTCATGCTCTTTTTCATCCTTGAAATATACCAGGATATCATCGAAAAACACCAACACAAAATCATCCAAATATTCTTTGAATATATCCTGCATGAGACGGTTAAAAGTAGCTGGAGCATTTGTAAGACCAAAAGGCATTACGATGAACTCATAATGCCCATACTGGGTGTTGAAAGCAGTTTTATAAATATCTACCTCCTTAATCCGGATTTGATGGTAACCTGATCTGAGATCAATTTTTGTGAATACTTTGGCTCCATGTAATCTATCAAGCAACTCATCAGTGCGAGGAATAGGGTACTTATTCTTTATTGATACCTCGTTAAGCCCCCTATAATCGATGCAGAGACGTAAAGATCCATCCTTCTTCTTTTGGAATAGAATAAGTGCTCCCCAAGGTGATATACTTGGTCTTGTGAATCCCTGTTCAATAAGCTGGCGAAGCTGTTCTTTTAATTCAATAGCTTCAGGGAGGGACATTTTGTAGGGTCTTTTTGAAATTGGTTCACTACCTGGAAAGGTTTCTATTTTGTGGTCTATATCCCTTGGAGGAGGTAAATTTGAGAGATCTTCCGAAAATATGTCTGAGAATTCCTTAAGCCATTATGGACTTGTGTCATCCCTTGAGTCATCTGTCTTATTAAGTTTTACTACAAAGATCTGTTGCCCCATACGTAACCCCTTCAGAAGTCGACTAGCCTTGACTAAATGAGCCTTATGTTTCCCATTTAATCCTTGTACTAATGTTTCTTCACCTAAGTGATTTTTGAAGGTTAAGTTCCTTTGAGCACAGTGAATTTGGGCTTGATTTTTTATTAACCAATCCATTCTAGAATACCATCATAGATTCCTACTGGTAGAGTCTGAAAGTAGGATGAAGTCTGGGTTACCCCTAGTTCAAACTCAACTTCCCCAGCTATAAATTGAGATAGAACCTCTTTCCCATTTTCTAATTCTTTAGCTTCCAAGCGGTTACTTAAAGGTTTGTTGAGACCCTGACAAAAACGAGCAATCTGTTGTTCCATAGTCATTGGTGGGGCTTAACATCGTAAAGACACATATTTGGTGTAGTACTGTTCCAAAGTAAGCCCTAACGGTTTGAGGGCGAAGAATTCATTCATTTTGATAGCTTGGTGAGCTAGAGGAAATAATATTTCCTTCACTGCCTGCTTCATTCTTTCCCAGGAGGGACTAATGGAAGGGTTATCTCTATAGTATTGTTTCCACCAGAGTGTCGAAACATTCCTAACATTGCTTGATTTTCTGAAGCAGTTCCTACTGCCAAGAAATAATCATCCATGGCATTGAGCCATGGTTCGGCATCACGTTCTAATTTGGTTCCTTCTCCTTTGAAAGTTGGGAGTTGAACTTGTTTTAACAGTAGTTTCTTTTCCTAGGTGGGAGTATAGAGACTTTTTGCATTTCCCTGGGTTTGTAATTAATGAAAATGCTTTAGTGATTATACTACTTTTATTTTTCCATGCAAGTTCTCTAATCTTTCTACATTTAAAACAATGAAAACAGAAATATGACAATCATTATCACCATCTCAATTAAACTACACAAGCATGTCATAAAACCACGGTATATACAAAGGTTGTTACAACACTGACGCATACTATGTACAAGATGGACTCATACTATATACAAGATGGACTCATACTATATACAAGATAGACCCATGCTACATACAATGTGTAATTCCCTAAATCAACATTCTCTCACCGCTGGTGGGTCTGACAGGGGATCAAAAATATGAAATCCTTTGGTCCCCTAAACTTTGGGCCTACCCTCATGGGCTTGATTCTACCTGGGTATATTATTGTGGCTACTTGATTATATACCCATTGATTTTGTGACACTTCTACCCCATCTATAATAATGGTCTGATCTGGATCTTCAGTCCCACTAAAAAAGAAAACTTCGATGGTCCGAAGTATTTCTGCCCACTTGAGTCTTTTCAGACTGAGTGTCAATCCTTCTAACTGTATCGCATCAATCAGGAAAATTCCACCAAACTATGACCAGTTGATTCCCCATGTAGGAGGAGGGAAAAATATTAAATCTAACAATTGCATGATGCTCTTGTGAAGTGCAAAGTTGTTGGATCTGCAAGCAGCTTCGAACATGATGTTGAAAATCACAAACTTTTGGTAAGCTTGGTAAATATTTTCCTGTATTGATAGGGAAATTCTCATTTCATAATATACCATAAATAAAAATGCAATAAAACTTGTGTCTATTTTTCAACTTTTACCCTCCTAAGGTCAGGACCTTATTAAACCTGGCTTTGATACCACTTGTAAGGTCCCCAATCCCGCCAACACCAAAAACGGGATGGTACCATTGACAACTCTCTAGGCCTAGTAAAGTCAGAGTCCCTAAACAAGAAAAATTACAGGGAATTCACCCTTACCATTGAAAATGGTTTAGGTTTATAGCCCTAGAAGAGACCTAGTCAGTGGAAACGAGACCATCAAAAAAACTTTCTGGCCCTATATCTTTATCCTTCAGATTAAGGTTTCCTTAGCCATTGCTTTTTTCCCCTAACATATATGAGGGCACAGCCGTTGGTGGATTCCTCTTCCAAGTGAAGAAGTTTCTAAACGTTTTAGTGCACGGGAATGGATAGTTACCTGACTCACCAGGCCCACCCGTCCATGATTGACAACCTTAGTCAATCCCCACTTACCACTCCTCACTCACACATGATTTCTGTGCTATTTAATTACTACCACATTCTTTTCACAGTAAAAACAATGATTCCTTTTTAACTTTCACATTGTATTTCACTAAGACAACCTTTGAAAACAGTATTGAAGACATTCTTTCAGCAAACAAACATCTTTAGACTTAAGGCAAGGTACTCTCATTCTGAAGTATCTCTGACCAGTACTGGCTTGTCTCAAGACCACCTATACAGGGGTGAAAAACGGCACCCATTCCTTATTTATAAAAACCGGGGTGGAAAAAGCCATCACCCAAAGTCCGGGCGCCCATACGCCAAAACAAGTTTCCCATACAACCGAGTGATTCCTCTAGGATAAACTCGAAAGTACTCTCCACAAACATAAATAAGCATAGGGTAAAGACTCCACACGTGCTGAGGAAACCGACTCTTCCATGATGGTATCTCCATCATTACTCATTACCTGGAGTAAAATATTTCCAAGGAATCAAAGGTGTCTTGAGACAAGCTGTCTTAAGGATGGTCAAACATTTCTTTTCTATGTCAATCAATCATAACCCAATCATTTCTTTCCTATTTACAATCATTGCTCGCTAGGTTCGTGGAAGTTACCTTCCATTTACAGCCAGTTTATCCTTCCTAACCTTACGTATGCAATGTTAACTTAAAAATGAACTTTAAAAGATTTTAAGTGAACAAAATAGAAATCCACCTGGGAACTGCTCGTCCATGTGTTGTGAGGCGGGTTCCCGTAGACTCTCCTCTGTTGGCCTATGGCTAGGCCCAGCCTCATGGTCATTAGTGGCTTTGTTTCACTTGTTGCTAACATCCTCTTCCTCAATAAGAGGATTTCCCTTGGTCCTCTTTGGAGCCATGTCGGTATCCGTTTAGGTTAATCGACTAGAGCTTAATCTCTAGTGATTTTTGCATAGTGTTCTCTCTAGATGAGAGAGAGTGTCAAGGCTCCGAGTCTAAATTTTTATGAAGGGAAGGGGGTCTTTTTATAGCTTTTTTTGGGCATCGGGCAGTTTATGGAAGGTTTTGACACCCCAAGAAGGCCCCCAGCTTGCAAATGGCTCCATCTGCTGCTAAACCTATCTCTGGCAGGTTCCCCCCAGCTCCACACAGTCCCCTTGATTTTGGTTGATTTTGCAGATTTCTAATGATGAACACTACAAGAGGTCCTTCAGTGTAGCGACACTCATAGTGCGACGTTCAAATGGGAAAAAGCTCGGTGTCGCTTTAGGCGTCACTATATAACAAAGACTATAGAGACGCTTATAGCGATGCTCATAGAGACGCTCATAGAGACGCTTATAGTGACGCTCATAGAGACACTTATAGCGACGCTCATAGAGACGCTCATAGCGACGCCGACCCTGTAAAAATAATTTGAGGGCACCCGAAACTCAGATCTGTAGATCTGAGTTTCGGTGCTCTCTGCACAATAGGTAAACCTGTCCCCCCCCCCCCTCTCTCTCTCTCTCTCTCACACACACACACACACACACACACGCACACGAGGAGAGGAGGGAGAGCCAGGTATGCTCCCTCCCTCTCTTCTCTCTTATGTTCCCTTCCCCTCTTTCTTTCTCTCTCTCTCTCTACACTGTGTGTTTGTGTGTGTGTGTGTGTGTGTGTGTGTGTGTGAGAGAGAGAGAGAGAGAGAGAGAGAGAGAGAGAGAGAGATAAAGAAATGAAATGAAATGATATATTTAACATCTTCAAAATGCCAAAATGACTTCTGAGACCAATCCGATAAACTCCTTGTGGATCTAATCTAATGTCTAGGTACAAACATAAAAGTGAAGTAAAGTGGAAGACTCAAATCATCATCATTAATTTCCAACATTGGGCATTGTGTGAGAAAGTAGTGCATCGGTCGGTGAAGAGATTTGTCAATGTCCACCTTTGTAAATAGACGTAATGGGTATCTCCCATATCACGCTAGAGTAGTCATGATCCTCTGATGGAGCCTCGATTGATATCGTGGACATCTAGCTCTCCCCAGCTCAATGGCTCTTTCAACTAATATTTTAGTATGAGAAAGAGAGAGAGAGAGAGAGAGAGAGAGAGAGAGAGAGAGAGAGAGAGAGAGAGAGAGAGAGATTGATTGAATTATCATCCACGGAGGTCATATATGACCCATGAGAACAGAAACACACAACATTACAACAATTGCTTCTCAGTGCGGGCTGATACATATCAGTTAAGGATTGAGGGTCCATCAAGAGGGTAAAGTAGGAAAAAAACCTAAGGGTCAGCTAAGGGGAGAGCCGGTTTGGGTTTTTGAAATTCTTGGATGATTGCTTTGCCACCTTGGTAGACTACCCATTTGCCTTGCTTGCATGCTTTGTGCATTTTCTTGAGCTTGATTGCTTTACTCTTGAGTTGATTCATGGTCCATTCTTCTGCATTCCAAATCTTTTTCCCTTGAGAAGTCGAGATTGACGTAGCAACTTCATACGCTGATCTTTGTCCTTGAAAGTGAGTATGCAATGCTTAGGTGGCACATGTCTATCCGTATCATTGATCCAAGCAACAGTTTCGGTCTTGATGTAGATAGGTTGAAGAATGTCATTGAGCTTGGTGATTTCTTTCTGAAGGGTATCCTCCGCGGTACACCACGATAAGTGTAGCCCCCCAATGTTGACCTTGAGGCAAATAGATTCTTGTAGCCGGCATTCTTGTAGGGCTGCCTACATCTTGGTGTCAATCTTCTTATGTGTTGTTTCATGTGATTCTTTCTCCACTACCACTTCTACTGCGTTTTCTTTTTCAAGCAGAGCTTGGCTCTCTTCTTCCTTTGCATCTTCAAGCTTTCTTTAAGTCTCTCATTCTCCCTGGTGAGTTCTTGAATATGAGCGTCAACAATTGTGATTTATGCTTCTTGGCGGGCGGTGGGGTCCTTCTTTAGTGCCACTACCACTGCAAGAAAGCTCTTGCATGCAACATGGGTACCAAAGGACAACATCATGCTACATAAGGGAATTCCTATTGTTGAAACACACAGTGATGCATGAGATAAAGGGCTTATTTTGATTTAAATTTTTTGTATATTTGGCGTTTCTTGCGGTTTTGTCTACAGCTTACCATACATACTCTTGACTTTGCTTAAAGCTTACCTAATCAACTATGGATGGTTTGGGCAAGCGCACAAGCCGTTTCTGAAGTCTGTTTGCATTTTTTAATAGAAAAACGCAAACAGACTTCAGAAACGGCTTGTACATCTGGCGTTTCTTCTTGCGGTTTTGTCTACGGCTTGACATACGCTCTTGAATTTGCCTAAAGCTTACCTAATCAACTATAAATGGTTTGGGCAAGCACACAAGCCATTTCCGAAGTCCGTTTGCATTTTTCCGCAAAAAAACGCAAGTGGACTTAAGAAATAGCTTCTGTGTTTGGAGTTTCTTCTTGCGGTTTTACTACGGCTTGCCGTATGCGCTATTGACTTTGCCTAAAGCTTACCTAATCAACCATGGATGGTTTGGACAAGTGTTGAAGCCGTTTCCTGAGTCCACTTCTATTTTTTCGTAAAAAACGCAAACTGACTTCAGAAACGGCTTGTGTTTGGTGTTTCTTCTTGCCGTTTCACCTACGGCTTGACCTACGCGCTCTTGACATTGTCCAAACCTTACCTAATCAACTATGGATGTTTTGGGCAAGTGTTGAAGCCGTTCTTGAAGTTCGTTTGTATTTGCTTTTTAGAAAAACGCGAATGGAGTTTAGAAACGGCTTGTATATTTTGCGTTTCTTTGTGTGTTTTGTCTACCACTTGCCATATGCACTCTTGACTTAGCTTAAAGCTTACCTAATCAACTATGGATGATTTGGACAAGCCGTAGACAAAACTGCAAGAAGAAACGCCAAATATACAAGCCATTTTTGAATTTCGTTGTCGTTTTTTATCTATGGCTTTCCATACGCGCTCTTGACTTTGCCTAAAGCTAACCTAATCAATTATAAATGGTTTGGACAAGCACAGAAGCCATTTCCAAAGTTCGTTTACATTTTTTTGCAAAAAACACAGACTTAAGAAACGGCTTTTGTGTTTGGCGTTTCTTCTTGCGAATTTGCCTACGGCTTGCTATATGCGATATTGACTTTTCCTAAAACATACCTAATTAACTATGGATGGTTTGGGCAAGTGTTGAAGCCGTTTTCTAACTTCGTTTGCGTTTTTCCGTAGAAAAACGCAAACGGGATTCGGAAACGGCTTGTGTTTGGTGTTTCTTCTTGCGGTTTTGCCTGCGGCTTCACATACGTGCTCTTGACATTGCCTAAAGCTTACCTAATCAACTATAAATGGTTTGGGCAAGCACGGAAGCCATTTCTGAAGTCCGTTTGCATTTTTCTGTAGAAATACGCAAATGTACTTCAGAAACGGCTTGTGTAAATGGCGTTTCTTCTTACGGTTTTACCTATGGCTTGCCATACGCACTACCGAATTTGCCTAAAGACTACCTAATCAACTATGGATGGTTTGGATAAGTGTTGAAGCCGTTTTCTAAGTACGTTTGTGTTTTTTGTAGAAAAACGCAAAGAGACTTCACAAATGGCTTGTGTGTTTGGCGTTCCTTCTTGCGGTTTTACCTACGGCTTGACTTATGCTCTCTTGACATTGCTTAAAGATTACCTAATCAACTTTGGATGGTTTGAGCAAGTGCACAAAGCCGTTTTTGAAGTCCATTTGCGCTTTTCCGTAGAAAAACGCAAAGGGACTTCAGAAACGGCTTGTGTATTTGGCGTTTCTTCTTGCGGTTTTGCCTATGGCTTGCAATACGCGCCACTCACTTTGCTTAAAGCTTACCTAATCAACTATGGATGGTTTGGGCAAGTGTTGAAGCCGTTTCCTCAGTACGTTTGTGTTTTTTCGTATAAAAATGCAAACGGACTTAAGAAACGGCTTGTGTATTTGGCGTTTCTTCTTGCGGTTTTGCCTATGGCTTGCCATACATGCTACTGACTTTGCCTAAAGCTTATCTAATCAACTATAGATTGTTTAGGCAAGTGTTGAAGCCGTTTCCTAAGTCTGTTTGTGTTTTTTGTAGAAAAACGCAAATAAACTTTAGATGCGGCTTGTGTGTTTGGCGTTGCTTCTTGTGGTTTTGCCTACGGCTTGACATATGTGCTCTCGGCATTGCCTAAAGCTTACCTAATCAACTGTGGATGGTTTGGGCAAGCGTACAAGCCGTTTCTGAAGTCCATTTGCGTTTTTCCGTAGAAAAACGCAAAGGGACTTTAGAAACGTCTTGTGTATTTGGCGTTTCTTCCTGCGGTTTTGCCTATGGCTTGCCATATGCACTACTGACTTTGCCTAAAGCTTAACTAATCAACTATGGATGGTTTGGGAAAGTGTTGAAGCCGTTTCCTTAGTCCGTTTGTGTTTTTCGTAGAAAAACGCAAACATACTTTAGAAACGGCTTGTGAGTTTGGTGTTGCTTCTTGCGATTTTGCCTACGGCTTGACATATGTGCTCTTGACATTACCTAAATCTTACCTAATCAACTGTAGATGGTTTGGGCAAGCGTACGAGCCGTTTCTGAAGTCCATTTGCATTTTTTCGTAGAAAAACGCAAAGGGACTTCGGAAACGTCTTGTGTATTTGGCGTTTCTTCTTGCGATTTTGCCTATGGATTTCCATACACGCTACAGAATTTGCCTAAAGCTTGCCTAGTCAACTATGGATGGTTTGGGCAAGTGTTGAAGCCGTTTCCTAAGTCCGTTTGTGTTTTTTCCTAGAAAAACGCAAACGGACTTCAGAAACGAATACTCTGTTTTAAGGACAAATTAAATAGGGGAAATTAGCAAATAGATTCGAATTGAATTGAGTTATTTATCAAAGGTTAATTAGATGTTAGGAAACCTGTGATAATTAGGACAAGCTCAAATGAGTAATATACCTAATTGCTTTAGCTGAAATATCTTGTTTTTAAGATAAATTAATTAGGGAAAATTAGTAAACAGATTCAAATTAAATTGAGATATTTATCAGAGGTTAATTAGATAGCTGTGATAATTAGGACAAGCACCAATGAGTAATCTAGCTAATAACTTTAGCAAAAAAACTCTGCTTTTAGGACAAATTAAATAGGGGAAATTAGCAAATAGATTCAAATTGAATTGAGTTATTTTTCAAAGGTTAATTAGATGTTAGGAAACCCGTGATAATTAAGAAAATCTCAAATGAGTAATCTACCTAATTACTTTAGCTGAAATACCATGTTTTTAAGACAAATTAAATAGGGGAAACTAGCAAATAGATTTAAATTGAATTGATATATTTACAATAGGATAATTAGACCTTGGGGAACCTATGATAATTATGTTTCCATCAAATATTTAGTTTAACTAAATATTCCAGTAAAATTACATTATTCTTAGGGGAAAATAAAAGGGAGAATATAGTAAATTAATCCAAAAACCTTTGATATAAATATCAAAGGAGGAACACACCTTGAGGAAGCCATGATAAATATCCCAACCTTAGATAAATAGTTTAGGTATGTATCTTCAATAAAAATAACCAATTTTTTGTATAAAATGGACAAGGGAAATTAGTAAATGAATTTATCTAATTGCTGAATAAATACCCGAGGCCCAAAATCCTTATTGAAGAGTAGGAAAAATTACTTATAGCATAAATAAATTATAGAAGAAATACCTCATCAAATTGACTATTAAAAATACCTAAATCCTTATTTTTGGGTAAACAAGGCAAAAGAAGATTATTCAATTAAGCTTCTAATGGATTAAGTCTTTTTATAAGTCTGCCGACATGGCTCCCAAGAGAACCAGGGGAAATCCTCTTACTGAGGAAGAGAATGTTAGCAATAAGTGAAACAAAGACACAAATGATCATGAGGCTGGGCCTAGCCATAGGCGAACAAGGGAGAGTCTACGGGCACCTGCTCCATAGCACATGGACGAGCAGTCCCAGGTGGATTTCTATTTTGTTCACTTAAATCTTTTAGAGTTCATTTTAAGTTAGCATTGCATATGTAAGGTTAGGAAGGATAAACTGGCTGTAAATGGAAGGTAACTTCCATGAAACCAACGAGCAATGATTTTAAATAAGAAAGAAATGATTGGGTTATGACTGATTGACTTAGGAAAAAAATGTTTGACCATCCTGAAGACAGCTTGTCTCAAGACACCTTTGATTCCTTGGAAATATTTTACTCCAGGTAATGAGTAATGATGGAGATACCATCATGGAAGAGTCGATTACCTCAGCACGTGTGGAGTCTTTACCCCATGCTTGTTTATGTTTATGGATAGTACTTTCAAGTTTATCCTAGAGGAACCGCTCGGTTGTATGGGCAACTAGTTTTGGCGTATGGGCGCCCGGACTTTGGGTGATGCCTTTTTCCACCCCGGTTTTTATAAATAAGGAATGGGTGTTGTTTTTCACCCCTGTATAGGTGGTCTTGAGACAAGTTAGTACTAGTCAGAGATACTTCAGAATGATAGTACCTTGTCTTAAGTCTAAAGATGTTTGTTTTCTGAAAGAATGTCTTCAATATTGTTCTCAAAGGTTGTCTTAATGAAATGCAGTTATGAAAGTTAAAAAGGAATCATTGTTTTAATTGTGAAAAGAATGTGGTAGTAATTAAACAACACAGAAATCATGTGTGAGTGCACGGTGGTAAGTGGGGATTGACTTAGGTTGTCAATCATGGACGGGTCGACCTGATTAGTCAGGTAACTATCCATTCTCGCGCACTAAAACGTTTAGAAACTTTGTCATTTGGAAGAGGAATCCACCAACGGCTATGCCCTCACATATGTTAGGGGGAAAAAAGAGTTGGCTAAGGAAAACCAAAATCTAAAGGATGAAGCTATAGGGCCGGAAAATTTTAATGGTCCCGTTTCCACTGCGAGACAGGACTAGGTCTCTTTCTAGGGCTATAAACCTAAACCATTGTCAATGGTAAGGGTGAATTCCATGGAAATTTTATTGTTTAAGGACTCTGACTTAGTAGCCCTAGAGACCTGTCAATGATACCATCCCGTTTTTGGTGTCGGCGGGATTGGGGACCTTACAAGTGGTATCAGAGCATGTTTTACTAAGGTGCTGACCTTAGGAGGGTAAAAGTTGAGAAATAGGCACAAGTTGTATTGCATTTTTTATGGTATATTGTGAAATGATAATTTCCCTATCAATACAGGAAAATATCTGCCAAGCTTAACAAAAGTTTGTGATTTTCAACATCATGTTCGAGGCTGCTTGTAGCTCCAACAACTTTGTACTTTGCAAGAGCATCATGAAATTGTTAGAGTTAATGTTTTCCCCTCCTCCTACATGCGGAATGAGCTGGTCACAGTTTGGCGAAATTTTCCTGATTGATGCGGGACAGTTGGAAGGGTTGACACTCAATCTAAAAAGACTCAAGTGGGCAGAAACACTTCGGGCCATCAAAGTTTTCTTCTTCAATGGGATTGAAGATCCAGATCAGACCACTATTGTAGATGGGGTAGAAGTGTGACAAAATCAATGGGTCTATGATCAAGTAGCCACAGTAATATACCTAGGTAGGATCAGGCCCATAAGGGTAGGCCCAAAGTTTAGGGGACGAAAAGACGTCATATTTTTTGATCCCCTATCAGACCCACTAGTGATAAAGAGGATGTTGATCTAGAAAATTACACATTGTATATAGTCTGAGTCTATCTTGTACATAGTATACGTATGAATCCATTTTTTACATAGTATGAGTTAGTGTTGTATTAACCTTTGTATATACCATGGTTTTATGACATGCTTGTGTAGTTTAAGTATGATAGTGATAATGATTGTCAGATTTCTGTTTTCATTGTTTTAAAAGTATATGGATTAGAAGGCTTGCATAACAAAATAAAAGTAGTGTGATCACTAAAAGATTTTCATTAATTACAAACTCAGGGAAATGCAAAAATTCTCTATACTCCCACCTAGGAAAAGAAAATACTGTTAAAACAAGTTCAACTCCCAACTTTCAAGGAAGAAGGAACCAGCTTAGAACGTGATGGCGAAGCATGGCTTGACGCCATGGATGATTATTTCTTGGCAGCAGGAACAAATTCAAAAAATTAGTCAATGTTAGGAATGTTTTGACTCACCGGAGATGCCAAACTCTGGTGGAAACAATATTGTAGAGATAACCCTTCCATTAGTCCCTCTTGGGAAGGAATGAAGCAGGCAGTGAAAGAAAGATATCTTCCTAGCTCCCCAAGCTATCAAAATGAATGAGTTCTTCGCCCTCAAACGGTTAGGGCTTACTTTGGAAGAGTATTACACCAAATATGTGTCTTTACGATGTTACGCACCACCAATGACTATGGAACAACAGATTGCTCATTTCTATCAGGGTCTAAACAAACCTTTGAGTAACCTCTTGGAAGCTATGAGACCCACCTCTATTCAAGATGCTCTTCTAAGAGCTAAACCACTTGCAGCTGAAGGAAACCCCCCTGCTAGGAGCTATTAAAACTACAATAACTTTAGAGTAAGAGCAAGGGGAAATTATAATCAAGGAGGTCAACGGAGGGCAGTGTTAGCTGTTGCACCCATTATAGAGCAGACCTTTCCGAACATCAGGAGTCAATGTCTTGAGGGGCAAAATCCTCAAGTTGCTACCAGAACCACTCCATAGACTTAGATAGGACAAGGAAATAATCAAAGAGGTAGAGGCAATAGAGGACGGGGTGGAGGAAGAGGTAGAGGAGCCAGAGCTTATGCTGCAGTAGGAGAGCCTACCTTGCTAGATCAGGAAGATGAAAGAGCTACTCTTTTTGCCTCCATTGATAACCCTGGAGCTCGACAACAGTATGCTGTCATCCAAACCACTGCAAATAGAGAAGGTGAAAAATTTGAACTACTTATAGATTGTGGCAGCACACACTCTTTTCTCTCCCCTAAATGTTTAAGGAAACTTAAATTGAACCAATATCCCACCAAGAAATTAGTAGTAGAACTAGAAAATGGGAAAGAGGTTCTATCTCAATTTACAGCTACGAAAGTTGAGTTTGAACTAGGGGGAACCCTGACTTCATTTTACTTTCGAGCTCTACCAGTAGGAATCTATGATGGTATTCTAGGAATGGATTGGTTAATCAAAAATCAATTCCAAATTCATTGTGCTCAAGGGACCTTCAAAAATCACTTAGGCGAAGAAACATTAGTACAAGGATTAAATGGGAAGCCTAAGGCTCATTTAGTTAATAAGGCTAGTCCATTGCTGAAGGGGTTACATAAAGGGCAACAGATCTTTGTAGTAAAAATTAATAAGGTAGATGATTCAAGGGACAACAAAACCCCAGAATGGCTTAAGGACTTTTCAGATATATTTCCGGAAGATCTCTCAAATTTACCTCCTCCAAGGGTTATAGACCACGAAATAGAAACCTTTCTAGGTAGTAAACCAATTTCAAAAAGACCCTACAAAATGTCCCTCCCTGAAGCTATTGAATTAAAAGAACAGCTTTGTCAGCTTACTGAACAGGGATTCATAAGACCAAACATTTCACCTTGGGGAGCGCCTGTTTTGTTCCAAAAGAAGAAGGATGGATCTTTACGTCTGTGCATCGATCACAAGGGGCTTAACCAGGTATCGGTAAAGAATAAGTACCCCATTCCTTGCATCGATGAATTGCTTGATAGGTTACATGGAGCTAAGGTATTCACAAAAATTGATCTCAAATCAGGTTACCATCAAACCCGGATTAAGGAGGCAGATATTTACAAAACTGCTTTCAACACTCGGTATGGGCATTATGAATTCATCGTGATGCCTTTTGGTCTTACTAATGCTCCAGCTACCTTTAACCGTCTCATGCAGGATATATTCAGAGAATATCTGGATGATTTTGTGTTGGTGTTTTTCGATGATATCCTGGTATATTCCAAGGATGAAAAAGAGCATGAAGGCCATGTACGTAAAGTACTTCATCTTCTACGCCAACATCAGTTATATGCCAAGATAAGTAAATGTGTGTTTTTTACGCCATAAGTTGGTTATCTTGGTTTTATAATAAATCCTGAAGGAATTTCAGTAGACCCCGCCAAGATTAAAGACATAATAGACTAGCCACAGCCGAAAACGGTTAGTGAAATTCGAGGATTTTTGGGCATTACAGGATGGTATAGAATCTTCGTCAAAGATTATGCAGTTATCGCCGCACCCTTGACGCAGGTACTTAAAAAGACAGCCAAACTTACATGGGGAAAAGAGCAGGAAGATTGTTTCCTCAAACTAAAACAAAATCTCACATTAGCACCTGTACTCAGATTTCCTAAATTCACTCAAGAGTTTGAAGTAGTAACAGATGCCAGCGGTCTTGCTATAGGAGGAGTCTTAAACCAAGAAGGCAGACCAATCGCCTTTACTTCTCGAAAATTAAGAATCCATGAGCGGAATTATCCAACTCATGACCTGGAACTCCTAGCTGTCATCCATGCTCTAAAACACTGGAGGCACTAACTTCTAGGAGTGAAGTTCCAGTTAATCACCGATCATCAGAGTTTAAAATGGATTTTTCACAAGCAACACTCAACATGAGGCAGAGAAGATGGATAGAACTCCTACAGGAATATGACTTTGAAATAAAATATAAACCATGGAAAGAGAATGTGGTTGCTGACACTCTTAGCCGTAAGATTTTTCTTGGGGCTATTTCCACAATCGACAATCCAATCCTAAACAAGGTTAAGGAATCTTCACTAGAAGATAAGGATTATCAAGAACTTCTACAGGTTTTCAATCAAGAGGACCTGAAGGAGAAAGATAAAGACAGAATCAAGTATTATTCACTTGAGGATGGGCTTCTCTATTATAAGTATTGGCTTTACATTCCTAAAAATCCAAAATTAAAGGAGTTAATCCTTTATGAAGGACACAACGCTCCAGTTGCCGCCCATCCTGGCTATGCAAAGACCCTTAATTCCATAAGAAAAAGATATTTCTGGCCAGGAATGAAAGGAGATATACTTTGCTACATCAGAAAATGTCTTTCCTATCAAAGGATTAAGGCGGAACGAGTAATGATGGCAGGAAAACTTCAACCTTTGGACATTCCTCAAATGAAGTGGGAACTCATTAGCATGGACTTTGTAACAGGCCTTCCCACTGTTCAAGGGGGTTACGACTTCCATTATGGTGGTAGTGGATATGCTGACTAAAGTCTCCCACTTGATGCCTATAAAAACAACTTACACTGCATCAGACATAAGCCGTCTCTTTATCAAAGAGGTCTTCAGATTACACGGGCTTCCTAAGAGAATAGTCAGTGATAGAGATGCAAAAATTCACTTCAAAATTCTGGAAATCTTTATTTGAATCCTTAGGAACTCAGCTATGTTTCAGTACATCCTATCACCCTCAGAGAGACGGCCAGACAGAAAGAGTGAATCAAGTTATTGAAGACATCCTTAGAGCCTATTGTGGTAGAGAACCCCGGAAATGGATCCAATTTCTTCCTCTGGTGGAATTCACCTATAACTCTTCCGTTCATAAAAGCATTGGGATGTCACCATTTAATGCTCTTTATGGGCATGAATGTATATCACCCCTAAACTTTTCTGGCCCTACTACAAGAGTAGAAGCTTCAAAACAAATGTTGGAGGAGATGGATGCCCAAACCAAAGCCATAAGACAAGACATTCAGGCAGCCAAGGACCTCCAGAAACAGTATGCTGATAAAAAACGGTCTGATCGGGTTTTCAAACAAGGAGATAAAGTATTCCTAAGGGTATGGCAAAAAAGAAGCACTATATCCTTGGGAAAATAAAAAAAACTAAGCCCAAAATATTGTGGACCTTATGAAGTGATTAAAGTAATCAATGATCAAGCTTATAAACTAAAATTGCCTGAGCACCTCAAGGTCCATAATGTATTCCATATCAGTCTTCTAAAACCCTACATCCCAAATCCAAATCACACTCTAGATGAAGAACAAATTGTGATGCAGAAGCAAGGAATTCTTAAACTCCAACCAGATTGCATTCTCGACACTAGGGAAAGGAGTCTGAGAAACATGGTAATCAGAGAACATTTAGTCAAATGGAAGGACTACCCCACTGAAGATGCCACCTGGGAGGATGAAGTATCACTTTGCAAAGATTTTTTCGATTTCGGTTGAGATGAGGACATCTCGATTCCTTAAGTTGGGGTGATTGTAAGGTTTCCAGTTTTCGAAACCTTAAAAATTGTACAAATCTTGTAAAATTAAATGGAAAACCACTGTTGAAGGATTCAAACACGGCTAATCTTGGTATTTTTGGAATCATAAGTAGAGTTGTACTATGTTTAGTAATTTTCAGAATCTGAATCCGTTAAAAACTAGAAAAGTTACAGACCCTGGAAGATTACAATAGGAATTCAATTAGTTAATGAAAATTGCATGGTTTCAGTAATAATCATTAACAAGGACTTTTTACACTAAGGTTCTATAATTAACTGGTATTCCAATTTTCATCATTAGAATCATCAAAAATCAACCAAAGTAAATTCTGGAAGGTATGGGGGCTGTGTGAAAGCTAGGAAACCTGCCAAGGATAGAGATAGCAGCATGACAAATTAAATAGGGGAAATTAATAAATTGCTTTTAAATGATTTGAGTTATTTATAAGTGGTTAATTAGGTGTTAAGAAACCTCTGATAATTAGGAGAAGCTCGGATATTTAATTTACCTAATTACTTTAGCAAAAATACTCTATTTTTAGGACAAATTAAATAGGGAAAATTAGTAAATTGATTTCAAATTATTTGAGTTATTATTAGTGGTTAATTAGGTGTTAAGAAACCCGTGATAATTAGGAGAAGCTCAGATAATTAATTTACCTAATTACTTCAGCAGAAATACTCTTTTTTGGATAATTTAAATAGGGGAAATTATCAAATAGATTCAAATTGAATTGATATATTTACTAGAGGTTAATTAGATGCTAGAAAACGTGTGATAATTAGGACAAGCTCAAATGAGTAATCTACCAAATTACTTTAGCATAAATACTCTATTTTTAGGACAAATTAAATAGGTGAAATTAACAAATAGATACAAATTGAATTGAGCTATTTATTAGAGGTTAATTAGATGTTAGGAAATCTGTGATAATTAGGACAAGCTCAAATGAGTAATCTACTTAATTACTTTAGCTGAAATACCATGTTTTTAAGACAAATTAATTAGGGAGATTAGCAACTACATTCAAATTGAATTGAGATATTTATCAAAGGTTAATTAGATGTTAGGAAACCTGTGATAGTTAGAAAAAGCTCTAATGAGTAATTTAGCTAATTACTTTAGCAGAAATACTCTATTTTTAGAACAAATTAAATAGGGGAAATTAGCAAATAGATTCAAATTGAATTGAGTTATTTATTAGATGTTGATTAGATGTTAGGGAACCCATGATAACAAAGACAAGCCGAAATGAGTAATCTACCTAATTACTTTAGCTGAAATACGCTGTTTTTAAGACAAATTACATAGGGGAAATTAGCAAATAGATTTAAGTTGAATTGATATTTATCATAGGTTAATTAGACCTTGGGAAACCTGTGATAATTATGTTTCCATCAGATAATTAGTTGAACTAAATATCCCAGTAAAATTACATTATTTTTAGGGAAAATAAAAGGGGAAATATAGTAAATTAACACAAAAACCTTTTATATAAATATCAAAGGAAGAACACACCTTGAGGAATCCATGATAAATATCCCAACCTTAGATAAATAGTTTAGGTATGTATCTTCAATAAAAATAACCAATTTTTGTATAAAATGGACAAGGGAAATTAGTAAATGAATTTATCTAATTGCTGAATAAATACCCGAGGTCCAAAATCCCTATTGAAGAGTGGGAAAAATTACTTATAGTATAAATAAATTATAGAAGAAATACCTCATCAAATTGACTATTAAAGATACCTAAATCCTTATTTTTGGGTAAACAAGGAAAAAGAAGATTATTCAATTAAGCTTCTAATGGTTTAAGTCTTTTTATGAGGCTACCGACATGGCTCCCAAGAGAACCAGCGGAAATCCTCTTTCTGAGGAAGAGAATGTTAGCAATAAGTGAAACAAAGACACAAATGATCATGAGGCACGGGATAGCCATAGGCCAACAAAGGAGAGTCTACGGACACCCGCCCCATAGCACATGGACGAGCAGTCCCAGGTGGATTTCTATTTTGTTCACTAAAATCTTTTAGAGTTCATTTTAAGTTAACATTGCATACATAAGGTTAGGAAGGATAAACTGGCTGTACATGGAAGGTAACTTCCACGAAACCAACGAGCAATGATTTTAAATAAGAAAGAAATGATTGGGTTATGAGTGATTGACTTAGGAAAAAAATGTTTGACCATCCTTAAGACAGATTGTCTCAAGACACCTCTGATTCCTTGGAAATATTTTACTCCACGTAATCAGTAATGATGGAGATACCATCATGGAAGAGTCGGTTACCTCAGCACGCGTGGAGTCTTTACCCCATGCTTGTTTATGTTTATGGATAGTACTTTCAAGTTTATCCTAGAGGAACCACCCGGTTGAATGGGCAACAGGTTGGCGTATGGGCGCCCGGACTTTGGGTGATGGATTTTTCCATCCCGGTTTTTATAAATAAGGAATGGGTGACGTTGTTTTTCAACCCTGTATAGGTGGTCTAGCTTGAGACAAGTTAGTACTGGTCAGAGATACTTCTGAATGACAGTACCTTGTCTTCTTAAGTCTAAAGAGGTTTGTTTTTTGAAAGAATGTCTTCAATACTATTTTCAAAGGTTGTCTTAATGAAATGCAGTTATGAAAGTTAAAAAGGAATCATTGTTTTAATTGTGAAAAGAATGTGGTAGTAATTAAACAACATAGAAATCATGTGTGAGTGCACGGTGGTAAGTGGGGATTGACTAAGGTTGTCAATCATGGACGGGTGGACCTGATTAGTTAGGTAACTATCCATTTCCACACACTAAAACGTTTAGAAACTTCGTCATTTGGAAGAGGAATCCACCAACGGCTGTGCCCTCACATATGTTAGGGGGAAAAAAGCGTTGGCTAAGGAAAACCAAAATCTAAAGGATGAAGTTATAGGGCCGGAAAATTTTAATGGTCCCTTTTCCACTGCGAGACAGGACTAGGTCTCTTTTTAGGGCTATAAACCTAAACCATTGTCAATGGTAAGGGTGAATTCCCCGGAAATTTTCTTGTTTAAGGACTCTCACTTAGTAGGCCTAGAGACCTATCAATGGTACCATCCCATTTTTGGTGTAAGTGGGATTGGGGACCTTACACTTTGAGTATCATACTGCCTGGAAATGTCTGAGTATCAAGTATATTCCGATGACAAACATTCCCATTGCCAATGTCTAGTACCAATTTTGCAAAGTCTCTCTCTGCCATGTCATTGGAATAATGAAGTACACACATATTCTCTATTAGCTTCAGATTCTTCACATGTTTCCATACATAAGATCGACACAAAGAGGCATCCAGAATATCAGCTTGACTTTCTTTGGGTACAACTGGCAAATTTTTTCTAAAATCATCCCCAAGGAGAAACACTTTCCCCCAAACAATCCATCACTTTGAATAACGTCTCTCAATGTCATGTCCAAGGCCTCAAATGCATAGCAATGGACCATGGGAGCCTCATCCCAGCTGAAGAGTGATGAATTTCAAAAGGTCTGCAAGTTGACTATTTATTTTGATGTTAAATGCTGATTCAGAATGCCCTTTTATTGGTATCTTAAATCTTGAATTCTTTGTATGTCCATTGCTAAGAAGTAAAGCTACAATTTGCAAGAATGGACATTCTAAAGCCACATTGTATTGGCCACGTACGTAACAAAGTATTGCATTATAGAGATAAGTCTTCCCAATCCCACTCCGTCCACCAAAGAAAAAAAATTGTCCCATTTGTTGAGTCAATTGCTTGCATGATCGCATTATAAACAACTCTTTGCCAAAAATTCAAAGATTGTACCGTACAAATGGCTAAATTCATTTGCTCTTTTGCATTGAACATACTCTCTTCTTATATCAAACCATGCCCAAATCCAGATAATACAGAACGGTCTACTTCGAGCATCCCAAAGTAGTCACAAAGTCGTTTTCCATATGATTGAAGCAAACACTCCAAATTACATAATGCTTGATTATTTTTTTTCTATCTCATGACATACACCCTCATCACTTGTACATTCATGCAAAGCATAAATATAATCCTCAAAAATCTACATGGAGAATTGGTGCCACCCTGTACCTGGACATAATAGCTCAAAAAATACCAATATCACAACAAATAGTTTGTCTTAAGTACAAGTCAGTACTTGTACATGATGCCTCTTGCAAACACATAAACCATTCATCATCATTTTGTAGAAATCCCCTGGCACTACAAGATTCCTTGAAAATTGTCTTAGGTTTGTCCAATGAAAGTGTGAAAATCCTCAAATGACTTACAACCCTTGGATATGGTAAGTAGCATACGCAAATAGTAAAGATCACCAACATTGCGAACAACATTGTACATTCTCCCGATAGTATCACCTCTTTGCCTATGTGACCACACTTTATTTATGGGGTTCCAAACCCATTCAGAGGAAAAATCTATATATAATAAATCATTTGTTTATGGATATTTTTGACTCACCGCAAACCATTCTATAAGTGTTGTCTTCCTATTATCATCATTATTCACCAGATTGGATATGTCAATAGAGTCTCCAAAAGCAAGCACGCAATATATCCGCCTTTCCTCATGCAATGAGAATCTAAAAATTCTCTAAATTGCCTTTGATGTAGATACGTAGTGTGCATCTAAATAACTCTTGATTTCATCAAGAACACCTTCTCCATCTTGGAGCACAACTGTGGCCCTAGTATGTTTTTCTAAACATACTTATGAAGATACTTCACTACTAATATGGTTGATCAATCTTTACATTGATGTGAGCTTTATACCTAGAGACAACAATGGTTTATTAGGGAAGAATCCATCTATAATCAAGCCTCTCTTTATTTTGAACCACATATTGACCATCATCTCACCGCATATACCTTGGATATCCATCACCGTCAACAAAATTAGCTTCACAAAAGTCACGTTGGTGTTTGAATATACATCTTTGATCTACCATGCATGGAGCATTTGGATCCAATGCGCCACACGGACCATAAATGTTGCAACTACACACATCATACAAATCAAAAAGTAAAATTTTATCTGGAAGTTCAACACAAACCATTCTATCTTAATCCCACATACCTGTCACTTATATTCGGATGCAAGAATCAGTAAGATACTTGAGCATGGGGGAGACCTCTCCTCTAAAACTCTATCACACAAACACGTCTAGCAACCTTTCCAAAGATAGCCCTTTTAAGAATAAAGTCCATCAAATCTTTGAACTTATGATAAACGACACACGTAGTCAAGTCAAGACGATCAGAAGTAGTCTATCCTGGCAAAAATGCATCTTCCATTTCCTTCCACCTTGGGTTGCATGCGAAAATTATGAATAGATCAGTCTTTTCTCTCTTATGTACAATTGCCATGGAATCTTAATTGAGTTGATGCATGTACCCAGTTCCCCCACAAAAGGTGAAGGTAATACAATTCTTCTTCCAACATTAACACCCATGTCTCCATACACACCATCATTGGAAGTAACCACACCTACAAGGCCTGGTACACTTATGCACAAATTGATCTCTAATTGTTTCTAAACCATAATAACCTTCACTCCTCCATAGTAATGAAGGCATCAACAAATATTGCTGCAACAATCGTCCTCTTTCTATTTATATTCTATATCTATTACCCCTAAAACCTTTTCCCCTTCCATCGTCTCTCTCTCTCTCTCTCTCTCTCTCTCTCTCTCTCACACACACACACACACACACACACACACACACACACACACCCACACACACACACACATTGAGCTTTTCATGCATGTGCTCATGAGGGAGGAGAGGAGGGGGGGAAATAGAGAGAGAGAGAGAGAGAATTGCTACAATGAAAACTTGCATTTTTGCTACATCATTAGTCCAAAAAATATTATATTTTAGGATAAGATGCCGTAACGCCCCCTTGTGCGTTACGCATGAAAATACGACTATGTCTCCTATATATGGCATTCAAGCAAAGTTGCAAATTTTTAAGGTCTTCATCTCATACCCTTAATATGCTATATGTGCTTTTAGAGCTTCAACTTGTTCCTTGTGTTCTTTAAAGGTCCTAATCTCAAACCCAAACCTACTGCATGTGCTTTCAGGCTTCAACTTGGTCCTTGTGTGCTTTGAAGGAAAAAAACAATTGTTGCACAACCGCATATTAGAAATTTTCCTTGAATGTATAGAGTTCATGTTGGTTGATTTCCAAATGTGCACTTTCATCCTTGATACCGTGCAATGCTAAAATTACCTCCTCTCAAAAGGTGATGCGATCTTATTCACCTTAAGCTTGTCTGCAAACCTTTTGTAAGAATTTTTTGCACTCTTGTTGGATAGCTACGTTGAGTTCACAAAATCCATGAATGATTTGTAAATACTTTGAAGGACCCTCTCTATTCAATTACCCCCGTAATCTAGACAACTTTTTTGCGGCTCGCATGCTATTGTGCTTTGGAGGTGTAGACATGATGACTTCATTTACGTCATGATCTTCTAGAGAGATATTACTAGAGCCAAAAGAAGGGCTATCTATCACTAAAAGAGAAAAAGTGCATCAATTAAAGTGATCATGAAAATGTATGTTGGTACTACCAACATGGATGGTTAAGTAGAAACAAATCATAAATAAATTTTAAACAAATTATAATTAAGTATAAACCTAGCCATGAGATGCATATAACATGGATATATATAGAGAGGAAGATAGAAAGAGAGAGAGAGAGAGAGAGAGAGAGAGAGAGAGAGAGAGAGAGAGAGAGAGTTGGGCGACCAATTTAAGCAAGAGCGGCTAAGTGTAGATGTAGCAGGAAGGGGAGAGAACATGGAGGACAAATTACATAAGCTTACTCTCTCTGATTGTTTATCAAACTTTTGAGGGTTTAGTTTCAAAAACTTAATAGGTCAGAGTACACTAAACTTAGGTGTCTTGCAATCATAGAGATTCACCTACTTCTCTCTTAAAACCTTAACCTAAACTTTGATTTTTTTGGTGTTATTATTATAACAATGGTACCAGTTAAAACAAACTTCCTTGTTGAGGAGCTTCAAAGTCTCATGTTTCTTCAGGTCCTTTATGTTTGTAATAGCTTCTAATGTCGTATGATCTCTCTTTAACTTGTTGAGCATCGACATGGTCTCTGCACGTGTGTCCTTGATCAAGATCGCCTCAGCTTGCTCTTGCAGCTTCTTGATCTCGTCTGAATTATCACGCACACTCATAATTAAGCTTTTGCAGGTTCGGCTTGGTAAGTGCTCATTTGAACATCCTCTCACTACCCTCAATATGCATGATAATGCAGTTTACATGTGGCCCTCATGCAGCATACTCATCCTTGCAACAATAATATCACGCTACTTGCCTTCAATGCATACATTTTTTACATGAAGAGCCTTTAAAAAGCAAAAAGAGAAGTACAAAGATTCACAAACCTACACAGTTGCAAAAATTTAGAAGACGGCGCCCTTTGCGTTGAATTGCCCATAAGATCTACGCCCTATTCTTCACTTTCTCGGTCATGCTCTCTTGCAGTTGTGGCTAAGTGAGTTGTGGGGTAGCCCGACATGTGGCAAACTATCATGCCTTGCAGGCAGCAGGTGCACTTACACCAAGAACCCCCTCAATGAGTTTTAAAAAGACATTATGCGTATATAGACATACGATAGCATTAGCAAGCAAGAAGGTCGACCCACATTACTATAAGAATGTTGTTTGAAGGAATGTGAGAAGTATATCTTTTTTGTGCATACTTCTAGATAAATCTTTAAAGACTTTAGAACTGGTTTAGTGTTTCTATTCATGGAGTATGTTTCTCTGGGGGGGAGGTGAAGCAACTTAGAAGACTCAGTGGAAGATGGAGTTGAAGGAGAAGGTACCATTTCAAATTGTGAGAGTTGTTGAGCTTGGCCAACAATGTTGTCGTGCACAAAAGGACCAAATCCATCATCTACTTTCACAACATGCTAACTAAATTTTTCGTGCAACAGAAAGACGCATTCCACCATGACGTCTTTGAGTTTTGCTCAAAATGAGGCACTACGCATTTGTCTTGATCGTATCATCACAATCTAACAACTCGGACAGTGAACAATAAGGGACTTTGTCCTTTGAAAGTTACACATTTTTCGACCTAGGTATTAGGTGCCCCAAAATTTGGTCCTATCATAAACATTATTTTGAACTCACTTGCATAGAGTACGTATAGAAAAATATTTTCCATCATCCACTATAACAGAAGGGATGGTCTAGCGACATTGGCCGCATGGCCTATAGTAGTAACGGCGAAAACTAAAGTTGTGTCAGCAAGTTTTGGTGTTGAGGTGGGTTCCATCTGCATGTTTGTCGTCTCCGTATCGTCATCCTCTTTTGAGGAGGCAGGTAAGAGAGCATGGTCGTTTGCAAGGGTAGCAACACCATGGTCGACTGCTGATAAAAGGGCTTCAAGTGGAGCAATAAATGCTCCATGATGGCAATTTTAACTTCAGTTTGCAGCCGATTCTATTGGGTTGGTTGCAGGGATGCTGAGGGTCCCGCCTACAATTGCAGCACGCGGCATGGTTTGGTCAGGAGAAGGAGGCAGGGGCTTGCCATGGTTGGCATCGCCTGCAACATGTCGTGCTTCAGCAGGTCGGCACACCATATTGCAGGTTGGGCCCCTGAGTACACAGCAACAATGATAGCCTTTTAGGATGTTTCATGACGTACCAATAGCTGGCCGAGCATGAAGCGCGCGCGCACAAACACACACACACACACACACACACAGAGAAAACTTGGGCAGCTCCAATGTAGAACCATTTGGTTGCAATGGAGAGAACTGCCTAGCAGCCACAACGATCCTTGGGGCATTGTCTAAGGGGCATTGTCCAGAGCACCTTCAAACCAAAAATAACATTTGCTCTATATTGTGGCAACGACGTAGAGAGAGTGTCAAATCGTAGAGAGAGAGTAGTATCCATCTCACCTTGCAACAACCTCGGAAGCTAACAGTAGTGACCCCTTTCATTCATATAGCTTTTGTAGCATAGTATAACATGCAAGGTGAGAACTGCCTAGCAGCCACAACGATATTGTCTAGAGCACCTTCAAACCAAAAATAACATTTGCTCTCTATTGTGGAAACGACGTATGTGTGTGGGAGGAGAGCCAAATCGTAGAGAGAGAGTCAGTATCCATCTCACCTTGCAACAACCTAGGAAGCTAACAGCAGTGACCCATTTCATTCATATAGCTTTTATAACATAGTATAACATGCAAGGTGAGTTGAAGGGTCCTCAGCTCTCCTTGCCTTTTCTTGCAGCATTGGCTCCTCAGCTCACCTCGCCTAAACATATGAGCCTCATCGCCTGAATATTTGAGCCTCATTCATAAAGAGTATAGAGTTTGAGTTGGAATCCGCTTTTGAAGACATGTGGCAACCTGAATTTTAGCTTCGTTCATAAAGAGTATAGATAGTCTTTTTATACTGGCTCTAAAATAAAAGAAATCTAACAGTAAACCATGGGATACCATGCAAATGTTCGTGTGTATGCATCAATGATATCTACCAACGTTTTGCTCAAAGAGCCATTGAAATGTGGATTGAGATCTCTCTCTCTCTCTCTCTCTCTCTCTCTCTCTAGAATCTTTTACCCATCCCCTTCTTCATCACTACCATTTCCATCTTAAAGCTCCTTCATTGTAGCCATGAAATGAAATGGTATGTGTGCCTTGTTTCTCAACCCCAATAGATTACACTCATTGTGGTCGGAGAAGCTGTTCAAGTTTTGCTAATTGCTGTTGAAGGAGTCCTTTCTAGTTCCAACTTCCAGCTATAAGAAAACAAACACAAACTATGATTTTCCTCTCTAAAGTCTTTGAAAGCATCTCTTTATAAATTAATGACTCTTGATTTTCCTGAGATTGGGAGGCCCTACATGGACTTTGTAATTTCTATTTGGATAATAAGCGTATAATGTTTTTGCATAGCACTATGTACTCTCCTTCTTCTTTCTCAATGCTCCCTCGCAATTTGTTTTTCTGTAAAGTTGTCTGCTTCATTATGTTCAAAGGTGAAAGCTCTTTGCAACATTATAAGTTTCTCGTGGTGAAACCTCATGGTGAAATTGTGTTTTTGTTGTGGCAAATCTCCTTTTAAACCTGCTTATAACTGAAGATTTACATAACAAAAATGTGTTTTATGCATAGGAGGGTGTTGGGGCATCATTGCTAAGCTCTAGGGTGCATTCGAGACAAAAAATACTTAGGTCAAATCTGCCTTGTAGATACTTCGCCCAGTTGGACATGTTTACGGTGTCGTCAATGATCATGTGAAAGAGGGCAACAGTCAACTAGCTTGCTGAATATGCTGAACCAAATCGATTACATACCGTCCCTCCTAGAAACCAAGGGTTTGGATCTCTTTCAACTCACTCGAGAGCACTTTCTATCCTACAACTGTTCTAAGGACAAGAGGTATGTGATGCTACCAGCATTGCATCTGCTTGCTACCAGCATTGTGTCTCCGCCAAAATCGCAGCTGATGTTGTAGGCTTGGATAGCGGAGAAAAAGCCATAATTGATGCCCATTTTGACCTTAAGAAGAGAATTGACAACAAGCTACATCAACTCAAGGATGAGGCCGCTCTGCCTACACTGCTAAAACCTCCTTCTTTGCAAACTCAGTAAGATATGCAGCCAGGTCAAGGCCCTCGATGCTCGTAGGCCGCCATTAGCCACACACCTTATACACAAGCAGTGGATGATTCTCAAGCCATTACTGCAATCGCTCCATCCTTATTGTCTGAATACAGG
The DNA here is from genome assembly GCF_014529385.1 of Adiantum capillus-veneris. Taxonomy (NCBI): domain Eukaryota; kingdom Viridiplantae; phylum Streptophyta; class Polypodiopsida; order Polypodiales; family Pteridaceae; genus Adiantum; species Adiantum capillus-veneris. Next base: position 112,420,532 of record NC_140947.1, on the reverse strand, counting down.
AATGACCTTCATAGATGATCACGGTGTACATGAGAGCATATGTGTGCACACACCAATTATACATGTGCGAGTGTGTATTGTTCTTATATGCATGTGTCAGTGCCCAATGTCATGGTGTGTGTTGTGTATATGTGCATACGTGCTTCCAAGAATTTGCTATCAAAACTCATATCTTATGTAATTATCAAGTCCACTTACCTTTGACTGAGCATAGAAGATGTTTCGGCCGATCTAGGCAGCATTACTCATGAAGTCAAGCATACCATCATTGAGTTAGGATTCCAGATTGTGCACCATATACATACTGGCAACTACTGCCACTGATGATTGTCGGCAGTACAAGTCTAGCTTAATTCTTAGCACCGCATACATGGTGAATGCATGCGTGGTGACTACTACCACTTATGACACTCGGCACTACAAGTCCAACTTCTAAGCAATCTAGAGTACTAACTCAATGGTGCCCTGCTTGGCTTCATGAGTCATGCCTAGATCGAAGCCTTTCCTATGGCAAGGCAAAGGTGATTAGAAATATGCCATTTAAGCGGATATGATGATTACATAAGATATGAGTGTTGATAACAAATTCGTGCAGGCACATATGCAAGCACACAATACGCACGTGCACCCATGGCATTGGACACCTATACATGCATATAAGAACAATATACACAAGCACACATATACTTGGTGTGTGCACACACATGCTCTCATGTATATCTTGATCGCTTCTAGAGCTCAGGTTCGTATTGAAACGATAAGAACAAAGCGCTTGCAATGTTGGGTTGAGAGTCACACCACTCGGGTATAAGGTGGGGGCGCTAATAGCGGCATGGGAGCATCGAGGGGACTATCATGTATGGTCTTGACTCTTGACCCAGCTACATGTCTTGCCGAGCTTGCAAAGGAGGCAGTACTAGCAACGCAGGCAGAGTGGTCTTAGCCTTGAGCAGCTCTTCTTAAGGCTCACAAGGGCATCAATTATGGCTTTCTCTCCGCTGATCAATCCCACGACATTGGTTGTCGTTTTGGCGGAGAGACAGCAATGCGACAGCTTGGCAGCAGAGGCAATGTTGCTAACATCTTGTCCCTGGATAATTGTAGGACCGGAAGTACTCTGGAGTGAGCCAAAGGAGCTCCAAAGCTTCGGTCGCCAGGTGGGATGGCAAGTAATCGATTCGGTCTAGCATGTGCCGCAACCGGGTCCTTTGCAATATTGTGGAAGGGTTTAATAAGCTGCTGCCATTGCGTGTTGGAATGGAAAATGTGTGTCTCTGGCCAGTGCCATCAGGTAGTCAAGCCCCGCCTCTTGCACCTTCTCATCAGGCTCCCTGCCCTCGCCGGAAAAGTGTGTCCACCATGCGTGCTTCCAAGACGCATGCATTGCAAGCAGATCACGTCCCGGTGGTGCTTTTGATGAGAGAGAGAGAGAGAGAGAGAGAGAGAGAGAGAGAGAGAGAGAGAGAGAGAGAAAAGCAGTAAGCACGCAAGCTTAAAGGTGGTTCTTATATATATAAGACAAGTGCAGGTGGGGTGTTATAATCATGCTCGCCTCTTCATCTTCGGCCTTGCCGTCACCAGTCTGCAAAAATAAAAGAAATCTAATAATATTGGATAACCCATGAGATTCCATCCAAGTGTCTGTGTGGATGCATAAGAGAGAAATTCTGCAGGGCCGTCTCTTCATCTTCGGCCTTGCTGTCACCCGTTACTCCTAAGCTCCGAAAAAAAAGGCACTCAATAATATAAGCGCATACTGTCGAAGGAGTCCTTTCTAGTTCCAACTTCCAGCTATTAGAAAACGAACACAACTTATGATTTTCCTCTATAATATCTTTGAAAGCATCTCTTTACAAACTAATGAGTTTTGATTTTTCCAAGATTGGGAGGTCCTACGTGGGCTCTTTCCAATTCTGAATTCCTACGATGGATGCCCGTCCTAAAAAACAAAAGCAGAGGCTCTCTCTCGTTTGAGGAGGAAGGAAAGAACATGTCTTTTCTCACCTATGATGGCACCTTTGGTGCCATAGACAAAGTCTTAGCCTTTACCAACGATTTGATGCAGCCTTTGGAGATGAGGGCTTCACGGAGTCCTCCAAGCTATGACATGTAGCTATGCATTTTCAAAGGTCTGGCAGACAATGGTGGACTAGTCTACAAGCTAGCGAGACGAAGCTCCAAAAACATGGAAAACCCTAAGAGCTTCCATAATGAAGCGGTTTCTTGCAAGGGATGCCAAAGACAAAGTTCTCACCGAATGGCGAAGCTTGAAGTTGACTCCCTACGAGTGGATCCACAAGTATGTGGACAAGTTTTGGGATTTATATCTCAAAGCGGCTATCTACAAAAAGATAGAATTTGTAGAACAAAAAAATAGTTTTGTGATGTGCTTTCTGAAGGTATGGCCGAGTATGTCAACTCTGCGTAGGACCATCTCTATGGTCATACACGTAACACCATACTATGGTTTCCTCGCGAATCAATTTCCTATTGGAATTAGGGTTGCAAGAAAACACACACAACTTGGAGAAGACAAAGGAAGATCAAGACACACAAAAGAGAGTATATTACTTAGTGTGCAATGGAAAGATAGATAGCCCTAGAGTGATGGGCATATATACAATGCACCGGGGGGGGGGGGGGGGGGGGGGATCTCCTAAAGAGGGAAAAAATGCATCGGCAGTCCTAGTATGTTCATACACATCACTAGTGATTCACTACCACATGTATATGGTAACAGACCCCCCTTGGGAGTGATGCGGTGAACGAGGACTGGAATGAAGAGTAAAGGGAAGTGCCATGCCCTGAGGACAGGATCACTCCACAAAGGGGAGCAAGCCCAAAGCTTTATGGAAATATTCGAACTTCTTAGGAGACAATGTATTTGTGAAAAGATATGCAAGGTTGTCATGTGTTGGCACATAAGCCCAGCTGATCTCTCTTGCTGAGAGCCTCTCCCTGACATAGTGGTAATGCACCTCAATGTGCTTTGTGCGAGCATGAAAAGTTGGGTTCCTCGCATGTCATAAAATCCAATATCTAACCACCCCAAATGATTTTCTCATATTAAACCTAATCATTTAATGTGGGAGAATAAACTGGAAGAAGGGTTAGGATATAGACATGTGCTTATAGATATATCTCAACACGGGGCCAATGGTAAAGGGGCCCAAATGAGAGATGAATATCAAAGAGCAAGGCTAACCAATGGAGCATAAAGACCTTGGAGTTAGATTCATTGAAGACCTCCAATAGTTAGTGTTAAAAGTCCTTTGACCTTAGTTAAGCTAAGGCTATTATGCTTGAGGTGGGAACCCGGCCCAAGCTTGAGCTTGTCATGTCTGATGACTGAGATGCTTGAGATGCTTCATGAAGTGCTTGAGGATTGAGATGTATGAGGTGCTTTTCATGCTTGAGATGCTAGGGTTGTACTTGAGGTGAGAACCCAACCCAAGCTTGAGGGGCTTAAAGGCCAAGCTTGTGGTGAGAACTAGGCCCAAGGTTGACGGGCTTGATGTGGCACAAAAGTCAAAGAAAACCCCACAAGGAGGGGGAGAGCCATGCAAGAAGGGGAGCGTAGCTGCTTGACCACTCTCTCTCCCAATGGGCACCCCTTGCACAAGAGGCAAGTAGGACACATGTCAAGCCCCTAGCTAGGTTACCCTCATGGTGTGCCTAAAGCATATTGGTTTTCCTTCCATGGGGTCCACTGATGATTTAGTGGATTTTATTAATTGTTTTGCATTTATCAAGCCCTCTCTCTCAAAGGGAAAGGGAGACACTTGTCCCAATATTATCCTTGTTGCTTGGTATGATTCTTGCTTGTGATTGGAGGGGTCCAATCATTAGGAAGAGTATGGGTGTAGGAGGGCCTCTTTATTTTCCATGAGCTTATGGAGGTGTTTAGAACTTTAATTTGATAAATTGGTGTACACCATGTGCGCAAGAATGGTGGGTGTGTAAGAGATGTGTAAGAGTGGTCAAAGGATGAAATTTTTCTCCAAAAAGGAGGTGGACAATTTTATGATTTTTGGCCTTCCATAACTCCCACATATGATCTCCGATTTGAGCGGAGATCATAGATTTGTAACCTTTACATCAAGCTCTTTCCATAGATATGCTACATGATATGGCTTTACCCACTAGATGTTAAATTCCATTTGGGGGAGAAACTTTGAATTTAGATAAACTAGCCGTTTTGGATGTTTGAATTCAAAAGCTCTCCTTTGATTACTTTCTTAATACTAAAGGTTTGACTTCCTTAAACTGTCAAATAAAGAGGCCCTCCTAGACCCCATTCTCTTGCTAATGGAGCTTCAAGCATGATCTACATAGGGGCGTTGACCAAGCAAGCACACTTTATTCCTATCAAAAAGACTATTAAGGCACACCAAATGTAAACTCTCTTCATATCCCAGATTTTTAAACACCATGACGAGTAATTTTTGGAAAGGTCTCTTTGAAAATCTAGGCACAAGATTGAATTTCTCTTCGGCCTATTACCCACAAACGGATGGCCAAAGTGAGACCAATCTTATGATACTCGATCTAATAAAGACTTATGTTAACGAAGTAGATCAATGCTCACAATGAGAAAAGTACTTACCTCTCGTAGAGTATGCATACAATAATATTGTACATACTTCTACGGGAAAATCACCTTTTGAGATCATTGAGGGAAGACCCAAAAGTCCCTTGCTACTTAAAGTACATGGGAAGATCTTCGCTGCCGATGAGTATAGTTGTGACCTACAAGAATATTTCCAGAAGATTAAGGAGGTTATATCCATCTCTCAACAAAGGCAAAAAGCCGCTCCTGAAAAGCGTAGAAGGGCCTTAACATTCAAAAGAAATGATTGGGTCTTACTTAAGTTTCCTAAGGCTCGATTAAGGGAAACGACGGGCAAAAATCCTACAGACCATCAACTGAATTTTGCTAAGCTAGCAAAAAGATAGTACTATGGTCCTTTCCAAATCTTGAAGCCTATCAATGGGATGGCTTACCAACTCAAGTTGCCCAACCATTACCTCATACACAATGCTTTTCATGTGAGCCTACTTAATCCCTACAAAGGAGAGCCACCAAGTGAACCAATCATTGAAGACCCTCCCGAAGTTAAAGAACAAGAAGAGGTGCTACGACCCGAAGCTAGCCTTCAGCATGAAGACAAGGTACTATGACATGGTAAGATTATCAGATGGTATCTTATTAAGTTAAAAAATTATCCTTTTGAAGATGCTAGATGGATGCAAGAAATACAGTTTAAGGATAGCATGAACCTTCTCAATGCTTACAATGCTACATTAGACTAAGAAAATGTACAAATTTCTTTTAAACAACCAATGTTTCTCTTTTTATTGTGCACAAATTTAAATAGTATCCATGCTTAGAATCATGTGTATTATGATTGCATGGCAACAATCCACTTTTTTGAATTATGTGCTTCATCAAAAGACAGAGGTTCCTCAACATCATGTAAGCCAGACACAACCAAATCATAACAATCTAATGCATAAGATGCATGACAAGAACCTGAACGAGTAGGACTAGGAAAAGGTGCATCGTACTTACTATCATGCAAAGTATGCACCAGCCATTTAGGCATACCGCTAGCGTGCTCATTCTCAACCCTTTCCTCACCAAGTTCATCATGTACATCTGCATCAGTAATAGGCTGATCTGCGACATTTTCAAAAACCCTCATAGGCTGTACATTTGCCTCATTTGAATTTACATTCAAAAACTTCCACCACTGAAAAGACGCAATAAAGTGTCATAAATGTCCTGTGAGCTGACATTATTGTCTCTAGTACATGACACCAAGGGCCTGAACTGAATCTTCCACATAGACAACATTTCGTAAGACCAAGATACGCTTTGTTTGCAAATGATACAACCTGTAACCTTTTCTTTCAGCACTATAACCAACAAAAATACATTTGTTAGCCTTATCATCCAATTTTTTGCGTTGTGTTTGTGGCCCATAATCATATGCCAAACAACCAAAAACACGCATGTGCTCAATAGAAGGCTTTCTATCATGCCATGGCTCAGGAGTAATAGATTGCAAATCTTTTGTAGGACACGTATTTAGTACATAAGTGGCACACATGATGGCCTCCAAGCTTGTGAGATAGAAGCCTACATCGACACTCTCTTGGCATGTGGATGCAAATCCAACCAAGAGCCAAGCTTCAATGCATGCTCATCTCCTCTACCAAGCTAATTACTAAGCTAAGCTATGCTACATATGAGTGATTATGAGAGGAGATGTACATCTTTCTCGTAAGATACTCCTTCTTCCTCTCAATCTACTCTCATACCCTGCTAGCTCTCACCATCTTCGAAGGTGTGTGAGGTCTTGGGTCTGAGAACAGGGATAATTCAAGTTGTGTTTGATTAAGTGTTTTGCTTAGTGCATGAAGCTTCCATCTTCATTGCACTAGCTAGTATTGAAGGAACACAAAGAATTGTATTGTACAATGTCTCTCTTGATGGGAGAAACCATAATACAAAGCCTTTTGGAGGGGGGACCGGCTCCATGCAAATCCGGTCCTCAATTGTTGTCAATAGCTTAATTTATCTCTCTTTTGAAAGTATTGTTGATGCTATCTAACTAGGTGTTATGCTTTTTGTTGCTCTCTCCACCCAAGCACTCTTGTAATTCTCATTAGGAATCTATTCTAATGAAATGCCCACTATGTTCATGCTAATTTCCGCTACACACAAGTTATTAGGCCATTAAATGTTACACTTCTTGATCCCTCGTACATAAAGTGCATCAACAAGTGTGAAAAAACTGCCATTTGGCAGCAGTAAGCACAATCTTTTTAACTCCCTGAATCGGATAAGAGGCATTGTTGGGACAAGTAGCTAAATTCTTGTGAGGGACCACTACAAGAGGTCACTTTAATTCCGACGCCACATTACCGGCGTCACTGGCGGGCGTCGGTATATGTGTGTGTATTTATGGAGGGAGCCAAGTTTTTTCAAAAAATTTCATTTTCAAAATTACGATGCCTATTTTGGTAGGTGTTCTGATGTCAGCGCGAATGCGCATTCCGACGCCCCTTTCGTTGGCTGTTTCGACGCCTATACCAACTTCTTGCGCCATATCTCAAGCTCTCCTCTTCACCCTCTCTCACAGATCTGCTGCGATACATGCCGTCAGAGGTGCTAATCTTGCTTGTGGGTTAGCGCATAACACTAAGGTAAGATTATTTCATGTTTTCTTGTAGATTTAGGGTTTAAGGTTTAACTTTGTGTTTGTGTTTATGTTTGTGTGTGCGTTTTTGCAGGTTCTACGACTTCTTAGGCAACAACTTTCATTGCTCAAATAAGACTAATGTGAGTGCTCAAACCTTTAAATGCATATTAAGTTTATTTAAAATACTTTGTATATTAAAAAAAGAAAATTTCATGCTTTAAACTTTGAACGCTTTAAACTTTGAATGCTTTAAAAGAAATTAGGCTTTTTTATGTGAAATTTCATTTAAAATTATGGAAAAAATTTGTTTAAGTTTATGAAAAATCTTGTTTTGAAGATTTTTTTTTTGAATTATGTCGTTTTTCAAATTCTGTAGTTGATGGTGTTTATGTTTTAAGTTAAGTTTAAGCTAGATTAGGTTAGGTTATGTTAAGTTAAGCTACATTGTTATGTTAGGTTATACGTTAGGTTAGGTTAGGTTATCTTATACATTAGGTTAGATTGAGCTAAGCTACGTTGTTAAGTTATATTAGGTTATCTTATAAGTTACGTTAGGTTATGTTACGTTAGGTTAGGTAAATCTACATTAGGTTAAGTTAGGCTAAGCTATGTTCGACAATACGGCAAGCTATAGAGCTTACCCATAGTGCATACTAAAAACAGCACAATGGCGTTCCGTTCGTCAATATAGCAATCCATAAAGCTTACCCACAACACATATGCATTGTGGGCAAGCTCTATGGCTTTCCGTATTACTAACGGCTCGCCATTGTGTTGTTTATATGTCCGCGAGCGGATTTCAATTCCTAGAATAGCACCATGGCGAGCCGTTTGGCAATACGAAAAGCCATAGATCTTTCTTACAATGTATATACATTGTTCGCAAGCTTTATGGTTTGTCGTATTGCCAAACGGCTTTCCATGGTGTTGTCTATATGTTTGCGAGCAATTTTCAAGCGCTAAAATTACCTCGTGCCCTTAAAAACAACACAATGGTGATCCGTTTGGCAATACGACAAGCCATAAAGCTTGCTTACAAGGCATATGCATTGTGCAAAAGCTCTATGGCTTGCCATATTGCCAACGGCTCACCATGGTGTTGTCTATATGTCTGCGAGCGGCTTTTAGGCCATAAAAACGCTTCGCAACTCTAAAAACAACACAATGGTGAGCCGTTTGCCAAATTGGCAAGCCATAGAGCTTGCCTACATCGCATATGCATTGTGGGCAAGATCTACGGCTTGTCGTTTTGCTAAACGCCTCACCATTGTGTTGCTTTTATGTTAGGTTAGGTGATGTTAGGTTTGGGTTATATGTTAGTTTAGGTTAGAGCTATCGACGACATAATAGTCGAGAAAATACTTCGGATATGACGCGTGTACTTCAAAAAACACAATCGGACTTTGAAGTGACTCGTGTACTTCAAAAAACGCAATCGGACTTCGGTTAGGTTATGTTATCGGTTAGGTAGATGTTATAAGATATGTTACATTAAGTTAGGTTAGGTATAGGTTTTACGTTAGGTTAGATTATATTATAGGTTCGGCATAATGATTATAGGTTAGGTTAGAGCTAGCGTGAAATTAATAGTAGTAAAAACGCAATCGAACTTCGAGGATGACTCATGTACTTCTAAAAACGCAAACAGACTTCGGTTAGGTTAGGTTATAGGTTAGGTTGATGTTATAAGTTAGGTTATATACATTAAGTTAAGTTAGGTATAGGTTTTACGTTAGGTTAGATTATAGGTTAGGCATAATGATTATAGGTTAGGTTAAGTTTAAGTTATAAGTTAAGTTAGATTATGTTAGGTTATGTTAAGTTAAGCTACGTTGTTATGTTAGGCTATACGTTAGGTTAGGTTAGGTTATCTTATATGTTAAGTTAGATTAAGTTTAGCTACGTTAGGTTAAGTTATATTAGGTTAGGTTAAGTTAAGCTACATTAAGTTAAGTTAGGTTATCTTATATGTTAGGTTAGATTATGTTACGTTGGGTTATGTTATGTTAGGTTAGGTAAAACTACATTAGGTTAAGTTAGGCTAAGCTATGTTCGACAATAGTGAGCCGCTTGCCAATTTGGCAAGATCTATGGCTTGTCGTTTGGCTATATGCCTCACCATTGTATTGTTTTTATGTTAGGTTAGGTTATGTTAGGTTTAGGTTATATGTTAGGTAAGGTTAGAGCTATCGACGGCATAATAGTCGAGAAAATACAAACGGACTTCCAATATGACGTGTGTACTTCAAAAAAACGCAATCCGACTTCGAAGTGACTCGTGTACTTCTAGAAAAAATGCAATCGGACTTCAAGAGTGCACATAGACTGGAAGAACCTTAATATATAGTCATTGACCAATAAAGACGAGATTATTACCCTGTGGTCCTAATCTCCGTGCATCTCTAGACCAAGGTGTGCAGGGATCGCGCCTGGCTAGAGAATATGAGGTTGTTAGAGCTAGAAAAAAATAGTTGAAAAAATGCAATCGGGCTTCAAAAGTGCACACAGACTTCAAGAACTTCAAGATATAGTCATTGACCAATAAAAACGAGATTATTATCCTATGGTCCTAATCTCCATGCACCTCTAGACCGAGGTGTACGGGGATCGGGCTTGGCTAGAGAATGTTAGGTTGTTAAATCTTGCAGTTATAGCAACTAGAGTGTTTTAATTATTTGTTGCATCATTGGTAGATAAATTATGGGCGATACGATGATGTGTCCTTGTGTGAATTGCAAGCATCAGATCTTTAGAAAACAAAAAATCTGCGACCAACACATACGCAATCATGGTCTCTTTCCGATAGAGCAAGTACAAGACCTACGTTATCGATCTCATGGTCTAGAGATTGAAGGTCAAAGTTTGCAAGTAGATATTGCTCCAACTTCATCCCAGAGAAGAGGATTTTTAAACGAGCGGCCATCAACTGAGTCCTCCCAACCAATACCTGAAGCGGCATTTCAAGAAGTAGAGATGGAGCAGATGTTGTATGCGGTCTTTGACATGGATTTCAACATAGAAGGAGACAACATTAAACGCAGTACTGTGGACCAACCTCAGCCATCCCGTTCATATTGATGGCATGATAGCAACGATGAGGAGGGCGAGATGATGCAAAGTCTTGCACGCATGCCACTCTACATTGGTGCGAAAATCTCAGTTCTTCATACCGCACTAGAAATGCTTAATTTCTAGTTTGTCTACGGTTGGTGGTCTGACGCCTCCATCACAGAGCTTTTCACGTAAACATATTTATCCTAAGCATGGTAAAGTGCAAATTACAGTTCATATAAAGTGATCAAAGGGCTGACTTGTTCATGTAACGTCAGGGTTGCTCAATGAGCAAATCCTTCCAGAAGGGAATCACATCCCCCCTACCCGTCCAGTCGCTAAAAAGCTTCTTACTAATTTGGGCTTGGATTATCAGAAAATACATGCATGTCGTAATGATGGTATACTTTTTCGCAATGAGTATGCAAACCTGGAACACTGTCCCAATTGTGGATCAAATAGGTACAGGGAGGACACAGAGGGAAAATTTATCCGAACAAAGGTCCTTTGACACTTTCTTATCATTCAAAGAATAAAGAGCATGTTCAGGTGCAAGTGCATAGCTGCCTTGATGACATGGCACTAAAATACTAGATCGACAGATGATGTTATGCGGGTACCTTTTGACTCTCGTGCATGGAAGTACATAGAGGAAAGTTGGCCTACATTTAAGAACGAGCCTTGGTGTATCCGCTTTGGTCTGGTAATGGACGGAGTAAACCCATTTAGATTACGGAGTTCGGCATGGAGCACGTGGCCTATTTGTCTGGTTAATTATAATCTTCCACCATGGCTCCCTATCAAGAAGGGCCATCTGTTGATGTCATTGATCATCCCAGGAAAGTACAAAGCAAAGAACATGTACGTCTATCTGGCACCACTTATAGAAGATCTCCAAATCTTGTGGATAGGAATCGATATGGTTGATATGTCTCAACCAATTGGACGACGAAATGTACATGTGCAAGGCATTCTCATGTGGACTATGCACAATTGGCCAAGGTTCGGTGAGTGCTCAGGTAAGTTCCTTTAAAACCCTCACACCCATGTGATTCATGGCTATGTCAACGCTTTTTAATATTAATATGTGATGTTTCAGGCTTGAGTTACTCGGGAAATCATGCATGTCCGAAATGTGGTCCTCGACTCGGCTTCCGCCGCTCTGAGCATTTGAGCAAGAAAGTTTACGAGGAGCATGGTAGATTTTTGCCTGAAGGAAATGAGCTACGTTGACCAAACATATGCAAACATGATATCAATCCACTAAAAGCGAGTGATTGGAAAAACATGTGGCTGGAGAGGGAAGATTGGATGCCATCTAGAATGAAAAGACTTTCTAATTTCCATGATCTTCCATATTGGAGTGACCTGCTGATTAATCATTTGCTTGACCCAATTCACATCTTCAAGAATGAGGGGGAGATCATATGGAAGACCATCATTGGAAAAACAGAGAGCAAGGCCCAAAGAGATGACATGCAGGCTGTGGGTCGAATGCCAGAGATGTGGCCTCGACTAAGCCCAATGGAAAGTGGTCTATACCAAAAGGTCCATGGGTTTTGAGTTGCGTAGAAGAGAAACAAGTGAAGAAAACTATATCTTCATTCAAGACTCCCACATGGTGCATGCAATGTTTGAAAATGGCTTTTACAAGAGATGACAATCTCAATGGTCTTAAGTCCCACGATTGGCACAAAGTTTTACAGTTCATCTTACCAATTGCCATAAAGGGTTGTTTGACAGATGAAATTAGAAAAACAATCTACAAAATCAGTGAGTTGGTACGCTGGATCAGTTCAAAAGAGATAAGAGAAGATAGCATCGATGCAGCACGCTTAAATGCTATTGAAACAGTGTGTATGGTGGAGAAGTACTTTCGGACAAACATTCTTACCATCCAAATGCATGTACTTGTGCATGTGTTTGATGAAGTTGCAGTTGCTGGGGTGGTCCATAGCAGGTGGATGTTCTTCTTAGAGAGATTTATGAAGACTTTAAAGGGGTTTGTTCGTCAAAGGGCTCGCCCCGAGGGTAGCATGGCCAAAGGATGGCTTGTACAAGAGTCTCTTGTCCTCATCAGTGAATTTTTGGTCTCAATTGATCTAGAGATGCCCCGAATGTAGACTACTGAGGTCAACGTCAAGGTGACAGGGGACAAGCCACAGGGACAAGTAATCATTAGGAAGATGGACATCACAATACGAGAAAAGGTTATGAGATTTTGCCTTCTCAACTCAGACATCCTGCAAAAGTGGCTAAAGAGGTACGAAGGGGAAAAGCAACAATGTTTGACAGATCGCCTTCAATTCAAGCGCAACCATGCAACTAGAAACCTTCCTTTTCTAGACCATCTTCAAAAATTGCCTAACTTTCCAGCTGGGTGATGGTTAAATGCGACACTCTCAAAGGCAAAGAGGAGTGAAGTGTTGATTACTGAAGAGCAAGAGGAGATGTCAAGGGGTTGCGATTGGCATGTACATTTCATAACTTCCTTTTCGAGTTGTACATGAAAATTAGTTTGCTTTAATAACTTTTAGTCTGTTTCAATTTTGTGGCTGCAGTATCACAAATATGGAGATTTGTGGTTGCACGGAAAGTACTTCAGAGTGCAATGGATCGATGAACAAAGGGTCACGTTCGACAGTGGTGTTAGGGCAAGCTTTGTCCAAGAAAGTAGGATTAGTGCTAGGGATGAGAATATAGATACTGGTGAGCTTGAATACTTTGGCTACATCCAAGACATCTTGAAGATTATCTTTAGAAAGTTTGATATGTTTATCTTTGATGTCAAGTGGTTCAAAGTTATTACAGCGGCCCTAATCCAACTGTATGCAAAGACAAGAGTGGATTGATTCAAGTGAGCTCTACGCGGGTGTGGACAAATGTGCGGGATACATTTGTACTTTCGCAGCATTGTGAACAAGTTGTGTTCATACACGATCCACTATGGACAGAAGCTGATGAGAATAATCTGTCTAAACCCTACTGGCTCTATGTCGTTCAATTTGCTCCATATAGCAAGCAAGTGTGTGAAGGACTGGATGTTGAGCTCGAAGAGGTGATTCATGAACAAAGCGCAGGACCGACTCCAACTTTAAGTTTAGATTTTGAGGTGGATGTCAGCATTGAGCAATTGTCTGAACCTAGAGATGAGGTGTCAAATAATGAAGCTGATGTGGAGAGCGACGAAGAAGTAGAGTTCGACGATGAATATGTAGAAGTACAGATTGAGATAGACATCTGTGGTGCATCAGATCTCATAGAGGATGAGAGATTAACTAATGACTTTTGCTAGGAAACCTTTTGCATGGCTCTTTTTATTAGTCTACAATACACGTTAGATTTTGGTCATTTATGTAGCAGTTTCTTTGATTTGTTTCATTTGTGTAGCAGTTTCATTGATTTGTTTTTTGTATTGATTAAGCATTTCTTACGTAAACTAACGTATTTTGTGTGTTTTGTTTGTGTATGATTATCCATGGCCGATGACGATGAGCCCTACTCTCCTAGTTTTAGTTTTCCAATCACTCCAGTCCGCATGTCACCCGAGTAGATGGGCTTGTTTTTGTCTCAGTTCACACCTGAGAAGATCCCCATGGCACAACACCTTTGGGGTGCATGTGTAGGTACCTCTAGACCTACTATGATCGACCCTACACCCGGGACTAGTGTGTTCCCTACACCGAGCGGCCTCACACCTCACTCAAGAGTGCCCCCTATGACTGTGCCCTCTACACCAATGGGTGGTTCATCCTCGAGACGACGGTGCCGTTGATCCGAGCCTATCACAAATTTTTATTTATCATATTTTGTTGGTTTTCCTTGCTTCTAGAGGTTTACAATAAAAGAAAGAGTGAGAACAACCTCTTGGAAAAATTAGAAAAAAAAAAAGATTTTTTCTTGACTAGTTCACCGGAGGTGAAAGGTAGAGGGAGAACCTAGTGGTAAAGGGAAGGGAAAATATGTAAATGTGAAAAGAAAAGGTATGATGTGGTTGTGGAGCCATGCACCCATGATTCAAGGGTCATGAGTGGCTCATATCATCATGGCTTTGGAGCCATACGATGATTCAAGCAAATGGGACCCAAGTGGAAGACTTGGTAAAGGAAGAAACCATACACATGATTTTGCTGAATTTTTAAAAAATACTTCCACTCCGATCCAAGAAAAGTTGCCTCATCAAAGTTGTAGCTGATGAGCTGGACATTCTGGCCATATTTTTTTTATAATTTTTGCATCTACGGTCTAGGAGATATGGCCAAAATGGTGGACGCCAGTTTTTTCAACTGTGGTGGAGACCACCCCCTCTACCTTTACACACACACACCCTTCCTTTTCCACATTGAGACCTTCTCTAAAATCAGCCATTAGTCTTCTCACCCTCCTCTCCTTCCTTCTCTCTCTCAAGCTCAAAAACCCATCAAAGTTCCTCTTCTAATCACCTCTCAAGTCATGCTTAATCTTGTTGTAATTCATAAGTTCTCATTCAACCCCTTCCTATTATTACTATATATGTATTGATTTTATGTAGATTCTTTACATTTTAAAATAAGGAAGCTCTTGGACTCAAGCTATGGAGGAAGGAGTGAAGACAACACAAGTGATGATGGAGCTAATTGGTCAACAAATCACTTGGAAGGAGCTTCTTCATTGGTTGAATGTCCCTAATCAAGCTTCATTTGTACAAATTACACTTGGATCTTAACCTCACTCCTAATCACTCTCTTTCCTATATAAAGAGGCCTTCCCCTTCGTAATTTCAAGCCTCCCTCAGCCCCATTGAGCCTTTGTATCATTAACCATGAGCCCATAAGCTCATTCATTCACTCTATTCTTGCACATCCTAGAGTGCAAATTGTTTCATGCTAGTAACCTCTCCTCCTCTTACTTATGTTAATTAAGAGAAATGTTTTATATGTGTGTGAGAATGCTTGATGTGATCTTGGCTAATCCTTGAGTGATTGTTTGGTAATCTATATGCTATTTGTGTTGGGAGTGTTTGAAGTCATCCATTCCTTGTACACACACTACGGTTAATGCTTCATTCATAGTGATCTCTCTCTCTCTCTCTCTCTCTCTCTCTCTCTCTCTCTCTCTTTATGTAGCGGTCCTAGTCCACGCTTCCAAGACTAGGTGGTGCCCTCATCTCATTTCCCTTGTGGCGCAATGGAGTTTGTTTTGGTGTAGAGGCCGCCATTCCAAATTTCCTTCGTCATAAATTGGTGCCCCCACGGAGGAGTTCTCAAGCAGCGCTCTATCAATCCTATGAAGGAAGATCCATCAAATTCTCCGAGACTTCCACTATGGTCTCCCCAAGAAGCTCGAGAAAAGAAGCGTCTTTATCGACAAACGGCATGTATGCGGGTAAAGAGAGTTAACTACACACACCCTTCTTTGCTTCAAGGAAAATCTTGTAGTCATCAAGTCCCTAGGTCAAAAAATTGTGTTGAGTGCTTTGTGGCTAGTGTGAAGACACTTCCTTTGAAGCCTCGACTTCAGGTGGTGAAAGCACTCTCAAACTCAGGAATTAACAAGTTTTTGGAGGGGGAGCTACACATCAATGGGGTGCGGTATTGGCAAGAGGCTACATATGGTGATGCACTCCAACTACTACTAGCAAGAAGGCTCAAGGTGGTTGAGAGGGTAGCCATCGAACCCTATGAACTCTACAAAGCTGAAGATGGTCACACCAAAGCTAGGCTAATCACTGGTGAGCAAATTCTTCGCATCTCTCAAATGATGGGATCCAAGAGAGCTCAACTTCAATGAAGTGCTTCATGGAAGTTTGTAATTAATGCACCAATGAATAATCCCATTTTCTACAACTTTCAATCAGTTTAGAATATTAGGGTGAATGTGCACATTGATAGAAAGATTTTTTTCCAACAAAGATTGGTCTTCTATTTTGGAGCTGAGAGGTTGAGAGAGATATTGCTGTCCCCTGACCCTATAATATTTCCTATTTTGGAGTATAATGTATCTTTTGATGTTCACATCTTCATCTTGCTTTAAGCATACTCCATGAATCATAGGGATTTATATGGACCTTTCCAACCTCTTGCTAGACAAACTGTGCATATAATAGCTAGCACAAAGCTTAGGTTCCAAAACATCATAAGGGACTTACTAGGTCCTCGTCGTCTAGCTGAGATTAATGCATCTATCAATCCATTTATTCTACCCTTAATAAGATATGATTTGGGCCTAGACGTTTTCATCTTTGTACTGTATTGAGAGGAAGGCAACCCACTTTTATGATGGCTTTCCCAAATTTTTTTGGGCGTAGTGGGGAAAATGCTGGGGATTTTTTGGATAACTTGGATATGGCTTTCCTTGTCTCTGGGAGGGATGACGAAGCATTGAAATTGAGAGCTTTTCCTTTGGTGCTCAAAGAAGAAGCTAGGGTATGGTTCCACGCTCTAGATCCAACCCAAAGAATTGATTGGGAGGGATTGAAGGTGGCTTTCCTACGAAGATTTCAACGAGCTAATTCGGCAGAAGAACTATGGCAACGGCTTCTGTCCCTTCATCAAGTTGACCCTCATGGTTATGTAACCTATGAGGAAGGTTTTCTAAAACTTTGGGGCCAATGGTCAGACTCACTAAACCCTGGTGAGCGAGCTCCCAATTGCCTCCAAAAGGATCGATTTATCTCAGGTTTGTACCCCTTGCTAAGGGAGAAGGTAAAGAGAAAATTTCCAAATGCTTTGGAAGATGCCTTAAGAATTGCTAGGGAAAAGAATAGAAAGATTCTCTATCAAACCCAAACTGGCCAGCTAGCTTTGGGAGGCAATATCACAACTATGGAAGCTTCTCACATACCTCCAAATGTGCCTAATGCACCAGACCTCAATAGAGGTCAACAAGAAGATATGCTCCAACAAATAAACAATCTCACAAACCAGGTAGAGGGGTTGAGAGTAAATCTTGTGCAGGGTGCAAGAAGGCCTATTGAGGGAAATGGTGGGAATCGGCCACCAATGCGACGTCAAGCAAGGGAAATGTTGTGTTACAATTGTGGGGAAATTGGCCACGGCATGTATAATTGCCCTCATCCTAGAAGATATGACTACCCTGTCAGAGGTCCTCGACAACAAGTAAGTCCACCCCGTGCTAGAGCTCAAGCACAAGAGCAACCGCAACCTCAAATTTTGCAGCCACCTCGTGCTCAAGCTCAAGCCCCTGCTACTCAACCAAATGTGAGCATCATAAGGATGGAGGAGGTCCTCAAGGGCAGAAGCAACCAGGAAGAAATAGCTAAAGGGAAGATGAAGATAGATGAAGTGGCTACAATGCCTAACAAACATGTGCGTGTCCAAGAAGAAGTAGGTAAAGAAACAAGCAAGGATGCAAGCAATGAAGCAAGTACATCTCGGGCAGCTAAAGATGAAGCCAAGAAGAGAAAGATCCGTACTAGGGCTCAAATTGACATCTCTGATTTCCCTATGGGATCTCGGACACAACCTTATGACTTGACAGCTGATGTGAGTTCTCAAGGACCAAAGATTACTTGGCCACAACTACTTCATATCTCCCCAAAGCTTCGACGACAATGGTAAAAAATGGTGAGCACGAGGGCAAAGCGAAGTAAGCTAGTAAGTGTAATCAAAGCATATGGTCTCAAGGATATAGTGCCTTTGGTGGAGGCTCAAATCAAGGGACAACGGATTCCAAAAACTTACATTGACAATGGAGCAGAGGTTTGTGTCATGACAGAAAAGCTAATGCATCAATTGGGTTTAGAGGTAATGGAATCATCAAACTTTAGGGCAAAAATGGCCAATAATGTCTCTGTCACTTGTGTGGGTGTAATGAAAGCTTTGAGAGTTTCTGTTTTTGGAATCACTACAGAGGTTGATGCTTATGTGATGCCAGTAAAGGGAGAAGGATACCCCCTTATTTTAGGACGACCTTGGCTCATGGGTATAGGAGCTAGGCAAGATTGGGCAACAGGAGACTTGGAGTTGAGGCCTCGCATGGGTGGCCATAGTCGGAAGGTGGTTTATAACCTAAAGAATGGGCGACAAGAGAACCTTGAACTAGAGATGTCAGCTGATAAGTGGAGCTCAAGTGGATGCTCCTCGTCTATGGACGAGGAAGAGAGTTCAAGTGAAGAGAGTGATAGAACTCTCGAAGTCATGGGCGTCACCATAAAGGAAACTACCTCATCAGAAGACAACCCAAGGATCCAAATGGAGAATGTGTGGGATACCAACCTAGAGGAGATGTTATCCAAGGATATAAAGGAAGAAGAAAAGGAGGGTTATGTAAATGTTCTCAAGAAGCATGCATCATTGTTTATTTCTGATTACACTCACATTACAGGTGTCACTGCAGTGAAGCATCATATCCATCTAAAAGAAGGGAGCAAGCCAGTAGTACAAAAACTAAGAAGATTAGGAGTTGTCCAACAAAATGGACTGTTGTCTGAGGTGAAGAGACTCTTAGAAGCAGGATTCATATACCCAGTAGAAGATTCAGAATGGGTCTCCCCAGTAGTGGTGAGGCCAAAGAAGAATGGTAAATGGCGAGTGTGCGTGGATTACAAGCCACTAAATGCTGCAACAAAGAGGGACCACTTCCCTCTCCCATTTCAAGATGAGATTCTAAATGAAGTAGCATGCCATGAGAGATACACAGTGTGTGATGGCTACTCTGGCTACTTTCAAATACGCATTGCAGAGGAGGACCAGAAAAAGACTACTTTCATCACACCATGGGGATGTTTTGCATTTCGAGTCATGCCTTTTGGTCTCACCAACGCTCCAGCCACCTTTCAACGATTCATGAACATGGTCTTCCAACCTTACTTTGGTAAGTCCATAAGGGTTTTCATAGATGACTTTTGTATTTACAGCTCCAAAAGTATGCATCTCGGCAAGATTGATGAAGGATTTACGCGTTTAGCTAAGCTGGGTGGACAACTAAACAAGGACAAATGTCACATTGGGGAAAGCAAGGTTACACTATTAGGGCATGTAGTGTCCATTGATGGAATCGAGGTAGATCCTGAATAGATAGAAACATTGCTAAATCTACCTTCCCCAACTTCCATCAAACAATTAATCTCCTTCTTGCAAAAGCTAAGATATTTGAGTAGATTCATACACTTACTCTCCCAAGTGATATTTCCTCTACAACAGCTGACTCGTCAAGAGACGCTTGTTTGGAGTGAAGAAAGTGAAGGGCATTTTAGAGAGATTAAAAAAATGTTAGGGTCACTCCCTATAATCCTCCAACCTTGTTGGGAAGAAACATTCTTTGTAAACCCTAGTGTGGGAGAAGAAGCCATTGGTGCTGCCCTCCTACAAAAAGATCAAAAAACATCCTTTATGAGGCCCGTGTATTTTGCTAGCCGCCTCATGGAAAACACAGAGAAGGCCTACACCCTGATGGAACAGCTAGTGTTAGCTCTCATGTTTGCGGTAACCAAATTTCGGCCATACTTGCTGCCGAAGAGGTTTGTAATTATCACTGTGGAGGATATGTTTCCCTATGCACTACAACATATGGAAATCTCTGACAAAATAGCAAAGTGGGTGGTGCGACTTCAAGAGTTTGATTATACAATACAGGTTGAAAGAACAACTCGAGCATGCTTAGCCGACATTTTAACAAACAAGTGCTATGAAAAAGTTTTCCATTTGAAGAGAAAGG
The DNA here is from genome assembly GCF_014529385.1 of Adiantum capillus-veneris. Lineage (NCBI taxonomy): Eukaryota > Viridiplantae > Streptophyta > Polypodiopsida > Polypodiales > Pteridaceae > Adiantum > Adiantum capillus-veneris. Next base: position 112,400,616 of record NC_140947.1, on the reverse strand, counting down.
AACTTCCACCACCTCCAGCTCCAGAGGCTTTGGTCAATGCTTATAGCCTTTACTTTGATGGAGCATACAAGAGAACCAAGGATAAGGCAGCTACGGGCATTGTGGTCTTATCTCCATTGGGAGAGAGGATCCATGGTGAAGGGATCACTCTAGAAGATGTCCACTCCAACAATGAAGCAGAATATCATGCTCTAATTCATGGCCTTTGTTGGTGCCTCGATAATTCAATTAAGAGATTAAACGCTTTTGGTGACTCCATGCTTTTGGTAAGGCAAATGCAAGGTACATGGGCTTGCAAAAATGCCCGTCTCTCTACTAAAATGAGAGAAGCCAAAGCTCTTATGAGGAGATTTAGGGAGGCACAAGTACATCATGTGCCAAGAGACCAGAACAAGGATGCAGACCACCTAGCATCATCAAAGTTAAATGAGTCAATAGTGGGAGCAGTGGCCATCAAACTTCCACTTCAGCAAGGCAAGGAGGACTTGGAAGATATTATGCACATTCTGGAGCAAGGAGAGGCTCCTAAACACTTGAATGCAGGGGAAAGGCGATGGTTAGCTAGGAAGGCTACTAGGTATCGCATAGTAAATGATGACTTGTATTGTCTAGGTAAGGATGGTGTGCTTAAGAGAGTGCCTTTGAAGAGTGAAATGGAAGAAATTTTAAAAGCTTGTCACGATGATATGTGCGGAGGACACTTTGCACACGACGTCACTAGTAGAAAGGTTCTACAAGCTGGGTTTACTTGGCCAAGTCTTCATCGTGATGTCAAATACTGGTGTCAAACATGTGATGAATGTCAGAAAGCAGGACCATGACGGCTCATAGCTGAACCTCAGAACCCAATAAAGGTATATGGGCCCTTTGAGAAGTGGGGAATTGATGCCATAGGGCCTCTACCACGCACTCAGTCAGGTAAAGAGTACATCATCATGGGAGTAGACTACATGACTAGATGGGCTGAGGCTATGCCGACCAATAGAATTACTGCTAAGGATGTGAGTCAGTTCATCTTTGACCACATCTGTTGCCGGTTTGGCACCCCTCTTGAAATACTATCTGATAGAGGACCAGAGTTTAGAGCAAACTTGGTAGGAGAACTCATGAAGAAGCTAAATATTCAGCATCAACACTCTACTCCTTACTACCCTCAGTGCAATGGTTTGGTGGAAAAAGTAAATGGAATCATTTGCAAACTTCTCACCAAACAGGTACATGCCATGCGCCAAGATTGGGACAAACACCTGAATGGAGCTCTATGGGCCTATAGAACCTCCTTCAAAACCACATTAGGATACACACCCTTTCATTTGGTTTATGGAAAGGAGGCGCTTTTGCCCATTGAAGTGAAGTTAACAAGTCTTCGAATATTGGGTAGCCAGGTAGGCTCTCAAAAGGAGAAAGTACATCAAAGGATCATGGATCTAGAGAGGCTGCAATTGGATCGTGAAGAAGCCATCAACCACTATTCTCAAGAAGCAGAGAAGCATAGAGAAAAGTTCAACAAAAAGATAGCATCCAAAGACATCAAAAAGGGATCTCTGGTGCTTCGATATGACAATCGCTTCGACACTCGTAAGGATGGAAAGTTTCTTTTCAGATGGGAAGGCCCGTTCTTGGTCACCAAAAAGTTCAAAAATGGCTCTTACAGACTTCAAGACATTGATGGTAAAGTGCACAAGACCAAGACAAATGGATGGCGTCTAAAGCCATATCACATTAGGATAAGGTCAGCTCAAGATCAAAGAAAGTAGGCTAGAGGCATAAATACCCCCTAGCCAGGTTTGGGGGGGCTATGATCCGAGCCTATCACAAATTTTTATTTATCATATTTTGTTGGTTTTCCTTGCTTCTAGAGGTTTACAATAAAAGAAAGAGTGAGAACAACCTCTTGGAAAAAAAAATTTTAAAAAAAGATTTTTTCTTGACTAGTTCACCGGAGGTGAAAGGTAGAGGGAGAACCTAGTGGTAAAGGGAAGGGAAAATATGTAAATGTGAAAAGAAAAGGTATGATGTGGTTGTGGAGCCATGCACCCATGATTCAAGGGTCATGAGTGGCTCATATCATCATGGCTTTGGAGCCATATGATGATTCAAGCAAATGGGACCCAAGTGGAAGACTTGGTAAAGGAAGAAACCATACACATGATTTTGCTGAATTTTTAAAAAATACTTCCACTCCGATCCAAGAAAAGTTGCCTCATCAAAGTTGTAGCTGATGAGCTGGAGATTCTGGCCATATTTTTTTAATAATTTTTGCATCTACGGTCTAGGAGATATGGCCAAAATGGTGGACGCCAATTTTTTCAACTGTGGTGGAGACCACCCCCTCTACCTTTACACACACACACCCTTCCTTTTCCACATTGAGACCTTCTCTAAAATCAGCCATTAGTCTTCTCACCCTCCTCTCCTTCCTTCTCTCTCTCAAGCTCAAAAACCCATCAAAGTTCCTCTTCTAATCACCTCTCAAGTCATGCTTAATCTTGTTGTAATTCATAAGTTCTCATTCAACCCCTTCCTATTATTACTAGATATGTATTGATTTTATGTAGATTCTTTACATTTTAAAATAAGGAAGCTCTTGGACTCAAGCTATGGAGGAAGGAGTGAAGACAACACAAGTGATGATGGAGCTAATTGGTCAACAAATCACTTGGAAGGAGCTTCTTCATTGGTTGAATGTCCCTAATCAAGCTTCATTTGTACAAATTACACTTGGATCTTAACCTCACTCCTAATCACTCTCTTTCCTATATAAAGAGGCCTTCCCCTTTGTAATTTCAAGCCTCCCTCAGCCCCATTGAGCCTTTGTATCACTCACCATGAGCCCATAAGCTCATTCATTCACTCTATTCTTGCACATCGTAGAGTGCAAATTGTTTCATGCTAGTAACCTCTCCTCCTCTTACTTATGTTAATTAAGAGAAATGTTTTATATGTGTGTGAGAATGCTTGATGTGATCTTGGCTAATCCTTGAGTGATTGTTTGGTAATCTATATGCTATTTGTGTTGGGAGTGTTTGAAGTCATCCATTCCTTGTACACACACTACGGTTAATGCTTCATTCATAGTTATCTCTCTCTCTCTCTCTCTCTCTCTCTCTCTCTCTCTCTCTTTGTGTAGCGGTCCTAGTCCACGCTTCCAAGACTAGGTGGTGCCCTCATCTCATTTCCCTTGTGGCGCAATGGAGTTTGTTTTGGTGTAGAGGCCGCCATTCCAAATTTCCTTTGTCACCGTCATTCAAGAAGCGATGGTTCATGTGGTAGCGGTTCTACCGATGCGTCCACACCACCGAGAGAACGCCCACCACTCTCTTCAGTAGATAGTTCACCGATGGGCACACCACATACACCTTGGGGATCATACGAGCATGATCCTAGCAAGGTGTATATGAGCAGGAATGGGGCTGTTGTGGTAGATAGGGTGGGAAAGGAAATGCGATAGAGGATTCGACAGCGCTGTACGATTCAATTTGGTCATATTGTGATAAAGATTTGGGAAAATCTCGATCTTGAGAGAAAGAATTACATTGTCGATACCATTCAGAGAGAGTACAGGCCGGCAGAGGGGTACGACAAGGTCACAAACACCTGGATTTTGAGTGTGGAGAGGTCCACAATGTTACACCATCGGTCAGAGGCCAGAGACAAATTCAACGACGACGATCCTAAGCCGTCATGGTTGGATGCAGAGGAGTGGATTGGGATTGCACGATATACACAAGACAATCCCAATAGATTTCAGCAGTAGAGAGATGCATCCAGAGCACGTTTGGAGTCTGCTGGACCGTCACATCTTGGGAGTGGATGGTACGATACGCTTAGACATGAGTTTGTAAGTATTATATGTATGCTTTAAGTTATTGATAGTATAAATGTTATTTGAAGATTTATCTAATGATTAGCGATTTTTCGTGAAGCGCCTTTTGACACGCCAAGAGGAGAAGTATGGGTACAAGCATGGACTTGTGGCCTGTTTAACTCAGCTGGAGGAGGAGGGAGAGAACGTCGATGGGGAGGCATTACCATGAGGGCTTCTCACTTAGTGACCTCTTGCATATGCACAGTTTTGTAGTACTTATGTTTATGGTTTATGGTTGTGTTTATGGTATGGTTAAGGTTTAACACTCAACTTATGTTTATGGTTATGGCTATGGTTATGTAAGGTTATGGTTATGGTTATGGTTTTGGCAATCGTGCTATGGTTATGGTTTTTCTATGGTTACGGCTGTGCAAGGTTATGGTTATGGTTCAGGTGATGGTTATGGTTTTTCTATGATGGTATAGCAATCGTGCTATGGTTATGATTTTGCTATAGTTATGGTTGTTGAAGGTTATGGTTATGGTTTTGGTTCAGCTGATGGTTATGGTTTTGCTATGATGGTATTGCAATCGTGTGATGGTTATGGTTATGGTATGGCACACAGGTTATGTTTATGGTTTTACAGTTTTTGACTCATGTTAACAAGTTATGTTATTCTTACAATTTTGTTAATTGCTATACACTCGCTCTTTAGTGTCAGCTTGTAGGTGGAGTGCGGTTGCTTGTGCACTCTTCCTTTAGGCAGAGAGTGCTATTTTCTTTTGTTGTAGTACATGCAGCATTAGTTCCCAGCCCTCTTTGCCCAAAAAAATTTCAGGTTTTGGTCGTCGGTACAGGTTACGATATAACCACCGATATGGGTCATAGAATAGGCATCAGAATTTTATTTATTAATACCAAGGCTTATACCGTTGATTATGTCGATGCCTATTTATAGGCCTATTCTGACGCCCACTACACCAATACTTATACCGACGCTATCGTGCAGCTCCACTGCCATGTAGAGAAAAAGAGCAGATAAATGCAAGCTAAGCTTGTTTAAAGCCTACACATTTAATGGTCAGTGATGAGGGGTTAACAGGCCAAGTTTAATTATTAATGTATGCCAGATGCGACTTAAAAGGGCCAACAGATGCCTTAATGATGCCAAAAATGATTATGCTTGAAGTGAGCACAGATGTGATATTATGATCTAGAGCTGCAGTGCTTGAAGAGCTCTATCGGCATGTCTTTACGGCTCGTCGATTGGAGCTACGATGAAGAAGTTATGGCAGTTTAAAGTTTAAGCCGATTGTAGATCTGTACTGGAGTGGGCAACTGTAGCTGAGGAGACAGAATAGAAATGAATGCACGGGACTGAAGTGCTCACTTTGTGGAGCGCGTTGGTCTTTTCAGATCAAGGATTGGAGTTACGGTTGCCAAGTTATTGGCCGTTAAAGATCCACCGGGGCCCGGATCTGTACCAGCCCCGTCGGCTCAGTCGGGGTGCCATTTGGGAATTTTTGCCTCCTCAGTAGGGTTTGTATGTGTTCTATGCAGTTTGAGAAGTTTACGGCTTGGCAGTCAAAGTCTGGTGTCAGTTGTCAGGAATGTTGACTTGGGTTATTTTGACATTATTCGAGATGTCGGTATGGACAATGAAATTCACGATGATATTGCTAGTCAAGGACTGCTGAAGGAAGTTGTGCTGCTTGACATTGCTTGGTTGGCATGTATGTTTAATGGGATGCCCTTTAAGGGCCACCCGCCCAAAAGAAACAAAGGGTCAATGTGGCCGCTCAAGGGAGAAAGAGATACTGCTTGGCAATACCTCCATCGGCATGTATGCCAAATGTGATGCCCTTACAAAGGCCGCCCGCCCATGAGTTGAAGGTGCTTAGGGGCCCAAAGGCAACCAAGTGGTGTCCGCCCATAAGCCAATTAAGTTGCGGCCCACATAAGCCTTAGTAAGTGGATGCCCATGAGGAAGAATAAGGAGGGCTTTAGTGTGAAAGAGGAGGAAAAAGGCAGCAAAACGATGGCGGTAGCGAACAGGCAAGGAAGGAAAAGAGACATAGCGTCTCATGCGGGGCTCAAAGTCACATGAACATGCAGCGAAAGTTGATCACCATCTCCTTGCGCTGCTTTCTGGTATCACTTGCGCGCGAAATGGTGTACCCTAGAAAACCGGCCCTGCCACATCATAGGGGGGATTTTTTTTGGCCTCCCTAGCAACAACGGCGCGGTCGTTGCTAAGGGAGAGGCAAGCTAAACATAGAGGAATTATTATTGCATGGAGGCGAGATAATGGGGGCAAGGCAATTAAGGAGGAGGAGAACCAAGGCGAGGAGGTGAAGGGAGCCAAGGCGCGGTCTCTCTTTCTCTCTCCATCTCCAATCAAAGCAACAGAGGGTTCTCTATCTCTCTCTCTCTCAGCCATGGCGACATAGGGGAGCCAGGAGGGTTAATCTCTCCCTCTCTCTCTCTCTCTCTCTCTCTCTCTCTCTCTCTCTCTCTCTCTCTCTCTCTCTCTCTCTCTCTCTCTCTCTCTCTCTCTCTCTCTCTCTCTCTCGACTGTGGAGAGCAGGCTCGAGGCTTGAAGCCGGTGAAGCACTAAGAAAGGGAAAGCTTGGACAACCAAAGCAAGAAGGAATTTCTCTCTCCCTCTCGAGCTTGGTGGAAGCAACAAAGGCTCTCGAGGTGAGATTGGTCAAGCCAAGGCTCGGAGCTTGGTCAAGGCAATTGCATGCAAGCAAGGTGCTTTAAAGGGGATTCCAAGTGAGGCTTGAACAAGCCAAAGCAAGAAAGGCTTGTCGAGGTCGAGGCAAGCAAGCAGCGAGAAGCTCGAATCGAGGTCAAGGAGGGGAAATATCTCTCTCTCTCTCTTCCGAGATTGGACAAGGGAATCGCTCTCTCGTTCTTGAGCTAAAGAAGAGGCAAGAAGGGATTTATAGACAGTAATTGAAGACATATCAAGCAGTAGAACAACCGATCTAAGAAAACTGGCATAGTAGGATTTTATTTGTCAACAACAACTTAAACTAGTTATTTCTTTTTGATGAATCGCGGAGCCGTTAACGGCCCGGGTAATTGAAACGGGAGCCTAAACTCCTTGATTTCAGTGAACCTAAGTGTCGGTGCTGTTCATAGCCCGACTTGGCTATTGCCAGCACAATGTACTCAGAACTTAAATTGATTAATTGAAGGTTATGGTGATTGACAGAGATTTTTTCACCTGTTGTTCTTGTTCTCTCTCTTTTACACCTCCCACAGCTAGAGGCCCGGTGCCTTCCTGGCTCATGTAGCTAACACATATTCCCGGACATCTTTGGTGAACCCGATGTGAAACGTGCCGGGGTGAGAGGTAAAGATGGAGATGCCATAACATATAAAGGATTTTATTGAAGATTTCAGTACCAATGGATTTATAAAAATTTGGTAGTTACAGATTTGCCAAAAATGATGGAATTGGTTCAGGGGTATCTACAGGAAGCAAAATCCATGCAGATAAAACAGCAGATTGATGATGCTGTAGAGCGAGCACTTGATGCTGTTCGGGAGCAGTATTATATTTTTCAGGGATATGATCCAGAAGGTTTTATTGCATGTTACGAAGCTGAGATAAAGAGTCGAAATGTTCCAGAAGATAGGATGATTGCAGCTTTTGAGGAGGTTGTAAACTCGGATTTTAAAAAGCACGTTCAAGAACTGGCAGAAGAATATCCCACACAGTGGGAGTATTTTGTAGAGGAATTTATTTACGAAAGCTCAAGGATTCTAGATCGGGAAATAAAGGAGATTACTGAATGAAATAAGGTTGTCTTCAGTAAAGGTGAAGGGGATCAGATGCAGATCCTCAACTATGATGAATTCTGGGAGCATATTTCTGCAAGAAGTAAAGCCAAAGAGAATGCTAAGCTGGAAGTGGCAGATTCAGTTTTAGAGGAGCTTAATTTGAGCAACGAAGAAAACGTAAATAGTGAATTTAATGCCGCAACAGATTTATATGATTTTTTTTCAAAGATTGCTTGCATGGATGCTACCTCTAATAATGGTTTCAATGAAGACATAGAATGTACAGCAAGTGGTTCACAAGCTGCTGACCTTGACATGGGTTATTTCAAAGGAGTTCATCAAGTAGATAAGCCTCTACAGGACATTACTAAAACTATTGGCACTATAGCCGAGCAGGATAACATGTCTACTGCAGATGAGTGCATAAATAAAGCTATTATATACACAGTAGATGATGAAGTGACTAAAATTGTGGACCCAGCACAGGATGAGCCTAAGGATGTCAATGAACCTATGATTTCTACTAACAATATGCTTGAAGATGTTGCTATCACAGAAGAGGATGCTATAATCGGTGAATTTTTGTCTAGATCTCAAGGAGATGTTTATGGCAGTATAGAAGAGCTTTTTGATGCATATACCTCTTCAGAGGGGGTGCCAGATGAGCCTTTACAGTTCTATAATGTATTGTTAAATGCAAATGAGGAATCAGAGGATGACATGGATGAATATGAAGACTGCCTAGATCATGCTGATTGTGAACAGGTTATCGACGACAGGGGTTTTACATCTATGCTTGTAGATGGACTGGATGAGGAGATAACTCCTACAGTTTTGATTAATGTTGAGACTTATAAGGGTGATTTTACCGAGGATGCTACGGGTGAAGATCTACAAGATAAAATTGTTTTTCATGATCAAGCTGAACTCCCAATAGGTGAAAATTTTTCTGATGATACAGGTCGAGAGACTCCCAAGGTTTTTTGTGATGACTATGAAGCTACAGGGGGTGATGATGCTAAATCATCCTTGATACTCAATAAAATGCACATGGTTTTTCATTCACTTGGACAATGTGCCAGAAGTGGTTGGATTTGGATGCTATTCCTATTGATGCTTATGTTAGTGATGTCTTGGCTACCAGTAAAAGGGAGTCAAATTTCTTTAATGCTTTCTGGTAACGAGCTTAAGTTTCCAACAGTTTACGGGATGTGGGTGTTGCACTATGCTTCAAGTGAAGCTGTAGTATATTACGGAGCCCATCAATGCTATGTGATCTCGATGGTGTTTGATCCAGGAGATTCTAAGGATATTCATAAGCAGATTCAATATGGATGTATGTTGTTAAGTATGCATAGTAATTGCGTGCTATTTGAACCAAGGGTAGCATATTTGCACCAGAAATGCTTGATATTGATTGATACAGGAAATGTATGCTCATGTGGATATTATGATGCTTCATTGTTTGGACAATTCCTTGTTAACCCATTTGATCCTGGGGGTTACTAAAGTGCAAGTTGCAGATGCAGAAGATACCAGATGCCAGATGTAGCAGGCTGTATGATCCAAGGTTTTGTTTTCTAGGTTATGCTAAGTCAAGCGAGTGTTTGGTTATGCATTCAATAAGATTACATGCCTGGCTTCCAGCTAACTTCTTTGGACAATTGATGAAGTATATTCACATCTTTTGAGTTGGTTCTGCTACCAGAACTTGAGGTAAAGGACTTGACGGCCATTCCGTGTGCAGAGAGAGTAAGGCATACTTGAGCTTGACAGGGTTCCTTAAAGAGAGCTTAATGGTCAATCCGTGTGCATCATTAACTGGAGCACTTGAGTCTGGCGGGGTTCACTAAACAGGTTATCCATATTTGAATACTCTGAAGATATGGTCGATGCAGTTCAGAGATTTTTGATAGACAGCTACCTAATGATTAAGCTAGAACATTGATGATAGGGTATAAGCCTTATTTTTTTTTTCATATGTTTACCAGTAATGTGAGTCTGATGATGGAAAGAACTTAAGTTACCATTAACAAATGCAGATTGAAGTGCAGTTGGCACAACCGGAGGCTGTGTAGGTTCAGAGGGGGTGGATGTCGTGTAGCTCCACTGCCATGTAGAGAAAAAGAGGAGAGAAATGCAAGCTAAGCTTGTTTAAAGCCTACACATTTAATGTTCAATGATCAGGGCCTGTTAACAGTAAACGTTTAATGATTGATGTATGCCAGATGCAACTTAAAAGGGCCAAAATATTCCTTAATGATGCCAAAAATGATTATGCTTGAAGTGAGAACAGATGTGATATTATGATCTAGGACTATAGTGCTTGAAGAGCCCTATCGACCTGTCTTTATGGCTCATCGATTAGAGCTACGATGAAGAAGTTATGGCAGTTTGAAGTTTAAGTCGATTGCAGATCTGTACCGGATTGGGCAACTACATCTGAGGAGACAGAATTGAAATGAATGCACGGGACTGAAGTGCTCACTTTGTGGAGCGCATTGGTCTTTTCAGATCAAGGATTGGAGTTACGGTTGCCAAGTTATTGGCCGTTAAAGATCCACCAAGGGTTGGATTCGTACCAGTCCGGTCGGCTCGATCGGGGTGCCATCTGGGAATTTTGGCCTCCTCAGTAGGGTTTGTATGTGTTCTATGCAGTTTGAGAAGTTTATGGCTTGGCAGGAAAAGTCCGAGGTCAGTTGTTGGCAATGCTGAGCTGGGTTATTTTGGCATTATTCGAGATGTCTGTATGGACAATAAAATTCACGATGATATTGTTAGTCAAGGACTGCTGAAGGAAGTTGTGCTGCTTGACATTGCTTCGTCGGCATGTATGTTTAATGGGATGCCCTTTAAGGGCCACCCGCCCAAAAGAAACAAAGGGCCAATGTGGCTGCCCAATGGAGAAAGAGATACTGCTTGGCAATACCTCCGTCGGCATGTATGCCAAATGTGATGCCCTTACAAAGGCCGCCCGCCCATGAGTTTAAGGTGCTTAGGGCCGCCCAAAGTCAACCGAGTGGTGTCCGCCCATAAACCAATCAAGTTGCCGCCCACATAAGCCTTAGTAAGTGGACGCCCATGAGGAAGAATAAGGAGACATATCAAGCAGTAGAACAACCGATCTAAGAAAACCGGCACAAAAGGATTTTATTTGTCAATGGCAACTTAAACTAGTTATTTCTTTTTTATGAATCTCGGAGCTGTTAACAGCCCGGGTAATTGTAACGGGAGCCTAAACTCCTTGATTTTAGTGAACCTAAGTGTCGGTGTTGTTAACATCCCAACTTGGCGATTGCCAGCAGAATGTACTCAAAACTTAAATTGATTAATTGAAGGTTACGATTAGTGACGGATCTTTTTTCACCTGTTGTTCTTGTTCTCTCTCTTTTACACCTCCCAAAGCCAGAGGCCCGGTGCCTACCCGGCTCACGTAGCGAACACATATCCCCCGACAACGCTACGATACCGACACCTCTTTCGAAACTTATTTTAGCGCATTTTAGTTTAAAACTTAGCTCTATTTCATTGGCATCTGCGCCGAATTCTACGTGACCTCTTGTAGTGGACAGACTCCAGAGTGGTGATCAAATCATGATGTGAGGTAATGTGCTTTGTAGCACCACTGTGAAAATACCACAGATGTGAATCTGAAGCAATTGACATGCATGCATCATGGATAGAAAGATTATAGGTACATTCTGCACCAAAAGCCCATTCGGCATCAATATCAACATCACAGTCTCCTTTCACAGAAGACTCAACAGTAGCTGCATTTTTAGTGGAACTAGCATTTATAGTGGAACCACCCTCTTTCTTCTTAGCTTCTTTGGCCCTTAACTTAGGACACTACTTAATCAAGTGATCATTAGATTTACAAATAATGGAAATGCATCTCCTTTTTCCCCTTATCACCAGAATTTCCAAAATAATTGCTGTAGCAGAAGCATTAGGAAGAGGTGATTTTCCACTTTCAAGAGAACCATAAGAAGTGGATGCATTGATGTTACCACCCTTTCTTTGAGCATCAATAAAAACCTATTCAGCTACACGCTATCTAGTCATGTTTTTTTTGGAAGTGACTCTTACAACAGCAATGTGCATAATGCATCAAACTTGACAACGTCAGGATTTCCTTGGGTTATAAGTCTCCAAGTACTAGCAAAAGTCTAGTAAGAGTTTGGCAAGGCATCAAGGACAGTCTACACAAGGGAATTGTCTAGAATGACTTCACCTACAGAAATAAGTTACCCATTTATATACTTGACACCAGCAAGGAAAGTGCCCATATCATCTTCCTCATGCATAATCTTTGATTCCAGCTCTTTATGCAGCAATGCAATTTTAGTCTCATTGCGACTTGCAAAAATTATAGCCAGAATATCCAAGCTTGTTTGGCATATTTTGTAGAACCAATGTGGGGAGTAATAGTGCGCTTCACAGACAATGAAATCAATGCAAGAGCCTGTGCATCTTTTACATCCCAACAAGCTTGCTCAGCTATAGGCAAAACAACTCTAACAGCAACAATATTTCTTGCAGCAAGACCTGCAACATCCTCAACATCGCCTACATCCTCGGAACCAGAACATACATCAATGCCCTGCATAATATTCTAGATGCTCTTTGACACAAGAACATGTTGCATCATATTATCCCACGCAGGGTAGTAGTCCCCATCCAATCTGTCATCAGTAACAAACATCTTGAACACATATGTGTTGTTGTTAGCCATGGTAAATATTGAAGGTGATGTGAAAAGTGTCCCAAAAAAGGAGAAATGAAGTGGGAGAAACACGTGCTATAAAGCACAAAACGTAGAAGATCGTAAGGACCTGTTATGTAAAAAATGATACTAATAAATTTTTTGCACAAAATGACAAAATAGCGTGTGTAGTACTAGCTGTAGTGGAAATGAAGGTCAAAATGAGTCCGAATCAAAAATCTAAGCAGACTCATCTTTCTGAGATTACCCCTAATTACTATAAACCTAGGAGCACTCACCAAAGCTTACTGAAATTAGAGAAAGTGAGTAGGCATGTGCTAGAGCTTCTGACGACTAAGCTCGAAGGGTGCAACTTGCTCTAATATCAATTGTTGGAATTAGGGTTGTAGGAAAACACACAGAGCTTGGAGAAGACGAAGGAAGCTCAAGGCACATAATAGATATTTCCAATAAGGGGCTAAGAGGAATTCTAAGCCCATTGAAATTAGAGAGCAAAATGAACCTAGAGGGAAGAATAATGCTCAAAATACTTCCAAAGGCAACTCTAGAAACAAGAATAAAGCTAAGGAGAAAGGAGTCTACAAAGGAAAGAAGAAAATTTCTCTTGAGGAGCTAGAGAGTTATCGCAAAGATAACCGGTGCTTCAAGTGTGGGGAGCAAGGACATGCCTATCGTGCTTTCCCCCAAAGAAATGTGCACAATGAGCTGCCTATAGCCTCTATGGTTGAAGCTCCAAAATAGGATGCTCATTGCCAAGGATTTTTCCTGTCCTATGCTTGGGGAAAGGTGTGAGATCATGATGCATTACCATGGTTCAACTCACAACTTCATATCCACGAAGTTGGCCACCACACTAGGCAATATACAAGCCCACACGATGGGAGATCATTGAAAATTGATGGGGCTTTCAGGGATAAGACATCTCAATTACTCCTTAATTGGAAAATTGAGGCTTCATGTCCAAAGCTATGTGGTGGACAAAGACAATTTCTTCATCTCCCCTCTCATACATTGTGAGGATGTTATCCTTGGGGCACCATAGTTAACTCGCATGGCTGCCACTATGAAGTTCCTGAATGGAGAATTCATTTCAATTACAGAGAAAAATCCATGTACGTAGATATTAATGAGTCGGGGAACACTATATCGCTGGTAAATACGCTTGCTTTTGATAAGTCAATGAAAAGCTCTATTTCTACATATATGACTTTTGTTAGAAAATCTGTAAATGATTCTTATTTTTTCACAAGTAGTAATAAAGGGAATCAAGAGGAATGAGAGTTGTCTAATTTCCTAAATGGATTCCAAGATGTTTTCATTGATGACATCCCTAGTGAGCTACCTCCAAAATAAAGGGATGATGACCATTGAATAGAGCTTCTACTAGGAAGCTCACAGCCTAATAAACCTTCTTATCGAGTTTCACAAGCTTAAAAAGAGGAGATCATGAGACTGTGCATGAATTGGTGGAAAAACGTATGGTGAGGCCTAATTCCTCTCCATTCTCTTCAGCAGTACTTTTAGTACAAAAGAATGACGGTACATATCACACGTGTGTCAATTATAGAGCACTAACTAGGATCACTATGAAATAAAAAAAAGAATTTTCGTGCCACGGATAGAAGGTCCATTTGATAAGATACAAGTTTTGGCTTGATAAATGCTCCAACCGCATTCAAACTTATGATGGACAAAAATCTTCAGGCCACTCAAATTCTCTCGAGGAGTATAAGCGACACCTCCAGGTAATCTTCAAGTTGTGAGAGAAAAAAACTTTCATTTATCAAAAGAAAAGTGAATTTTTCCTACAAGAGATTCAATACTTAGGTCACATTATCTCTAAAGATGGCACCCGTATGGATCCAACAAAGTTAGAGGTAATAAAAAAATGGCCTAATCCAAGGAATCTATAGGAGCTACGACGCTTTATAGGTATGTTGCATGCTATAGATGCTTCATAGAAAAAGTCTTGCTAATAGAAGGCCCATTACACGACTTAACAAAAAAGAACGTTAAGTATTCATGGGCTGCAAAAGAGCAAGAAGCTTAAGGAGAAGCTTATCTCTCAGCTTGTCTCACACTACTAGATCTCGCAAAGCCATTTGAGGTCCAGTGTGATGTTTGTGTTGATTTCCTTGGAGCTGTTTTGCTTCAAGAAGGGTATGACATAGAATACAAGAGTCGAAGACTGAACTCCGGTAAGCGAGTATTGGACAAATACAAAAAAGAGCTACTAACCGTTCTATATGCCCTAGACATGTGGAAAACACTATCTCCTATGGACTCAATACATCCTATGAACGGATCACAAAGCCTCAAGAACTTCATGAAATAAACCAACCTATCCGACAAACAAATAAGGTGGATTTTTTTTTTTTGTAATTTAAATTTATTATTGCTCACATTACTGGCAAGCACAATCAAGTGGCCGATGCACTTTTACGATGGTCAAGGGTAAATGTGGTGTCAATAACAATCGACAATGATCTATCTTTTATGACAGATGTATGCTATTGATTGAGAATTTGAATAAGTGATTACAACCTTTGCATTGAGGAAAAAAGAAGAATCGTTCACCTTGGAGGATGGTTATCTTTTAATTGGAAATAGGCTATGTGTTACTCACCCGTACAATAAGAAAGTTATGTATGAATCCCATGTTTATCCTTATGCGGGGCAAAGAGGGATTCCGTAATCTATTCTTTGAGGAGTAGAAATGTATTTTCATTGTCCTATCATGAAAAGTAAACATACCAAAGTATGTTTCAAAATGCGTGGCATGCCAAAAGTTAGAATTTGACTGAGCAAATCAATTTAGATTGTTTTAGTTGACCCGCTTAGGAAGAAAACACACTCTATGCCTGTCAAAGAGACTATTAAGGAACATCCAAGGGAAACCCTCTTCAAATCTCAAATTTTCAAGTATCATGGCTTGCCAAAATCCATAGTGTCGGACAAAGATCTTAAAATGACCAATAATTTTTGAAAGGGTCTAAATTTCTCTTTTGGCCTATCATCCACAAATGGATACCAAAGTTAAATAACTAAGCTAATAGTCCTTGATCTACTAAAATCCTATGTCATGCAAGTCGATCAATGTTCTCAATGACAGAAGTACCTACCTCTTATAGAGTATGCGTACAACAACATTGTACATACTTCTATGGGGAAAGCACCTTTCGAGGTTAAAGAGGTAAGATCAAAAGTCCCTTAATACTTAAAGTACATGGCAAGATCTTTGATGCTGATGAGCATAGCCGAGACTTATAAGAATCTTTTCCAAATATTAAAGAGGTTATATCCATCTCACAAAAACGGCAAAAAGGGTTGATGCTAATAAGCACAAAAGATCCTTAGCCTTTAAGAAATACATCTTTCTTGTAGAGATACATCTTCTTCTCTTCATCTTCCTCACTCCGTGCTAGCTCTCTCCACCTTTGATTTAAGTTCTTGGGATTGAGGCCGGGGACAAGTTCTTGTTTAGTGAAAGTAGATTAATTGGTGTTTTAAGCATAAGTTTGGTGCATGAAGCTATACATCTTAATGGAAACAAAGAGGTCTTAAGGAACACAAATATTGTAAATTACCAAGTCTCTCTTCAAGGGAGAACATATAATACAAAAGCCTATTGGAGGGGAGACTGGGTCAAAGTAAATCTGGTCCTCAATTGTTGCCAATTTCTATATTTATCTCTCTTTTTTAAGTTATTGCTCATGCCATGTTAGTTAGGGATGTGTAAATTGTTGATATCTCCAACCTAGCCTCTCTATCTCCATTAGGAATCTATTTAATGAAAGGCTCATTATGGATAATCTATTTCCGCTACACTCAAAGTTATTAGCTTAATTTTGTTAGAGCAACATACACTTTGTGCTCAAGGCAAGGAGCCAAAACTAGATCCTTTTTCTTTGTCTATGTATGGAATGATTGAGATTCATTGGAAATAGAAATCATGTGATACCTTATCTATGGAAGTAGTCAAGATGCAAATGTTGGTTGATTGGAATTGAAATGTTATTAGATTTGTTATTGTTGGCAAGGCCAAGAGGCTTCTATTGAAAATGGATCAAGCTTGTGTTCTGTTGGAAATAGGGTTGCAGGGAAACACACATGACTTGGAGAAGATGAAGAAGCTCAAGGCACATAGTAGAGAGTGTATTTCTTAGTGCACAATGGAAATATAAGTTAGACCTAGAGTGATGGCCTATATAAAATGGAAAGGGGAAAAAAATTCCTAGTGAGGGAAAAAATGCCCCGATAGCCCTAAGTGTATTCACACACATCACTACCACATGTATATGGTAATAAATCCTCCCTGGGAGTGATACAGTGTATAGGAAAGTGACATGCCCTGAGTGCATGATCAATTCACAAAGGGCAGCAAGCCCAAAGCTTTGCAAAAAGCTTCAAACTTCTCACAAGGCAATGGCTTTGTGAACACATACGCAAGGTTGTCCTATGTCGGGATAGAAGCCAAGTTGATCACTTATAATGAGAGTCTCACTTTGACATAGTGATAATGTACCTCAATGTGCTTTGTGCGCGCATGAAAACTAGGTTCCTTGCAACTACCAATATGCTCTCATTGTCAATGTAAATAATGTTGGCATTGTCTTGCCTAACACCCAGATCGTCCATAAGGCGTCTGAGCCATACACTCTCAACCATATGTGTGAAGAATGCCGTGTACTCAGCCTCTCAACTGCAAGTGTCCTGAAAAGTAGGTTGCTTCTTGCTCAACCATGATATGCATTAACTGTTGATCATGAAAGAAAAAACACTTGTGGACACTCGTGTGTCATAACAACAAATCCAATCTAAGTCCAAAAGAGCATTTAAATCTAGTAGAAGTGATTACCCCTTGGGATAAAATAAGCTAAGATATAAAATGACACTTAAGTAGCAAAAGATCCTCTTGATAGCCTATGAATGCTTAGACCCTAGGCTATGCATAAATCTACTAACTTGTGAGACTACAAACTGAATATCTGGCCTCGTATTGCATACGTAAATAAGGCAGATGAAAAGTGACATCGATAAAATAGAATCATGAATACTCAATTTTAAACATTTTTCCATTGGGGTAGCAATAGGGTTGCAGTCCTCAAGTCCAAACATACATAGTAATGTGTTTATGAATCTTGTTTGACACAAGGCAATACCACCATCACACTGCTTGAACTGTATGCCCAAATAATGATGCAAAAGCCCCAAGTCTTTCATCTTGAAGGTTGCATTCAGATCAGGCTTGAATTTAGCAATATGTCTCTTATTCAAACTAGTAATGAATAAATCATCTACATATAGAATGCCAATGAGAAATGTATCCCCCTCACACTTTACATACACAGTGCTTTCTGTTGGACTATTACAAAATCCTTATTAAACCAAATGAATGTCTACTTTCTCATACCAAGCACGAGGACACTACTTCAGCCCATACAAAGATTTCTTACATTTCCACACTTTATTTTCTTGTCCTTTTATGACAAAACCGTCAGGCTGCATTACAAACTTCCTCAAATATATCACCATTCAAGAAAGTAGTAGCAATGTCTAATTGATGTACATCCCATCCAAACTGAGAGCTACCAATGCATCCATAGAAATGAATAGTAGTCATAGGACAAGTGAGAATAAAAGTCTCTTTGTAATCTATGCCTTTTTATGTGCATAACCTTTTGCAACAAGTCAAGCATTGTAGCAATCAATTTCACCATTCGTCTTATGTTTCCACTTGTAAATCTTTTTTGTACCATTGGCCTTTTTGCTAGGAGGAAAATTGCATAAATTCCACGTGTCGTTTTTTATAAGCGCATCATATTCTGATTGCATGGCAGCCATTCAATTTTTAGAATTTTGTGCTTCACTAAAAGAAAGAGGTTCCTCCACATCACATAAACTAGAAATAGCCAAAGAAAACAATCTAACGCATAAGATGCATGGCGAGATCCTAAATGAGTACAATTATACATGGGTGCAATTTACTACCATGCAAAGTATGCAGCACCAACCATTTTGGCATACCTCTAGCCTCTTCATTCTCAACCATTTCCACATCATGTCTACATCAGTAATAGGTTGATCCGTAGCATTTTCTAAAATCCCCATAGGCTATACATTTGTCTCATTGGAATTTACATTCAAGTTTCCACCTTTAAAAAGAGGCACAAATTGTCACAAATATCTTGTGAGCTTACATTACTCTATAGTACATGATAGCAAAGATTTAACAAAATATTCTGCAAACACATCATCTCGTGAAACCAAGATACATTTTGTTTGCGGATGTTATAACCAATAAATTTAGCTTTTGATAGTGTAACCAAAAAATATGCATTTAACAACCATATTATCCAATTTTTTGTGATGCATTTGTTGCACCACATCATAAGCTAACCAACCAAAAATGTGCATGTGATCAATAGATCGCATCTTATCATGTCATGCTTCATAAGGAGTCATGCATAGACTGCAAAGCTTTCGTACGACACCTATTAAGTACATAAGTAGCACACATGATTGATGGAACCTCCATGCGGGTGTAAGAGAGGGAAGGAGAGAAGGGGAAGGAGATGAGATAAATACACAGTGTATGGGTGGAGGTGTAGAGAGTAATTTTCTCTATCTCACTGTTGTCATTATAACCAAAGAATAGAGTAAAGATGGGAGGCTAAGCTCTTCGAGAGCATCCATTGGGTTTTCATCCATATGACCTTTGACTAACTCAATGTGTTTGCTAGCCAAAATATCATGTACCACATGTTACCTGACCTGTATGTGTTTTGACTTGGAGTAAAATACGGGGTTCTTTGCTAATGCAATCGCAGTCTGACTATCTCAATGTAGCACTAAATTCTGGTGTATACCAAGGTCTCCCACTAGACAAGATAACCACACAGCTTTCTTAATGGAGCTAGAAACTACAACACATTGTCTCAGTGGTGGAAGACAAGGTGCAATTATGGATATCTCCAAGAAACTACCACTCAAGCGAACAAGAAAATGTAGCAAAATGTGGATCGCCTAGTGTCCACACAACCCTCATAATCTGAATCAGTGTATCCAACTATGGATGCACCTTTGTTCCCAAAGTGTAAGCACTTGCTAGTGGAGCCCTTAATGTATCTCAAGATGTGCTGTGACTACTTCCCAATGGTTTCTGCCTAGATCTGCCACTAACCACTTTGACCACTCCCACTACATATGCAATGTCTAACCGTGTGCTAACCATGGTGACTATAAGATTGCCAACTACCGAAGAATACGGCACCTCATGTATACCACGTTTGCGATCTCTCTTGATACGCATACCAAGAAAGTGATGTGCATCACCCAAATCTTTCATAGAAAATTTATTGCGTAAGGAATCCTTGAGAAGTGCAATTTGACTTCCCAGCTATGAGCTTGTCATCCACATACAAAATCAAATTGATGAGGGAACCATTGTTCACCCTCTTTGTGTACAAACAGTGATCCTCTTGGCTCCGTATGTAACCTTGGGACTCAATGTACTTATCAAACTTGATGTACCATTGCCTTGAGCCTTGCTTTAATCCACACAAATCTTCCTTGAGTATACACACCAGTTCTGCCCGTGTTGGCTTCGTAGGCTTTATCGCAAAACCTTTTGGTTGTTTCACATTGTAGACATCTTCTTCAAGATCCCCATGAAGAAATGCTGTCTTCACATCCATTTGGACCAATTCCATGTCCTCGATGGCTACTAGACCAAGAATAAGATGCAATTGAGTCATCTTTACCATTGGAGAGAAGATTTCATCAAAATCCACGACTTTAGTTCTCTTGAACCCTTTTGCAACCAATCTTGCATTATATTTAGGCTCGCGATCATCTGTGATATACTTCCTCTTGTACACCCATTTTAATGGCAATGCATGTTTACCCATAGGTAGTTTCATTTGCTAAGATCGAGTTATACTGAGATTGCATAGCCTCTTCCCACTTCATGCTATCATCCATTTGAATGGCCTCTTTGTAGCAAGTGGGTTCACCGCAGTCAGTGACATGGTTAAAAGTTAATGATATATTTATAAATAATAGATGTAAGTATAAATAATTTGTGATAATGACCTCATAATTAATTAATTATTTTAAGTAATTACCTTAATCCAAAAATACTATTTTTGGCTAAAAATGAATTAGGACAAATAGTAAACATGATTAAAAGTTAATGAGATATTTATCAAAGGTAGATGTAAGTACAAATAACTAGTCACAATTAGATCATAAATACTTAATTATATTAAGTAGTTATATTAATTCAAAAACCTTGTTTTTGATTGAAAATCAATTAAGGTAAATAGTAAACATGGCTAAAAGTTAACAAGATAATCAGCAGAGATATATCTAAGTATAAATAATTTGTGATAATTAGCTCATAATTACTTACTTATTTTAATTAATTATCTTTATGCAAAAACTTTATTTTTGGTTGAAAATTAATTAGTATAAATAGTTAATCTATTTAGAAAAATTTTGGAAAATTAGTGGAGATGTAACATACTGTTAGGGAGTTGATATTTTACCTAATAAGTAGACATTCTTTTGATAAGGATAAGAAGTCATGGCTACCAACAGGATCTAGGCAAACCATCACATTAAGGAAGATGATAGTATTCCAAAGAGGGCTAGGGCTTGCCACGATCATGAGTCCGGACCCAGCTGTAGGACATACGAGATTGTTTGGGCCCCAGAGCTTCAGCAGATACCCAACCAGTCCCAGGTGGGTCCTCGTTATAAATCAAGTTTTAGGTAATTTTAACTCTTTAAGTAATAACATTGCATACGTTAAAGAGTGGATGAGAATTAGGAAAAGACAAAATTGGTCAAAAACCAAAAAGATATCTTCCATGAAACCAACGTACACTTGGTTGTAAATTAGAAAATAATTCCTTGGATTATACCTGGTTGATCTAGGAAAGAAATATTTCGTCATCCGTATGACAGCTTGTCTCAAGACACCTTTGATTCCTTGAAATATCTTCACTTCAAGTGATGACTAATGATGGATTTTCAGCTACGGATGAGTCAGTTTCCCCCATGTACGAGGGGTTTTTAACCCCTACATGTGTATCCTTGTTTATACTTCTTATGGTACCGGTTTATCCTAGGGAAACGGCCCGGTTATATGGAAACTGGTTTTGGCATATGGCACCAAAAACTATGAGTCAAGGGTTTCCGCCCCAGATTTTCAATAAGGAAGGGTGCTATTTTTCATCCATGTATAGGTGTGCTTGAGACTTAGGAAGGGAATAGGGTCTAGGGGGGCCTCTTTATTTGCCATGGAATTAAAAAAGGAGATTATGGAAGGGGCACATGGGTGGATGCCATGTGGCCTGAAATGGTGGGTATGGCAGGGCCTAAAATTAAGTGGTCAAACTTGTACTCTTTTATAAAATACAAAGAGAAAATCTCTTAAAAAATGAACCTTTCTCTAAATAGTTCAATAAAAACCAATCATTTCTCTCTCTATTGGCTGCCAGTTTCTCCCACCCTCTCTCCTAAAAGGGGTCCCCTCCAGAAATATGCTGATCATTCCCTCCCTCTCTCTCTATTGTACCATCTCTCACTTCTCTTCACTTCACCTTGTTTCTCTTTCCTTCCTTTTAGTTTTCCCTCCCAAACGCTCTGCACAAGTTTAAACCTCCTTTCCCTCCTCAAGCTTACTGCATTCTTGAGGGCTGCATTCGCCTAAAACTGAAGTTCTCCATTACTCCATGGGCTTCACTAAACACCTCTAGCTAAAGTTGAAGTGTATAACATATCCTTCTGCTACATAATCCCTCTTTCTTTCCTCAACAGGTTTCTTGCTCCTTCTCCATTCAGCTCTCTAGACCGAATATACTTCCCTCTCAATCTTTGCAACATCTCTTCCACATTAAGTCAACAAGCAAGTGGAGCAATATAGAAGTAAGTGGAATACTTCACATTTGTGTACCATCAAGATTCTTGCTCTTATACGATGAGAACATGGATGTGCAATGTCTAATCATAAGTGTTTGTGTGCAGGTTGTGCCACTATTTCCCATGGCATCATCAGGTACTCGGTGACCTAGGAGTGTCATTGACTCCATTTCATGCATCAATGTACAAGACGACAATGGATATTGGGTGACGATGGAGTTAAAGCGAGTGAAGTCAGTGACAATGCACCCTAGCTCAAGAGGTGCTGTCAAGGTCTCAAGGAGACACATGGCTTCTTGAGCACACCATTGGAAGGGAATAATCATGGAGTTCAAGCAAATACAAGATGGCAAGAGGCTTGCGAAGGTGCAACATGTGTATGTTGCTTCACAACTGAAGCTAGAGACAGAAGTGGCTCCATTGAGGTTTTCTGCAAATTGTAATTTTTACTCCTCTTGCAAGTTTTTCGGTTATTTATTTAGTATTTCTGCCTTGTGCGTTTCTTTTGATGACTGTAAGATTTCCATTGCTTTTTGTTCATGTTTATAGATGTTTTTCCATCCGATTTTGTGGAGTGGGAGCCAATAGAGTCCTTCACTGGAACTTTTAAGGCCATCCACTCTTAGCTTGGCAAACTACTCTATGCTAGTTGTCAGTCCTCTGAGCTTGCCTCACATGACATTTGTTTTAATGATCATACTTATGTCACACCTAGACGAAATGGATATGGTATTCTATCTCTGGTTCACTCGCCAACCTTGGAGAGTTTGGAATGGCCTAAGCTAGACAGTGCCTTGATCGTAGCAACCAAAAGGAGAGTCGAGGTGGATGTGCAAGCAGCAATGAAGTGCACCTATGGTTCTCATAAATCCACGGTAACATTGTTTATATCTCCTCATGTGTTTGTGTTTGTGTTTATAATTTGACTTCAAAGTGTTTACATGACACCAACAATGTGGACGTGCAAAGGGGGAAGTGCGATCAACGGGTTTCTTGCAGCTGGATGGGAAACAAAGGTGGTCAACCACTAGGGAGATAGAATCAAGTGCTCTGTAGTTGCTAACAAGGTGGTGTTCACATACCATATTGCAAAGCAAAGCTTGTCAACGGTCTTTCCCTATAGAAGATGGAAGTTGACGATGGGAGAATGGGAGGCACTAGACTCTGATGTTGCAGCTAGAGAATTAGTTGACCTACAAATACATCTCCACAACGATGTACTGCACCACATTATAGTGAACAATGATTGGCATCTTAGTCACCTTCCTGAGTATCTAAATCTCAGATATACCTTGCCCAAGCAATATCTCTTTGTAATCAATGAAAAGATTGTTCGCTCCAGGAAAGAGAAGAGCTTTGTGTGTGAGAACATTCCGTTTCCTCAATGCATTTTTGTAAAAGCTTCTAACTCACGTGGATTTTGTCCACATTAATACATACGGTGTTTTGAATCTCGTTTCGACGCATACTTGTTTATTCTCAGCTTGTTCAAGTTTTCAATTGAAATGTGCAATTTATTTATTGTGGAGCACAAATGTTTTCAATGTTGGTGTCTTTCAATGCTTTGTCACGTGATTTTGTTTGAAATTAAAGTTTTAAGTTATTTTGACATTAATTTAAGTGCTTTTGAAAAAGTGACTTTGGGTATAAAAGTGACTTTCTAGTTTTTAAACTTCATTTGTCACATGCATAAAACTCTAGCTCTAAGCTCTCTTTGCATATTCTTTGTGAACGAACCCATGGCAACGTGTACTGATGCACTTCTCACACAATTAGAAAAGGTAGGACTTGCAGATCGAGCACATGAACTACTCAGTGTGTTCGAGGGGCCAAT
This sequence comes from Adiantum capillus-veneris, assembly GCF_014529385.1. Lineage (NCBI taxonomy): Eukaryota > Viridiplantae > Streptophyta > Polypodiopsida > Polypodiales > Pteridaceae > Adiantum > Adiantum capillus-veneris. The sequence continues at coordinate 112,376,526 of NC_140947.1, read as the reverse complement.
TGACATGCAGTCCACTGCCAACCTTCATGCTGAGACATCCAGAAGCTTTCTTGACTACATGGCGCATCACATGGAGGAATATGCCATAATCTTTGTGGGATAGTTGCCAGTGGATTTCTTAAAGCATCTCTATGCGGCTCACAAAAACTTCCGGTTTCACTTGTTGAGGTTTATTAAAGGCCTCACGGAAAGGGAATTCAAGATAGAGGATGAGGATGATCTCATGGATTTAGGCATGGGGTGCATAGGCACCCACTTTATTTCGTGGGACATAGTTCTGGCATTACTTGTGCTTGAGGGCATGGAAAAGGGAAAACCAAAGGAAAAGGTCAACCAAAGACCTCGTGTGACCATTTTGGAGGAATCAAATGAAGTTATCAAAGAGATAGATGAGCAAGCCAAAGCATCTATGGCACTCGTACTCATGCAAGAGCCCAACACCACTAGGGATGAATATCGAATGATAGAGGGAGATGAGGTGTTAGAAGAGATCCAGGACCTCCAAATTCCTACTTTGCATCTAGTGGTGGTGGATGATCGTCAGTTTTTGTTCCTTGACGACATTGCCAAAACGTTAGGACTTAGAGAAGATGAGCCACTTGCAGTGCTTGCTATCTATATGGGCATGAAGGATCCCAATGGGAAGGAAGATAAAGTCAATTTTCAAATTGATTTCGAAGACCAAGATCTCCCAACAAGCCTCTCTTTCCTCCCTAGTGAAAACGAGCAACAGTTGGTGCAAACAATAGCAAGCACACTAGTGGAAATAAAATCATGTGCCTCTTTCTACAAAAGTGTACCAAAGAGCGCACTTCATCCACACAAACCACTGATTGAAATTGGTAGAGATGATCGATCTAGCATCGATCTTACAAAGAAAAATCTTGAATAGAGGGATGAAGAAACTGAGGTAAATAAATCTAAACGTGGTAGAATTTCTAGTATTCCTTACTACAAGTGTTAATATCAAATAAAATGCATTGTAGACGGCTTATCATGTTGATAAGTTTGCAATGCGTACTGGAAGTTCGTGCAATGTCTCCACGGGTAGAGATAGTTCTCATTGGCACTACCTGAGCCATCTGGGGCCATTGATTCTTAGTGTTGCTCATAGAGAGTTCTCCAAGAATGGTTCTACAAAGCTGCTAAAGTGTAAAGCATTAAGTAGCATACTTTCTGAAGATTCTCTCACCTAAAACGCTCACAAATGTATATTGGTGGACCAAGAGGCAGCATTGTATGCCTTTATAGGGAAACACCCAGGCTCGGTGTTCTCCCACTGTGCCTTGAGCCTAGGTCAAGATTTGACAAACCCATAGGAAATTGTAAAATCCCTTGGTGTCAAGTCAACCATTCGCCCATTACCCAAAGATGTAATTCCTAGAAAAACCAATCAATCATGATGTAATATTCAAATCAATAAAGAACAAATTTTTTGGTCAATTATTTTTGTCAATTATTTTTGTCACTATTCAGTACTTCTTTTTTTATTCATATTGTCCAATTATTTACATTTTTGCCCGTCGAGGCACACACGAGCACAGAACCTCGAACATACACCCACCGAGCGGCCCGAGGGAGTGTCTCAGAGATAATTTTGCAAAACGGGGCGAGGGGGGGGGGGGGGGGGGGGGGGGGCGTACGGGGTCAAGAAGGGCATGTGACGCATCGGCGAAGCCGAGCCGGGTCGGACGATGCAAAAAAATTGACTTTTTTTGCACGGTCCGACCTTGCCCGGCACCGTCAATGCATCACATGCCCTTCTTGACTAGTACGCCCCTCCTTGTTGCCCCGTTTCGCAAAATTGTCTCCAAGACTCTCCCCCCCTGGTCACGCCATGGCTGCATGTTTGAGGTTTTGTGCACGTGTGCCTCGGCGGGCGAAAATGGAACCATGGTGGTGAACTTAAAATTAACATATCCAACAGTTCAAATACTTATAGAAAACAATGTACAAATTAAAATTGAACAATTGCTCAGAATGATAGAAATTTGCCAATTGATATTATAGAGAAAGATTACAAATCTCATGAAGAGAGAGTACATGGGATAAACTACATCTTATGAAGGCATCCTTCATTTCTTAAATTTAGTGCTAAGGTCAAATCTGTATTTTTTAAAGTTACATGCTTTGCATGCACCATATGGGGGACACCACCTTGAAAAAGCTGCACCAAAATGTCTTCGGCGGCATCCCGTAAGACCAGTAAAGTTGCACGTTGTATTCTTGTAATGGAATCACTATATTCATATATCATCTCTCTCACCACCCGAGAGAAGGCCGCTTTGGGTATTATTGGCTCCGTGCTCTTTTGGTATTTCTTGATCTCGTGTAGAGCCACTGTTCCTAGACTCCATCTCCGCTTTTTTTGTGTTGTTGGTGGTGTTGGAGGAGCCGCCTGCCTAGCCCATTGAGGAGGATCATCTTTGTATTATTTTATCTTCTCCTCTTGGGTTTGCTGCTCTTCTAGTGTCACCTTGTCCCATTTTATTTTTACACATTGCTTGGCTCTCTGAGGGATTTTTGAGGGCTTTGAGCTCCCAGCCTTTGCTTGTTGGGTGGCTTGAGCTCTATCTTGTGCAGCCTTCTTCTCTGCCTTTACTCATGCTTGTAAGCTGGCCAAATGAGCTCTTTCGGCCTCAAGTCTTTGCCTTTCCTCTTGCTCTCTTTGTATTCTCTGCTCTTCTTGTACTCTAAGGGCTTCCTTTTCAACTGCCTCTTTCTTTTCCCTCTCCCTTTGTCCTTTCCTCCTCTTGGCCTCTTTTGCTTTAGATACCGGGTCTCCTAGTATTACTTTGATTAATCTTTCTTTGATTTGCAGTGGAGACTTTTGCAGTGTAGTATGTGGGGTGGCCTGAGCACTAGTGGTTGTGGAAGGAGCCGATGGTGGTGGATTTTGAAGCGGACCTTGATATTCCTCTTTCGTTTCTCTAGTTTCTTGCATGGCTCTGCAAAGAGGTGAAATCGGTGGGGGATCTGGAAGAGGTGTGCGAGTGGCATTGATTAAATCGTCAAGACCTTCAAATATGTGTCGCATGTTGCTTTGATCATCTGGATTTCATGGTTGGGGAGGCTCTTGGGTGTTTGGAGCAGGCTGGGGAACTGGGTTATCCACTTGTGGTTGGGGATGTGGATTTGAAGCTGTGGATTTTTCATGGGGCTCCGGCTGCAAATTATTTGCGGTGTGAGTGGTTGTGGTGGTGGTATTGTGGGTGGTGCCAGCCTACTTGTGTGAATCATCCATGTGGTGCAAGATGTGAGTGCATGTGTGTTTATGCTCGAGTGGATCTTCTAGAATGTGCAAACAAGAAATGAACTTCAAGGTGTGAGTTTTGACTTATAAAGTATTAATTTTATCTTAAAACAACTTAAAAACTCAATAATACCATTAAAAATCCAAATAGCTCCAAAATTGTCAAAAATTGTTACATGAAACCATTGATTGGGGCACAACAAATCACGTGGCATTACAATGTATGCTCAATATGAGAATGGTTAGTGTCAAAAAAAAATTGATTTTCCATCCAACGTTTGCTATTTCGTCGCCTTGTCGCCAACCACCGTCAAAATCAATCTTTTGCACTAGAAGCATCATATGATTGCGACTGCCTCAAGCTAACCACTTTCTCTATTCTGCATTTCAAGCTTCTATGCACTACAGTCTTCTACCCTTCTCTTCTGCTAAAACTCTATAGAACCAATTTAACATTTCTTGTAGGGCATTGCTCTTTTTCCTCCCACCTCCATGCCTTGTATTTTTTAAATACACTGCTTTTGCTTGATAGTGTGAGTGCTCCATTCCTTAGCTACTCTAGATGCCCAATGAGCGGAATGTGTCAAGAAAAAATGAGCTATGATAAAAAAAGAATATGCTGCAAAAATATAAACCTTTAGTTCAAACAGTGATGTTTTTTTATTCCAAAGACAAAGTGTTCAACCCACCAGGTAATGTGTTATGTGTGTCTCCCCCCAGGCATCCACCATTTGCGTTGTAAAACTATTGATTACAAACTTTGAATTGGATATCTCAGCAGAAGTTAGACTTGCCTTTTCCAGCAAACAAAAATATCATCTAAAGACTAACACACACAAGCACGCTTAATTCCCAGGGCTGCTTCGTTACCTCTTTAGGTGGTAATGTCACACACCTTTTTTCACAATTGAAACTCATTGGGACTTTGAGATTTAGAATAGTCTGAAAGCATATGCCTAGATTTACTACCACCCATACATTTTTTATTAGGACGATCCTGTGTACTTCTAGATGCCTTCCTATCCTTTGATAGCTCTACTGCATTGCCATGCAGACCAATACTTGATAGAATAGTTCCAAGTTCTCTGATACACTCTTCCTTTCTTTCTGCAGGCTCCATATTCCAAGCATACTTAATATGGAGCATTAGCAACTTGTCAAGAATTCGTAGACAGGCATGAAGAGTGCACACATGCACATTTATCAGAGGAATTGGTAGAATAGGATCCCAATAAGGATCATCCATGTCTTGATTAGGGGGTATACTCTGGTTACAACTGAGGATACCTTGAAACCATTGTTGGAGTGCTTTACCCACTGTTTGTGTAGTGTTCACACCTTTCACAGAATTGACTGCAGCTTTGCCACCATTACCCTTACCCTTACCTTTCACAGAGTTGACTGTAGCTTTTCCACCCTTATCATTACCCTTTTCCTCAGTTCATAATGAGACTTTACTGTTGAAGCAACAAATTCATGGAAAGAGGGTCATTGCACCTTGCTTTCATCCTAACATACACTTGAGAGTTTTGAAATCTCCTGCCAAATGCCACTCCACTTGGAACGTACCCAGATTTGAAACCTGCAATCGTTGTCCTTCATGTTGTTGTCAAATGAAGTCAATGATTTGGGTGTGATTAAAATACCATTTGAGAGACTCATGTGTCTCATGTGGGAGATGAAAAGCTTCCAACCACCAAATATTCTTCTCGGACTCAACACCTAAACAAGTATTTCCCTTCCCGTTGGCATTTAGCTCAACATCAACGCCCACCAAGACTCTATTCATAAGCGTAACGCTTACCCTTATGACCCGTTGGCCTTTGACAATGTGGTATTCATCAAGCTTCATCACAAATATAAATTTTCCATCACACTCTTCCTATCAACCCACAAAATCTGATCATTGACTCCTGGAGCTTCAACAAGTCAACATATATAGACATTATTGAGCTCGTTGCAACGAAAAGATTTGTTCTCTTCTAGTGGATAGACATCCTCCACATATTGAAATCCACCCAACAACCTTGTAACATCATTATTGGCACACCTTTGTGCGGTGCTAACACTGTAAGGCATTGGCAACAACCTAAACAAACCTTTTTCTCTGTGACCTAGTGTGACAAGCCTATACAAAGCTTCGTAGGCCTTGAAACTTATTCCTGCCCTATCAAACACCTCCATTACCTCCTGAGGTGAAACAATGTTCTTTAGCTCACTGAAATACTTCTGGCAAAAAACTTTAGCAATGCTAGCATTGGATGGATCATCCAATAGCTCCACCAACTCCTTTGGTTTGATGATATGTTGCAGTAGAGTATGTCCGATCGTTTCAACATTGGACTCGATTCCCATCATCGTCCGAGCCAAGTTCCTACGTATTGAAATAATATTATAGCAACCTACAAAAAATGTACAAAATTAAAAGCTTGCATTTGTATTCCTACCAAGTTTGACGGATACGTTTCTTTTGAGCTCCACCACTTGAAGATAGCATACATCGCATGTCTCTTACGCTTGCGAATGTGATAGCCCAATCAAATGTGTGTGAGATAATTGATTCACTCGCGCATATTACGTGTAGTGTATTGTAGCTGAACATAATTGTCTAGATGACGTTCTTGCTCCATTTTTTGATGCTTTGCCTTTGTAATAAGCTTTGACATCTCGTCATTAAGCTGCTTTGTCTTCTCATTGGCTTCCTCTTTGACTTGATGAATGTATTTCACGTACTTCTCTTGCTATGAAGAATAGGCAGCAGAGAGATGTTTTCTTGCTTCCCTTTCATTGAAAAAAGCTAAATGTAATATCGAGCAGTAGCCAAATAGCCCATCTCTCCCATCTCCAATAAATCGCAGTAGCTGAGTGACATTATGGAAAGGCAGTAATGTATTAGTCATTGGATCGCCAGGGTAAATTGACCATCAACCCATAAGTTGATTGCCTTGCATGCATGGTTCCGTAGCTGACATCCAGCATTGGTATTAGATGTGCCAAGTCACATATTTTTATACTCCTGCTTTAATAAATCAGTGTTTAATCAATATCAATTTGATCTGCTAGTAATGTCTTGTAGTGATAAGGGATTGAATGACATTGTGTTAGTTAATCAAGCAAATCAGTGAGAATGTGTAATGGTGACTACTACAAGCCGATGAAGGTGACTATGGAGGGAAGAAATCAAGAGTACTCATAGTTAAGAGAAAAAGATTATGCTATGGAGGGAGCAAAGAGAGGGAATGCAGATCAATCCCCTTTGAATGCTAATTGTTAAACATGACTATAGAGAGAGAAATGCTGCAGCACATAGAGGTAATGGAGTTTTCCATTGCACTCAGCTGGAGCTGGAGTGGGAGATGCATGAGGGAGGGGAGAGAGAGAGAGAGAGAGAGAGAGAGAGAGAGAGATAATAAAGGAAGAGAGAGTGGGAGAGAGGACATATCTGCAACCTTGGAGGATCTGTACTTTTTCAGAAAGAGACAGTCAAGAATGTCCCTTAATGATTAGAAGAGGAAGTGACAAGAGAGAAAAGGGGGGAAAGAACATGAGATAAAAGGGAGAAAAAGGGAGTGAGAGAGTTGGCTCAAGTTTTAGAGAGAGAATGTAGTGAGAGAATGGGAAAATTTGGCTTTTCTAGCGGGGGGCTAAAAAGCTCCTCCTTTAATAAGTTCTAAGTAAGAGAGAGTGTGTTTTATATGTTAGAGAGAGAAGAGGGGTGGGAAAATGATATTTAAAATTTCATTTATCCCCCTCTCTTTTGGCTTACTGAATAAAATCTTTTCAAATTCAAAATATTGAAATGGCTTTTTTTAAAATCTCAGCATAGGCCTTTTTGCCCTCTCTTGGCTTGGTCAAACTAGGCTTAAGATTTAGGGATTCCGTTAAACTGCCAAATAAAGTGGCCCTCCTATACCACATTCACTTCCTAATGCAAGTGGAGTACGGGTCAAGGTTATCAAGAAATATTATAAGTGACCGTACCTTGTCTTAAGTTTAAAGATTTTTTTTTTGCTAATAGACTAATTTAATACTAATTTTCAAGACTTGTTTAATCAAATTATTGTGTTGGAAAAAATGATAAGGAAACCATTATTTTAGATGTTGAAACATTGTGGTAGTAATTAGGAAACAAAGAATCGTGTGTGAGTGTCAGGTGGTAAGTGGGGATTGACTAAGGTTATCAATCATGGATGAGTGGACCTGATTAATCAGGTAACTATACATTCTTTCACACTCAACGTTAGAAGACTTCTTCACTTGGAAAAGGAGTCCACCAATGGTTGTGCCCTCACTACGTAGAGGGAGAAAAGCGTTGGTTGAGGATACCTTAGCCCACTTGCAGAAGTAATAGGGTCAAAAATGTTTTTGAACTTTTAAGGTTTTGTCTCATTTTCTCTTGCCAGGAAGGACTAGGTCTTCTTTCTAGGGTTATAGTCCCAAGCCATTGCCAATGGTAAATGTCTATACCCTGGTTTTTTTCTTGCTTAGAGACTCTATCTTTTAGTAGGCCTAGAGATCTGTTAAGGACCCATCTCGAGCTTGGTGTAGGGTGGGGACCTCTCATCTTGTTTTTAATTTGTGCTGGCTCATTGTCATTGTAAGCCTTGTCTTATCCCTCTCTCTATCTTTGTGTTTTCCTCTCTTACACACAAGCACCAATACTCCATCTACCAAAAGATCTGTCTTCTCTCTCTCTCTCTCTCTCTCTCTAGGTTTTCCTCTCTGTATTGCCTTCTCAACCCGGTACCCTATAGTAGAAAGGATACACACATTGAAACACTTTTGGGGGGTTTTGCTACCTTCTACCTTGAATTGGATCCATGAGCGTTGCACTTGGTAAGGAGTTTTTTTTCCCTTCTACCTTGAACTGGAGCCATGAGCATTGCACTTGGTATCGTTGAGCAAAATGGTCATCTTGACATGCACATCACTCAGCTCATGTAATGTAGGCCTTTGCTGGAGCCCAAGGTCAAATTTTTGTGCGAGAAGGACAAAGAAATTTTGATGGAGAAAAATAACGTTCAATTGGTCTTGCTCAAATCTTATGTGAGTCACAAATCCTATCCTTGCAACACCTAGCCCCACCTTCTAGAACTACCTTCATAATTTCTCTTGTTGTAATCACCTGCATTGAAGCTTTTGAACACCATATTTACCACCTGCCATTGCCAATGGCTCCATTTTGATTGTAAAGCTAGGTTTCATCTCAAAGGAGGCAAAGAAACCTGGTTTAAAACTTCACAACCTGACTTCTTTTTACATGGCACAACAGAAAGCACTACCTTCTTTGCTTGGCTAAGGTTCAACCACTACAGGTGGTGAGACAAGGCGTCACCTGCAGTCCATGCTACTTTGATTAAAGTGGATCCCCTTTCAATCATATGCAAGATCCTTGGTCTACAACCACAAACACTTTCTAGCGTAAAGGTATGCAATAGATTGTCGCGACTCCAACTCTCAACACGTCAGCGTCAACATTGCCTTCAAATATCGTTGTAGAGGCTAAAAGTTATCACTATTAATTTTTTAGCTTCATTTCCAAAATATTGCAAATTTTCCTAGTCTTGACTGTAAGAGATCGCTCCAAGACAACACTTTCAAAGATGCCATAAAAATTACAAGTTCATTAAGGAAATGATTATTAAGAGATTGTTGTGATGCTCAAGGTTGATAAAAGTTGTATATTCTCTCGTGAAAACTCATTTTCTATATTGCTTTTAAAAGAAACAAAGGCTAAAAAAAATGTTACTTTCCATTACAATTTCATTAAGGAAATGATTATTAAGAGATTGTTGTGATGCTCAAGGTTGATGAAAGTTGTATATTCTCTCGTGAAAACTCATTTTCTATATTTCTTTTAAAAAAAAACAAAGGCTCAAAAAAAAGTTACTTTCCATTGAGTCTAGTAAGCAAAAGTGTACGGCTTTACACACTATCTTGAAGCCTCATCATTTGAAGCCTTCTAGAGCACACACACAAACATGCTCATTGTAAGTGGTTTACAGACATTTCTTGAGTCGGACGTGACCAAGTAAGGCCGCTTATGGAGCAAAAAATTTCCATTATTCCCACTTTTAATGGCGATAATTTTTTCACTTGGCAAAGCAAAACTATGTATTTACTAATGCACAAATGGCTCTATCACTTAATAGAGCCACATGAGGATACATTTGCAATGGTCAGTGTGGGTACAAATCAGAAACCCCTAGGGCTTACAGCGCAATTGCTTGGTGATGATGTTATTTCATATATTGCAAATATAAAAGATGCTAAAGAAGACTGGGATGTTCTAAACAAAGAATTTGGTATGACATCTAGCAGCTGGAAGACCAACTTACTTATGCAATTCTACAAATTGCATAAAAGAGATGAAGAGTCCCTAATTGTAGCTCATTTCAATAGGTTTAAGGCATAAAAGCAGCAATTGTTAGGAGTACAAAAACATATTTCAAACAAACAAGCTATTGCAATTCTACTCAACAACATTGACGAGGCACCATTTGACATGCTAGTGTCTACTTTATAGAATATAACACATATTTAGGAAAATAGGGAAAAATGCACAAATTTGGGACAATTCTTTGTGTCACATGGACTTGAGGTGAGGTTGTGTTGTGCTAGGTTGTTGAACACAAGACAATTGTAGTAAAATGCTTCATGGATGCGAATGAGCATGCAATGTCTAATATTGTGTGTTGTCAACAACCATACTGTACACTAAGGTATGCTTACACATGATAATGTACACACACACACACACACCCAAAATCAAGGTTTCACCCACACATACTTCATTGAAATGTAAGTTGAAAGAGAAAATTGGGTGACTAAACTGAAAAGAATACAAGTCATATTGAATGATATTTCTTTGAAGATTACAATGTTGATAATGACTCTAACTACGCATCTACTAACTTGAAGCATCTTACTCTCTTTGGACTTAAGGATTATTGCCTTTGAAATCTTAATTTTCCAGGAATTCTTCCACCCTTGGGATTCCATGCATCTACTATCTTCCCAACGTTGAGGATCATTTATGTTCTCTCGCCAGTATACTTGTTTCAACAATCGTTGTAAACCTCCACATTACTAGCATCTTGAATTCGATGCCCTTGATATTGTATCTTTACTTGTAGTTAGTTTTCTAACTCATTGTTTTGATCAACATATGTTCTCGTCACTCCTAGACAAATTAGATAATATGTATCACAAGGTTGCAAGTGCAAAGCCTTACATCAATAGTTTGGTTGAACTTATCCATAAACTTTTTTGCGCATTAGACAACAATAACAACCCTCATTTACATCAAGTCCTACATTTGTATTATCTTCGAATGGAAGGTCAAGACGATGAGCTTATTCACATATACTTCTTGACCAAAATTCTAAAAAAAAAGTGTCTTAAATTGTACCAAGGGTTTGCATAGCTTGCATAATATTCTTCGATTAGATGAGGACTGGGATGACCCACAATACTCACTTTTGTCTTGTTTCTTTTGCAAGTGCTCTTTCCACCAACTAACATACTTCTTTAATCCCTTCACAACTTTCTCACTATCTTTAACGTACTTAAAGCATGGAAATACTTTTGGAACGCCTTCAAGAAGCTTGGGTTTTCCTTTCTAAACAAAAGATCCTTCCATTCATTAAAAAAATGCCCAATGGGCTACAATCTATCCCTACTAGAGAGGACTACACCAAGATGTGGGGAGACTCTCCCAATCAAATAAAAAATGTCAAATGATGGTCGGATCAGGAGATGGAAGGAGGAAAAGAACACTCACGTTGGTGCAGCCAAAGTGTGTCGACTCTAGAAGGTGGCATGGATAGGTATATGCAGGCAAGTAGAAGCATGGCAAAGGACTGAAGCAGCTAGGAAAATCATGGGATGGCAGGTAGCAGCGGAGATGTATGCATGATGTGGCTTATAGGCCAAGAAAGGCTCCATCAGGGGTTAATTGGGGTAGCAGGTGAAGGAGATGCAAAGTGCGGCCTTTGGGTCCAGGAATTAAGAGCTTGAAGTGTTGATGGAGCAGGTCTAGACGGTTCATCAAACCAAGCTACGGAGCCCAAGTTATTGAAGGTTAAAGCTTTAGTGGTTTGTAGATTTTTGACAGACAAGGCAGTTGGGTACATGTGATCCAAGTGGAACTTGAGGTATAGATATGTAGAGCTCAATTCATGGAGCCTACCCGCCTTTTTGGATTGCAGATCAAAGCCCTAGTTTGCAAGATATGGTCAGTTGAAGTTTTTTCGGGGGTCGGGTCTGAGCCCACTTGGCTGCATTGGAGAATGTGCCATCTGGTATCTTTTGAGCACCGACGAAGTTCTAGAGAAACATCATACGCAGCTAGTAGGAAGTGACTGCATGCCAAACGGAGTCCGGAGCAAAAATTTATGGCAGTCAAAAGCTGGAGTGCCTTTGCCCAAAATTGTTTGCAGAAGATTTTTTCCCTTTTTGAAGGCCCTGGTTCGAGGATTCCGAGGAGTCAAAATGCAGAGACGAAGGGTGTGGTTGGAGCCGGGAAAGTGGCATTTCAGTCGGTGGTTCCAACTTAGCAGTAGGAGATTGGCAAGCAAGCAAAGTTGGGGGAAGACAAAAACATTTTTTTTAAAAAGGGTGGTAATGTTTATTTTCAAGGCCTTGGGGTGCTAGTCGTTGTGGAACTGCCATGTGGAAGGATGAAAATACCACATGCACAGTTAGCAGGTGGAATGCCGCGATATATAAGCCAATACGTGGCTCTCCATTAGCATCCAAGAGGTGAGAGGGGAGCTCCCCTCCCCGTGGAGATGGCGGGTATGCGCAGGGCGCTGTTGTGGCGGGTCTGGCGGCGATTTTGGCGGCAGTGGCCGGTGGTGCAGGGAGCTGGCACGCCTACGGGGGCGCCCGCGGTGGTTGAGTTCGTTGATGACGTGGTAGGCCGTTAAGAGGCGGTGCCCGCGCGCATAAGGGGCCAAATTTTTTGAGGATAAGGGTTGTACCCCCCCCCCCCCCCCCCCCCCAATAGCGACATCGCTATTGCCTTGATAGGGAAGGGGTCCCGCTGCAGGAAGAGGTGCCGACAAGTGGAGGATAAAGGCTAAGGGCACTCAAAGGCCAAGAGAAGGGAAAATCCGGCCGGCCAAAATGGAAGGGATAAGGACAAGAGGTGTAGTATGCAAAGGTGTCCAAAAATAAACTAGGCCAAGTGTTGGCAATGCAATCAAATGCTAAAAAGAACTCCAAATGAAGTGCACGACATGGAAGGTGACCCCATTTTTCTTTTTTGGGACTCCTAGGCACACCCTTATAAAAGGAGATTTATGTTCATTTTTTAGGGTCTTTGGACCAAGGTGGCTTTTTTGCATGTGTAAGTGAAAGTTTGAAGCTTGTGTGTTGCTAAGATTTCCATTAAAGCTGCATACATTGGTTGTACTACTCTCTATGCAAAAATACCACTCATTTGCCCCAATCTCGTGTGTTGCTTCTCCCCATGCCCCTCCTCTTCTCTCGCTCTTTGTGTATTGGCCATTGCTTGCAGAGGGTTTGCGTGCAGTTCAAAAGGTGCTACCAAGAGGGCACATTAGGAGTGTTTTGTGATTCGGAAAGGGTGAGTTAAGCAAAGTGGGTGCCTTTGTGTTGTGGGTGTTTGTTTGCAAGCTGTGAGTTAGTTGGTTTGTATGCTAAAGCGGAGTTGTTAGTGCAAATTATCCAATTTGAAGGTGTTATTTGAGAGGTTATGGGTGTTGTGGAATCCCTGGGCTATAGAGAGGCAAGTATTTTGTGTGCTGGGTGTGTTCCCTATTCCCCCTCTCCATCTTCTGGTGCCCCCACTGAGGAGCTGTCTGATGCTCCAATTTGCGGTTGAAAGTGGTGTTTTTTAGCCGGCGAAACGACTGGCGGATGGTCGAGATTCTTGATGGTTGAGTTTGAAGCTGACAGAGATGGTGGAGCCAGGTTTTGGCCCTATATTTACGGGCATCAAAGATCCCGAGGATTGGTTAGCAGATTTCAAATTATGGTTGCTGTCGATGCGTATGTCGACGGATTCAAAAAGGTTATAGATGGTGCCGTTGTTGATGCGAGGGCGAGCCAACGTGTGGTTTGATGGCTGATAGAGTAGTGATCAAGAATCATGGCAAAGGTTGCAGAGTCAGTTTCTGGAACGGTTCTGAGAGGTGATTACAGAAGAAAAAGCCGGTGCAAAGCTGAAGACGGTACACTAGGATGTAAGTAAAGATTTCTCTATTTTCATTGAGCAGTTTGAAGCTTGTTGGAAGCAGTTAGAGATTGCTACTGGGGTCAAAAGCAGTCAATCTTTGAAGCTGTTAAAGCTGTTAGAGTGCTTGCATCCGAGGATTAGAGAAAAGGTCAAAGATGGTGCAGATACCTATGACGATACGGTCTATCTGGCAAAGATAAAGAGCAGAAAGGTGAAGAGGAAGTTGGAGTTGGGAATGATAAAGCCAACAGATTATATGTCTGTTGCGGAGGTAGCGAAGTGCTCTTGGGTCCAACCAAAGGTGGTTCCAGTTGTGCAAAAGGCAAGGCCTGTGGAGGTAAGACATACTATTGGTTATGTTCCTTGGAGGTTTTCGAGTTGTGATGTGCATGTGCCGAGGGTGGAAGAGCTTGTCAATGAGGAGAAGCTCCATGTCGAGGTGAACCAAGATGAAAAAGTGGTAGCGGACGGGGAGGTTCCAGTATGGATTGGAGAAGTAAAGCATGTTCTTGCTGAAAGTTTGCATGAAAAGATAGCAGAATGCAAACGAGATGCAGATATCAAGGGTTCATATACTAAGGGAGAAATTTTGCAAAGTGGTGAAGATGGTCAAGCTTTTTTGGAGTAGCAAGTGTATGCAGATGTTGATACGGAGTCGGCATATGATGTCGATGCCGATGATGATAAAAGCTCGATTAGCTGGGATACAAGCAAGGGGAATAATGCGGATGAGTATACATCCTATGACAAGGAGACGGCATCTAATGAACCGGAACTGGTAAAGGTAAAGCTGCCCTCTTATATGTTTGATGATATGGTGGTGCAACATGTGCAGGATTTTGCGAAGAGATAAAGCGGCCCTATCTATGGTGGAACTAGAGATGGATGCGGTAGAGAACGAGTTTCTCTTTTCCATAGCAGAGCATGATGTAGCGGTAGAAAAGGTGATTGAAGAGCAAGAGATTCAAGCTGAACAAAAGGAGGTGCTAATTGACCTTGAAGGGCCGGTTGACGAGGAAGGGCTCGATGATGCTGCAATTGAGTGTGTGGCCAAAGAGGCGGTTGTGATGCCAAAGATGGAGGTGATTCCAATGCAGCAGACATTGACGGGAGCAAAGCGAACCCCGAACCTCGAGGGCCTCTAAAACACCGGGGACCGAATGGCGCGCCTCGAGCCTGTCATGGTAAAGCAAACAAGGGGCACCACCTAGCTTCAGCGGCTAGGACGCAAACAACACACCACCATAACAAAGTTTTCATCCAAGAGAGATGGATTCTTGGGAGCAATGATGAAGAGGAAAGGGAATGAGATCGAGAGAGAGAGAGAGAGAGAGAGAGAGAGAGAGAGAGAGAGAGAGAGAGAGAGAGTGAGAGTGAGGGAGGGGGTATAGCGGCTTAGTACTTAGGCACCACAAAAGGATGGCGAGTCCGGACACCCTTCACACATACACAAACTCACTCCAAACACAAGACTAGGTGGCCATGGCCAAAACATTGCAAGAAAACATACTCACAAAACCTCAAGCTTTATTTAGAGAATAAGACGATGAAATGGGGAGCATAGGGTAGGGGAATGAGAAGGGAGAGCGTGGTAGAGCACATGGCGGATAGGTGGGAGTTGATGGGGAGGACTCGCACGAGGGTTATGGCCATCATCCTTCATTTAGTTTTCCTTCATCTTCCATAGCCCAAGGGTGTAGAGGTCATGCTTAAGACGAGCATGGTGATTGCAGTGATGGTGATGGTGTGGGTGTGTGTGTGTGCACTAGGCACACATAGTGCATAGTGTACTCTTTGGTGATGGTGTGTGTGTATTTAGTGTGATGGTGACCCCTCTTTATATAGGGGAGGAGGGGGGAGAAATTATAGAATTTAGAAATGAAGAAATCATTATCTACATAGGCCATGTGATTGTGGGCCCCACTTGTCTGGCTGTGTGTATATGTGCCAGAACAGCAGTCTCATGAGAGAGAGACTAAGAGAGAGAGATGGGTTGATGAAAAAAAGTGAGAGGTGACATGGAGACTAAAGTAATTACAAGAGGGGAGAGAGGGGAGTGTGCTCAGAGGTGAATCTGTGTGCAGATGTGTGTGAACACAAGAAAAATCAGGTAACCACCGGGTGGGGATGGGTCTGTGGGGACTTTTTTCAGTGAAACTGAGTGTGTGTGAGTGTGGGGGAGGTTATTTAGCTACAAGACAAGAGATATGGCACCCTTTAGAGAGAGGGGGGTATTTGGGTCATGGGATATGATAGGCGAGAGAAAGAGGGGGTAGGGTATACTATTTTGGAAGGTAGGGTAAGTTGCATGTGAGTTAGGGTGCATTATTGGTGAGTTATAATGCCTTATTGGTGAGAGGTGGGGTAGCTTGAGGGGAGAGAGAAAGGAGAAAGGACAAGGGGAAGATAGAGGGGGTTGACCTTTTGAGTGGAGGAGAGGAAAAGGGACACCCGACGGGGCAACAGTGAGGAAAAAGGAGGCAAGGTGGGGATGGGCTACCCCGCAGGCATGAGGTGGCCTATTTTACCTTTCTTATATATTTACATAATCATACTTTATTTTTTTCTTACTTTTTTCCAATGCCTTTTATCACTCCCTCCCTAAGAGGGGGTTTTCATGGGGTGGGGACGAGAGAAGAGGGGTATGGGAGCTTGGCTTGTGAAAAGCCCCCATCATTAGCCCTCCCCTTTTGGCTAGAGGCATTCATGTCTCTAGCTCATATGTTTGATCATTATCGTCGGAAGTGGCTTGTTTACCTGGGATGATTGTTTACCTGCTTGGTAATAATTTTAGAAACCATTCCATTTACCTTTTCAACTAGGCCATTACATTGAGGGTAATATGGTGAAGAGTGCCTCCTTGTAATGCCCAGTTTCTGCATTAATTCTCCTACCAAGTCTGCTCTGAAACCTGGCCCTCTATCAGAGATGATCTCTAAAGGTGTGCCAAATCTACAGCATATGTGCTCGTAGATAAATTTAGCTACCTCTACCGCTATGATTCTAGTGGTGGCTGTAGCCTCTGCCCATCTAGTCATGTAGTCGACACCCATGATAATGTAGAATTTTCCTGAGTTGGCCCTAGGTAATGGCCCAATGGCATCGATACCCCATTTTTCAAATGGGCCATATGAGAAAATAGGTGTCTGTGGTTTAGGCATAAGTGACCTAGTGCCGGCCTTTTGACACAACTTACACGTTTTGCACCAATGGTGTACATCACGGTTGAGGCTAGGCCATATGAAGCCTGCCTGCAAGATTTTCCTACTTGTTATGTCTAGGGCAAAGTGACCACCACAAACCCCGTCGTGACAGCTAGCAATTACTCCCGTGATTTCAAGAGAGAGAGGGACCTTCATGAGTATTTGGTCCTTACCCTTATAGTACAAACCATCATTGATGAGTCGATACCTTGTGGCCTTCCGCGTCAGCCATTCCTTTTGTCCCTTTGTTAAATCTGATGGGCATTCCGCTGTTTCCAAAAAATGCATGATGTCAGGCAAGGCATCACTGCCTTGAAATAGAGGGAGCTTTAGTTTTATTGCTCCAACCACCACTTCTTGTAGTCTTTCACTTGCTAGGGCATCTGCTTCTTGGTTTTGAGAGGGGGACCTTCCTGAGTATTTGGTCCTTACCCTTACAGTACAAACCATCATTGATGAGTCAATACCTTGTGGCCTTCCGCGTCAGCCATTGCTTCTGTCCCTTTGTTAAATCTGATGGGCATTCCCCTGTTTCCAAAAACTGCATGATGTCAGGCAAGGCATCACTGCCTTGAAATAGAGGGAGCTTTAGTTTTATTGCTCCAACCACCACTTCTTGTAATATTTCACTTGCTAGGGCATCTACTTCTTCAAGCTTACCCAACAAGGTTTTTACGCCACTTAAGTGAGTCCTTAAACTAGGATTCTTGCATGTCCATGCTCCATTTACTTGCCTTACCAGAAGTAGAGCATCCCCAAATACATTAAGGATTTGTACACCTTGTGAGACGCACCATTGTAGACCCTTGGTTAGTGCTGCATACTCAGCTTCATTTTTAGAATGTGAATCTAACAATTGGCCCAACAAAAATACCTTTGTCCCTTTGTCATCAAAGACCACTATGCCTGCAGCTTCTTTGTCGGACGCTCGCTTGTAGGCTCCATAAAAGTAGAGAGAGTATGCTCCTTCTACCATCGATGGTACTAGAGGTAATCGGACTTCTCCTTCCTTAGATTGCTTCTCCTTCCCTTCAAAGACTTGGTAGGTCATGAGTCCCCCCAAACTTGCCCTTGTCGTGCTTTCTACCTGTACCGTGTACTCAAACTCTTGCAGACGAACTAGCCATTTAGTAATTCTAGCAGACACATCCATGTGTTGTACAACATAGGGAAATATTTCATCCGTGGTTAGAATCACAAATTGCTTAGGCAGCAAATATGACCTAAACTTTCTAGTTGCAAATCTAAGAGCTAGGAGTAAGTGTTCCACATGGGTGAAACCTTTCTTTCCTGCTATCATCATTCGACTAGAGAAGTAGATTGGCCTCATGAAAGATGTCGTCGTATCCTTTTGGAGTAGCACAACCCCCAATGAGTCATCAGCAACTACGGGTGACACCCATTCTGAGTTTCCTATAGGATAGATGAATCCCGCCTCCAACAGTTTTCTTACCTCAGCCAAGAGTGCCTTTTCTTGTATGACCCCCAGTCGTCGTAGCTTTTGCACAACTGGTTTTACCCCTTCCTTCAGCTTAATATGATGTTCCACCACTGTAATGCCTATGATTCTTTCATATTTGTCAATGAACAGGTTAGGAAATCCCATCAACATTTGCAAAAAACTATCTTTCTCCTCAAGTGTTAATTCCGTAGACAACATACCCTTCAACCTACTTCCTCCTAGGCCAGGTGATTTGCTCTCCTCTTCATTGGGTTTCCCTTTTGGTGATGGATCACCAATTGTGCTTACCCTTTCTGGATCCTTCATAATGATACCCATCACATCAATGGAACTGTCACTTTCATCGATGGATGTGGTCTCCTTCTCAGGACTGGAAGATTCGCTAGTGGTTTCATCTGCCGATGTTTCCAGATTCATTTGCTTCTACTTGCCAATCCTCATGTCGTAGTAGATTGTCTCCCCTTTCTTACCGGTCATGCGTAGAAGGCCAGTACCCCAGTCTTGTTTTGCCTTCATGGCCATCAACCATGGCCTTCCCAAAATTAGTGGATAGCCCTCCCCCTTAGTAAGCATTACAAAAACATCTACCTCTACCTCAGTGTTGAAAGCTTTTATTTTCACGGCACTTACCACACCCACACACTTTACTTTTGCGATGTTTGCCATCTTTGCGTTGCATGGAGAAGGCCTGTCAACCTCGAGCCCTAATCGAAGCATCATAGCTTCGCTCATTACACAGATTTGTGCACCTCCATCAATGTAGGTGTTTCCAACCCTCTTTCCTTTTATGTTTACGTGGACAATTGGAAGGATGTCATCCATGTTGCATCCCAAAATTGCTCCGGCTACCTTTGTTTTGGAGCATTTTGTACTTACCATTTTAGACCATTGTCGCCTTACTTTAGGTACAAGATGTAGCAGTTGTGGCCATGTAATCTTCGGTCCTTGCTCTGCCACATCCAATGTTAGATCATAGGGCTTAGAACTTTCCCCTAGCAGGAAGTCAGTGATGCCCATTTTCCGTCGCGGCCTGGATGGCCTCTTGCTAGTTTCTCCTCTCATGCTTCTCTCATCATGTGATTGTGTAGCTTTATCCCTCCTAGCTCTTTTCACAGTCATGGCTTCAAGTGGTTCTAAAAAGGTTACCTTCTCCTTACCCTTGTCCCTCTCCTTTGCTCTGGGTGGATCCACTACCACGGCCTTTCCTTTCTCTTCTAGCCTTATGATGTTTACAGGGCGAGCAGGTGGTGGGGCTGGTGGAAGAGGTGGAATGGATGCTTGTAGTGGTGTCTGGGGTCGACGTAGAATTTGTGTTGGTGGGGTTGGTGCTCGGGGTGGGGGTGTTCTTTCTCTAGGGGGTGACAATTGGTTCCTCCTACCTCCTCCATTATAGTTTTGTCGTGGTTTGGGACAGTAGTACATACCGTGACCGTCTTCTCCGCAGTTGCAGCAATGATACTCCCTATTTTGTCGTCGTGCTCTTCCAGTGTCTTGATCTCTTTTTTGACTCCTCCCTTGTTGTATTAAGTGGACAGACAAATTTTGCAGTTGGTCAGTAATATGGGCCAACATATCTTGTTGGTCATCTCTTACCCCAAGAGCCGGTGGTGGTTGTTAGGTGGTTGGCGTAGTTGCTGGTCGATGCGATGTTCCTGCTTCTATTGACTCGGTTTCTTTGGCTTTCATTCGCAGCTTCTTGTCCTTAAGGCGAGCAATCTCAATGGCTAACTCGTACGTAGCCGGGAATCTACCTTTCACCTTCTCCTTGAGAAGCGGCCATAAGCCATGCCTGAACCGATATTTTTTTAGGAAATCGGGTGCGGCTTCCCCCCTTGCCAGTGACTCAACCCACCGTTCCCACAAATCCACAAAATTGGACTCATAGGTGGCATATTCTAAAAGACCCTCCTGCTTCAAGTCTTTCAACTTGTCCCACAACTTTTCTGAAGTGGTACCTCCCCCAAAGCGCCTCTTAAAAGTGGTTTTTAAGGGTTCCCAGTCATCCTTGGTTGCTTGTGGAAGTGCATTGTACCATGATCTAGCTTCTAGCTTCATGAGATGCTTAAAGATTCTAACCCAAGATTCATCCGTATCTTTGTTGCTCACTACACATGCTACTTCAAAGTCATCTAGGAAGTCTGTTACCAAATCCTCCCCCTTCTTTCCTTTAAATGTTGGAATGCTACACTTGCCATGATTACAGAGAAAGAGCTAGAAAGACACACTGCTTAACTTGCAAAAGTTTTTTCTTCTTTACAAGGAGGCGTGTATACCCTCTTATACTAGGACATAGATTAATACTTCAAACGGTACATTGCCTTGTACCAAAGGTAAGACAAATGGTTGATTTGATGCCAGAACCTCAAAAAATCGCTCCCCAGCCAGCATGGTGTCAATGATGTGCTGGTAGTGAGCCTTCAAATCTAGTATTACCTTGATTGAGCGTACACGTGTTGGTATGTGTGATCTGTCTTGAGGTAGGTTGTACTGATTCATGTGAAGCTTAGAGGTGCTTAGTCACTGTCCAAGCTTGTGGGAGAGGGTGGTGTTCTTTCCTGAAACAAACTCAGTAGATCCCTAGTTTCTCTAGTGAGAGTGTTAGCCAATAGTTCTGTTATCTGTGTTGCAGCATCAAGTGCGACTTGAAAACTGACTGTGATAATTACCTCGGTGACTTGAGTTACCCGATTCTCAAAGTAGAATAGTGTTGATTCTCTATTGTGTAGAGCTCCTTCCATTTTGTTGTTGTGGGTTGGTTGTAGGTTGCGGACATGGTTTCGACCTTCTCCTTCTTCTTCTTGGCACTTGGCTTATGTATATCCACTAGGTTTGGCGTGTTGGTTGACTCTCCCACTCCAAATCGATTACCGTTACGCCTGGCACTCGAGCTTCGATGGAGATGCGGAGTTCGTCTAGTTGTGCTTGGAGCTCTTCTTCTTTTGTCGTCCAATTAGCAAATCCTGCTAGCCATTCATCCATTCACAATAGTTTAGGGATTTCAGTCTTGTAAACTGAAGGGTTTCATGAAAAGATCCTCCGTGGGGGCACCAAATGACGGGAGCAAAGCGAACCCCGAACCCCTACGGCCTCAAAAACACCGGGGACCAAATGGCGCGCCTCGAGCCTGTCATGGTAAAGCAAACAGGGGGCACCACCTAGCTTCAACGGCTAGGACGCAAACAACACACCACCATAACAAAGTTTTCATCCAAGAGAGATGGATGCTTGGGAGTAATGATGAAGAGGAAAGGGAATGTGATCAAGTGAGAGAGAGAGAGAAAGAGAGAGAGTGAGGGAGGGGGTATAGCGGCTTAGTACTTAGGCACCACAAAAGGATGGCGAATCCGCACACCCTTCACACATACACAAGCTCACTCCAAACAAAAGACTAGATGGCGATTCCGCACACCTCACATGGGCAAACATTGCAAGAAACCATACTCACAAAACCTCAAGCTTTATTTAGAGAATAAGGCGATGAAATGGGGAGCATAGGGTAGGGGAATGAGAAGGGAGAGCGTGGTAGAGCACATGGCGGATAGGTGGGAGTTGATGGCTAAGACTCGCACGAGGGTTATGGCCATCATCCTTCATTTAGTTTCCCTTCATCTTCCATAGCCCAAGGGTGTAGAGGTCATGCTCAAGATGAGCATGGTGATTGCGGTGATGGTGATGGTGTGGGTGTGTGTGTGTGCACTAGGCACACAGAGTGCATAGTGTACTCTTTGGTGATGGTGTGTATGTATTTAGTGTGATGGTGACCCCTCTTTATATAGGGGAGGAGAGGGGCGATATTATAGAATTTAGAAATGAAGAAATCATTATCTACATAGGCCATGTGACTGTGGACCCCCCTTGTCTGGTTGTGTGTATATGTGCCAGAACAGTAGTCTCATGAGAGAGAGACTAAGAGAGAGAGATGGGTTGATGAAAAAAAGTGAGAGGTGACATGGAGACTAAAGTAATTACAAGAGGGGAGAGAGGGGAGTGTGCTCAGAGGCGAATCTATGTGCAGATGTGTGTGAACACAAGAAAAATCAGGTAACCACCGGGTGGGGATGGGTTTGTGGGCACCTTTTTCAGTGAAACTGAGTGTGTGTGAGTGTGGGGGAGGTTATTTAGCTACAAGACAAGAGATATGGCGCCCTTTAGAGAGAGAGGTGGGTCATGGGATATGATAGGAGAGAGAAAGAGGGGGTGGGGTATACTTTTTTGGAAGATAGGTTAAGTTTCATGTGAGTTAGGGTGCATTATTGGTGAGTTATAATGCATTATTGATGAGAGGTGGGGTAGCTTGAGGGGAGAGAGAAAGGAGAAAGGACAAGGGGAAGAGAGAGGGGGATGACCTTTTGAGTGGAGGAGAGGAAAAGGGGCACACGGCGGGGCAACAGTGAGAAAAAAGGTGGCAAGGTGGGGATGGGCTACCCCGCAGGCATGAGGTGGCCTATTTTACCTTTCTTATATATTTACATAATCATACTTTATTTTTTTCTTACTTTTTTCCAATGCCTTTTATCACTCCCTCCCTAAGAGGGGGTTTTCATGGGGTGGGGACAAGAGAAGAGGGGTATGGGAGTTTGGCTTGTGAAAAGCCCCCATCACCTTGTTGTAGTGATGTTCACTTTCCTCATCCCAAGTGAAATTTGATCTTTGAGTGAGTTGTTGCAGTGGTAGAACAAGTTGTGATAGTAGATGTATGAATCTACTTAAGTACCTCACTTTCTGTAGAAAAGAGACCAGTTGACGTGCGGTCGTTGGTGAAGGTAGGGCTATGAGTGCCGACACCTTACTTGGGTCGGCGTTGATACCTCTTGCTGAAATTTCATGGCCTAGTAGAATGACTTTACCCCAATGTGACATTTATTCACATTTAATTGCCCACCTAGGCTCTGCAACCTGGCCAAACCTTCAGTTACCTTTTCTAAATGTGAAATACGGGAGCTATATATACAAAAATCATCAATGAACACTCTTATGGATGTTCCAAAGAACAGTTGGAAAACATATGTGACATATCTTTGGAATGTGGCAGGTGCACTTGTGAGACCAAATGGCATAAACCTATATGAAAAACAACCCCATGGCGTGATAAAAGTGGTTTTTAGCTGATCTTCCAAGGCTATACGTATTTGAAAGTATCCTGAATAACCATCACAGACGGTATAGCATTCAAAACCCGCTACTTCATTCAGAATTTCATCCAAGAAAGGGAGAGGAAAGTGGTCTCTCTTTGTAGCTGCATTTAGTGGTTTGTAGTCAACACATACCCTCCACTTACGATTCTTTTTAGGCATCACCACTACGGGTGACACCCATTCTGAGTTTTCTACAGGATAGATGAATCCCGCCTCCAACAGTTTCCTTACCTCAGCCAAGAGTGCCTTTTCTTGTATGACCCCCAGTCGTCGTAGCTTTTGCACAATTGGTTTTACCCCTTCCTTCAGCTTAATATGATGTTCCACCACTGTAATGCCTGTGATTCTTTCATAGTTGTCAATGAACAGGTTAGGAAATCCCATCAACATTTGCAAAAAACTATCTTTCTCCTTAAGTGTTAATTCCGTAGACAACATACCGTTCAACCTACTTCCTCCTAGGCCAGGTGATTTTCTCTCCTCTTCATTGGGTTTCCCTTTTGGTGATGGATCACCAATTGTGCTTACCCTTTGTGGATCCTTCATAATAATACCCATCACATCAATGGAACTGTCACTTTCGTCGGTGGATGTGGTCTCCTCCTCAGAACTGGAAGATTCGCTAGTGGTTTCATCTGTCGATGTTTCCAGATTCATTTGATTTTGCTTGCCAATCCTCATGTCGTAGTAGATTGTCTCCCCTTTCTTATCGGTCATGCATAGAAGGCCAGTACCCCAGTCCTGTTTTACCTTCATGGCCATCAACCATGGCCTTCCCAAAATTAGTGGATAGCCCTCCCCCTTAGTAGGCATTACAAAAACATCTACCTCTACCTCAGTGTTGAAAGCTTTTATTTTCACGGCACTTACCACACCCACACACTTTACTTTTGTGTTGTTTGCCATCTTTGCCTTGCATGGAGAAGGCCTGTCAACCTCGAGCCCTAATCGAAGCATCATAGCTTCGCTCATTACAGAGATTTCTGCACCTCCATCAATATAGGTGTTTCCAACCCTCTTTCCTTTTATGTATACGTGGACAATTGGAAGGATGTCATCCATGTTGCATCCCGAAATTGCTCCGGCTACCATTGTTTTGGAGCGTCTTGTACTTACCATTTTAGACCATTGTCGCCTTAATTTTGGTGCAAGATGTAGCAGTTGTGGCCATGTAATCTTCGGTCCTTGCTCTGCCACATCCAATGTTAGATCATAGGGCTTAGAACTTTCCCCTAGCAGGAAGTCAGTGATGCCCATTTTCCGTCGCGGCCTGGATGGCCTCTTGCTAGTTTCTCCTCTCATGCTTCTCTCATCATGTGATTGTGTAGCCTTCTCCCTCCTAGCTCTTTTCACAGTCATGGCTTCAAGTGGTTCTAAAAAGGTTACCTTCTCCTTACCCTTGTCCCTCTCCTTTGCTCTGGGTGGATCCACTACAACGGCTTTTGCTTTCTCTTCTAGCCTTATGATGTTTACAGGGCGATCAAGTGGTGGGGCTGGTGGAAGAGGTGGAATGGATGCTTGTAGTGGTGTCTGGGGTGGACGTAGAATTTGTGTTGGTGGGGTTGGTGCTCGGGGTGGGGGTGTTCTTTCTCTAGGGGGTGACAATTGGTTCCTCCTACCTCCTCTATTATAGTTTTGTCGTGGTTTGGGACAGTAGTACATACCGTGACCGTCTTCTCCGCAGTTGTAGCAATGATACTCCCTGTTTTGTCGTCGTGCTCTTCCAAGGTCTTGATCTCTTTCTTGACTCCTCCCTTGGTGTATTAAGTGGACAGACAAATTCTGCAGTTGGTCAGTAATATGGGCCAAGATATCTTGTTGGTCATCTCTTACCCCGAGAGCCGGTGGTGGTGGTATGGTGGTTGTCGTAGTTGCTGGTCGACGCGATGTTTCTGCTTCTATTCACTCGGTTTCTTTGGCTTTCATTCGCAGCTTCTTGTCCTTAAGGCGAGCAATCTCAACGGCTAACTCGTACGTAGCCGAGAATCTACCTTTCACCTTCCCCTTGAGAAGCGGCCATAAGCCATGCGTGAACCGATCTTTTTTTAGGAAATCGGGTGCGGCTTCCCCCCTTGCCAGTGACTCAACCCACCGTTCCCACAAATCCACAAATTTGGACTCATAGGTGGCATATTCTAAAAGACCCTCCTGCTTCAAGTCTCTCAATTTGTCCCACAACTTTTCTGAAGTGGTACCTCCCCCAAAGCGCCTCTTAAAAGCGGTTTTTAAGGGTTCCCAATCATCCTTGGTTGCTTGTGGAAGTGCATTGTACCATGATCTAGCTTCTAGCTTCATGAGATGCTTAAAGATTCTAACCCGGGATTCATCCGTATCCTTGTTGCTCACTACACATGCTACTTCAAAGTCATCTAGGAAGTCTGTTACCAAATCCTCCCCCTTCTTTCCTTTAAATGTTGGAAATGCTACACTTGCCATGATTACTGAGAGAGAGCTAGAAAGACACACTGCTTAACTTGCAAAAGTTTTTTCTTCTTTACAAGGAGGCGTGTATACCCTCTTATACTAGGACATAGATTAAAACTTCAAACGGTACATTGCCTTGTACCAAAGGTAAGACAAATGGTTGATCTCATGCCAGAACCTCAAAAAATTGCTCCCCACCTAGCATGGTGTCAATGACGTGCTGGTAGTGAGCCTTCAAATCTAGTATTACCTTGATTGAGCGTACACGTGTTGGTATGTGTGATCTGTCTTGAGGTATGTTGTACTGATTCATGTGAAGCTTAGAGGTGCTTAGTCACTGTCCAAGCTTGTGAGAGAGGGTGGTGTTCTTTCCTGAAACAATCTCAGTAGATCCCTAGTTTCTCTAGTGAGAGTGTGAGCCAATGATTATGTTATCTGTGCTGCAGCATCAGGTGCGACTTGAAAACTGACTGTGATAGTTACCTCCGTGACTTGAGTTACCCGATTCTCAAAGTAGAATAGTGTTGATTCTCTATTGTGTAGAGCTCCTTCCATTTTGTTGTTGTGGGTTGGTTGTAGGTTGCGGACATGGTTTCGACCTTCTCCTTCTTCTTCTTGGCACTTGGCCTATGTATATCCACTGGGTTTGGCGTGTTGGTTGACTCTCCCACTGAAAATCGATTACCGTTATGCCTGGCACTCGAGCTTTGATGGAGATGCGGAGTTCGTCTAGTTGTGCTTGGAGCTCTTCTTCTTCTGTCCTCCAATTAGCAAATCCTGCTAGCCATTCATCCATTCACAATAGTTTAGGGGTTTCAGTCTTGTAAACTGAAGGGTTTCATGAAAAGATCCTCCGTGGGGGCACCAAATGACGGGAGAAAAGTGAACCCCGAACCCCCGACGGCCTCTAAATCACTAGGGACCGAATGGAGCGCCTCGAGCCTGTCATGGTAAAGCAAACAGGGGCACCACCTAGCTTCAGCAGCTAGGACGCAAACAACACACCACCATAACAAAGTTTTCATCCAAGAGAGATGGATGCTTGGGAGCAATGATGAAGAGGAAAGGGAATGAGATCAAGTGAGAGAGAGAGAGAGAGAGAGAGAGAGAGAGTGAGGGAGGGGGTATAGCGGCTTAGTACTTAGGCACCACAAAAGGATGGCGAATCCGCACATGCTTAACACATACACAAGCTCACTCCAAACACAAGACTAGGTGGCGATTCCGCACACCTCACATGGGCAAAACATTGCAAGAAAACATACTCACAAAACCTAAAGCTTTATTTAGAGAATAAGGCGATGAAATGGGGAGCATAGGGTAGGGGAATGAGAAGGGAGAGCGTGGTAGAGCACATGGCGGATAGGTGGGAGTTGATGGCGAAGACTCGCACGAGGGTTACGGCCATCATCCTTCATTTAGTTTTCCTTCATCTTCCATAGCCCAAGGGTGTAGAGGTCATTCTTAAGACCGGCATGGTGATTGTGGTGATGGTGATGGTGTGGGTGTGTGTGTGTGCACTAGGCACACACAATGCATAGTTTACTGTTTGGTGATAGTGTGTGTATTTAGTGTGATGGTTACCCCTCTTTATATAGGGGAGGAGAGGGGAGAAATTCTAGAATTTAGTAATGAAGAAATCATTATCTACATAAGCCATGTGACTGTGGGCCCCACTTGTCTGGCTGTGTGTATATGTGCCAGAATAGCAGTCTCATGAGAGAGAGGCTAAGAGAGAGAGATGGGTTGATGAAAAAAAAGTGAGAGGTGGCATGGAGAATAAAGTAATTACAAGAGGGGAGTGTGTTTAGAGGTGAATCTGTGTGCAGATGTGTGTGAATACAAGAAAAATCAGGTAACCACCGGGTGGGGATGGGTGTGTGGGCACCTTTTTCAGTGAAACTGAGTGTGGGGCAATTACTCAAGTTTCCTAAGGCTCGATTAAGGCAAACGACGGGCAAAAATCCTACGGCCATCAAAAGTATTATGCTAAACTAGCAAAAAGATACTATGGTCCTTTCCAAATCTTGAAGCCTATCAATGAGACGGCTTATCAACTCAAGTTGCCCAACCATTGGCTTATACACAATGCCTTTCATGTAAGCTTAATTAAGCCCTATATAGGAGAGCCACCAATTGAACCAATTATTGAAGACCCTCCCGAAGTCAAAGACCAAGAAGAGGTGCTACAACCCAAAGCTGTCCTTCGGCATGAAGACAAGGTACTAAGACATGGTAAGATAATTCGACGGTATCTTATTAAGTTCAAAAATTATCCTTTTGAAGATGCTAAATGGATGCAAGGAGTACAACTTAAGGATAGTATGAACCTTGTCAATGCTTACAATGCTACATTAGAGTAAGCAAATGTACAAATGTCTTTTAAATGACTCATGTTTTTGTCTTATATGACTAGTCCTCTTTTTAATTGTGCAAAAATTTAACTAGTATGCATGCTTAGAATCATGTTTGTGATGACGACGTCTCTCAAACACCAAGTAGAATTTGTCACTCTACTTTGGGAGAATGAAATGGACTAAGGAGCAGACATGCTTGCGGCAGCTATGTCTCCCAAGCACCAAATGGATTAGTCATCCATCTTAGAGAGATGTCGTAGGGTAAAAAGGGATCCTTTACCCGCTAAGTACGATTGACTAATGACTAAGACTTTATCTCTTCTACCTCATAGTCGAGGACGACTATGATTTCAAGAGAGAGGTAATGTTATAAAATCTAATATCTAACCAACCCAAATGATTTTCTCATATTAAATTGATCACTTAATGTGGGAGAATAAACGGGAACAAGTGTTAAGATATAGATATGTGCTTATAGATCTATCTCAACACGCGGCCAATGGTAAAGGGGCCCAAATGAGAGATGGTCTATCAAAGAGCAAGGCTAACCAATGGAGCATAAGACCTTAGGGTCAGATTCATTGAAAACCTCCAATAAATGTGTGTAAAAGTCCTTTGACCTTAGGTAAGCTAGGGCTAAACTTGAGGTGGGAACCCGGCCCAAGCTCGAGGTGATTGTCCTGCTTGAGGTGCTTGTCGTGCTTGAGGTGTTTGTCATGCTTGAGGTGCTTGATTAATAGGCTTGAGGTGCTTGGCTGGCTCCATGCTTGAGGTGCTTGACTTGCTGCATGATTAAGGTACTTGAGGTTCCTTGAGAAGCTTGCCTGAGATGCTTGTGGGAACACCCCTTAGTTCAAGTGCTTTGTCATGCTTGGTGAGTAAGGTGCTTGATCACCTAAAGTCAAAAGCATTCCTACAAGAGGGGGGGCGAGCCCTTTTCCTAGGGGCTAGAGAGAGAACACCCACTCACATACACAAGGGAAGCCCCAACTTGAAGAGGCAGCAAGGACACATGTCATGCCCCTACCCATGTTACCTTCATGTGTTGCTTGAAGCCTATTGGCTAAGCTTCAAAGGGGTCCAATGATAAATTACATGAATTATCTAATTTTTTTAGCATTTATCTAGCCCTCTCTCTCAAAAAGGAAAGGGGGACACTTGTCTCAAGGCTACCCCTACTGCTTGTAATGCCTCTTGCTCATGATTGGCTAGGCCTGGGAGGGTCCAATGAGCTTCAAGCATGAGCTACAAGGGGGGGTCGACCCAAGCTAGTTAGGGGCTTGCTTGAGGGGTATACTCACCCACACACACTCACAATCACTCTCATTGTGTGCTATGCAAAGTGCAAGATCTCCCTCTCCAAGCAAGTAGAGGTTGAGAGCCTACACCAACACTCTTGGCTATGGAGTGCAAATCCAACCAAGAGCCATGCTTCAATGCTTGAGCTTGTCATCTCCTTCTTTTTCATTACTATGCTATTATGTATGCTAGCAACAAGAGTATGATAAGTGAGGAACTAGTTCTTTCTCCTATGAAATGTTTCTTCTTCCTCTTCCCTACCCTCATTCCCTGCTAGCTCTCTCCACCTTCGAAGGTGTTTGAGGTCTTGGGACTGAGGCTTGGGACAATTAAAGCTTTCTTCAAGTTCATGTTATGCTATGATTGTGATGCATGAAGTTTTCCATCTTCATTGCATCACCTAGGTCACAAGGAACACAAAGAATGTATTGTAACAAGTCTCTCTTTATGGGAGAAATCATAATACAAATGCCTATTGGAGGGGGGACCGGCTCCACATAAATCCGGTCCTCAACTGTTGTCATGTTCTCTAATTTCTCTCTCTTGCAAAAGTATTGTTCATGCCAAGTTAACTAATTGCTATGATTATGTTTCTATCTTCAATTATGTCTACTCGCTATGCTCACAAAGTTATTTCTTGAAATTATTCTCATTAATTTCCGCTATTCTCAAGTTGAATAGGCTAATTCCATTACATTGGTATCAGAGCATTTGGTTTCTCTTTTCTTGCTTAAGAAGAGAGGTCCTTAAGTAGCCTCTAAATGGTTGATGTTGTTAATTATAATAGGGTAAGTGGAACTGGGATTTAATATTGGTTTTGTTAAGCCCACTATGTGGGGGATGGTGCACACCTCGGGAGCTTTGGACTTAATAATGGAGTCTTTTTAGACTTGCCTATGGTTTTACCATTATTGAGCCATAAGAAGTCCAAAAGGAGCTAGCCCTTGGCAACTCTGCTATGTTAGACCTACTCCTCTACTCTCTATAATTAACCACTTTGAGCCGTGGGTGTAGATACTTAAGAGCCAATTTTCAAAGGCTAAGAGGAGTGGAAACTAAGGTTTTGAATTGCCAAAGCATACACTAAGTACATACATAAAAAAATTTTAACATGGCTGACAATAATCAAGAGAGTAGAATGAACATTGATAGCTTTGATTTTGCACATGAAGTTTCTAATGATGATGCTCCCATATTTGTGAATTATCTTGTGACTAGGTTGCAACAAGCTATGGGTAACCCTACCTTGCAAGCCGAAGTTACTCAACAACTTCGTGCCTGTGGAATTTCCCTTCCTCTCCAAGAGGAGAGAGAGCTTAGGAAGCCTCTTGAAGAGACCCCCAAAAGAAGACTCTCTCCCATTCAAGAGGAGGAATCCAAAGAGAAAGAAAGCAATGAAAGTCTAAGTCCTTCTGAAGATGTGGCTCCACGAAGAAGGCGGTCTAGACGATCGCCTACTCCTCCCAAGAGGAAAAGAGCAACCCATAGTCCTTCTCCTCATCACTCTGAAAGGCAAGAGAAGAAACAAAGGAAGAAAAGGGCTAGGAAGAGGTCACCCTCTTCTCCTTCTTCTTCACTTTCCTCCTCTTCCTATGAAAGTTACATCTATTCTCCTAGAGAATACAAGAGGGGAGGACATCGCAAATCATTTCCTGCATGGCGAAGGTCACAAAAGCTAAAGAAGTTCAAGGAGGGAGGAAAGAGTATCTCTTTTCTCACCTACGATGGCACCTTTGGTGCTACCGACAAAGTCTTGGCCTTCATCCAGCAATTTGACGCGGCCTTTGGGGACGAGGGCTTCACAGAGTCCTCCAAGCTACGTCATGTAGCTATGCACTTCCAAAAATTATCTCGTCAATGGTGGGCTAGCCTTCTTGGCAATGGAGAAGCCCCAAAGACATGGAAAACTCTACGAGTTTCCATCATGAAGCAATTTCTGCCAAGCGATACTAAAGATAAAGTTCTTAGCGAATGGCGCGGCTTGAAGCTTCTCTCTCATGAGTCTATCAACAAGTATGTAGACAAGTTTTGGGATTTACATCTCAAAGCTACTGTCTTTCAGAAGATAGACTTTGCCGAGCAAAGACAGCAATTCTGTGCGGGATTACTTGAAGAGATGGCCGAATACATCAACTCTCAACGGCCCGGTACTATTACCGAAGTAATCCACCACACCACGGTTGCTTCACGCATCAATTTCCATCAAGGGGCTAGACGTAATGTCAAGCCCATGGAAAACAAAGATAAAAATGATGCAAAGGGGAAATCCAATGCTCAAAATAATTCCCAAGGCACTTCCAACAACAACAACAACAACAACAACAATCGGTCCAAGGAGAAGGGAGTTTACAAAGGTAAAAAAAAACTCTCTCCTAAAGAGCTTGAAGCTTTTCGCAAGGACCATAAGTGTTTCAAGTGTGGAGAGCAAGGACATGGCTATCGTTCTTGCCCCAAGAAGAATACTCGCAATGAGACTCCTAGAGCTTCCACCATCGAAGCTCCAAAAGAGGATGCTCATTGCAAAGGATCATCACTCTCCTATGCTTGAGGAAAGGTAAGAGAGCATGATGCCTTCATCTTGTTTGACCCTGGCTCTACTCTTAACTTCATATCAATAGAGTTGGCCACCAAGTTGGGCATTCAAGCTTTTGAGATGGGAGATATAGTAGTCGCTGATGCATCTTTCAAGGGAAAACAAGCCTCCGTTACTCCCTTGATTGGAAAGTTGAGGCTTCATGTCCAAAGCTATCTCGACAAAGAAGACTTCTTCATCTCTCCTCTCCAACATCAAGATGTTATCCTAGGGGCACCATGGTTTGATCGCATGGCTGCCAACATGAAGTTCCCTAAAAGAAGAATTTACTTCACTTACAGGGGAAAGAACATGTATTCAGGCGGTCCGGGGCGGGCAACAAGAAAGGCGACCTCTAAACACCCCTCAAGGCTCCCGTGCTGCTCAATTGGGGCTGGGGTAACCACAAGCACAACAAAACAACAAACCCACAGTCAAACCCAAACAAGATAGGGGCACCACCTAGTTATAGTATGCGAACTAGGACGCAAGAGAGATTTTGGTACAACCAAGAAGATGCACCACACAACACACACAAGCAACCTCACACCAAGACACACACAAAATCGACCAGAGAGAGCTAGAGCAAAGGGAAGAGAGAGAGAAAAGGATCTTGCGTAATACCTTATTTGTGACTTGCAAATGGAGATGGTTTGTTATGATGCTATCGTAGAGCTTGTACAAAAACTCACTCAATGCTTAGTGATTGCTAATCATTGCCAAAACACACACACACTGTCTTAGGGTGTGGGAGACCTCTCACCACAATACCTTCTTACAATGGACACAAAATTGGAAATGAAAAACACACTAAAACACTTTCTAAAATCAAGATCAACCGATGGAAACTCAAAATACACAAGTCACCTTGAATTCACCAAACCGTATTGCACAAATGGAAGGACGAAGATTTGAACGTCAAATCACGCCTTTGATGCACCAAACCTCAATTTATTGATGATGAAGGAGCATATACAATAGTGGTTTTGAGATTTGAGGAACTCACGCTCTCTCACTTGCAATGTGTAGCTTGAAGGCTTCTCTCACACCAAGAGTGAAGCTCACAAGTGGTTGCTACACCTAAGTCTCTCCTCACGCATAGAGTGTTGGGGTGCTATGTGAGATGTTGGAGGTTGTTTTACAAGAAGAAGAGGGGCCTATTTATAGGTTGGAGACCCCTCATTAAGATTATTACAAATCCTAATTTACAAGCTAACAAATCAGGATTATGATTTTTTTGAATATCAAAACATTGCGGGCCTTCTTTGTCTGCTTGAGTCATGGATGTGGGCTCAAAAGAGAGCATTATTGATGGTAGATAAGGTGAAAGTAAAGCTTTAAGTAAGGAGAGAGAGAGAGAGAGAGAGAGAGAGAGAGAGAGAGAGAGAGAGAGAGTTACTTTGTACATGTCTTGAGGTGAGGTGTCTTTTATGGTTAGGTCAATGCTATTTTCTATTAGTATGTTAGTGGTTAGTGTTAGTAATCACTAGAAAGTTAATGTTACATTTACAATGGATAGAATGACGTGGATGGTTGAAGTAAGATGGTTGAATGAAGTGAGAAAATCCTTGTGATGGTGAATCTTGAAGAAGTTTTGGACTTACTTTTATAGGTTCTCAAAATGACTATCGATCTTCTTCTTCGTCTTCCCTTCTTTACGCCACCGCTGCCAAGGTTGATTATCATGATGAAAATGGAAATTCCATTGATGAGATCTCTTGATTTGCAGCGGTCAAGCATGGTACACATGCTGAATTTATGTATATATATAAGGAGTAAGATGGAATTGTACTTTGGAGATAATAGAGAGAGGCATAGAGATGGTGTATGTACATGGAGAGCTCATATGAGAGCTATGGGAGTAAGAGGGGAGGTTAATGGTGAAGAATGTGAGAGAAACCATTGAAGGTGCAGGTTTGAGTGAGGGATTGAGAGGAATGTGTGTGTGTGTGTGTGTGTGTGTAGAGAAATATATACATGGTGGGACTAGTGTATGGACTATTCATGGACTTTAGCTCAATGAGCACATGGTGTTAGAATAATGAGTAAAAATAATAATAAAAATATGGAGGAGTTATGGATATGGAAAGATATTGGAATCATATGATATGGTCCCTCTTTGAATTATTTTGGGTGAAAGAGGAAAAGGTATGCAAGTAAATAATATAATAAACGTGACCAATGAGTAGAAATCAATTTTTTGTTTTCACGAGGGTGAGGGTGAAAATGTGGGAGTGATTTGTATAAAGGAAAAATATAAGGTTAGAGTATGTACATATTGGCAAAAAATATACTTATGGTGTAAGAGGATAAAATAAGGTGTACATAGGTTTAATAAAACACACACCTAAGTAGAAATATTTAAATAAAATACCAAAATAATTATAAAAAATCCCTATATTTAGGCCATATATACAATGAAATATTTACACACAAAGAGGTCATAATATACTTTTATTTTTTTATTTTTTTTGGCTCAACTAGCCCAGTGACTAGCTAATTGAGGGTTTTTTAAGAAAATATGGGAAAAGTCCCCTAACTCACATACGCCTATGTACAATGAAAAGGTAAGAATAGCCACAATGTTTAGGTGATTTTGGTAGGGTGGGATAGCTCACTATGACAATTTGGAATAGCCAAAAAATGGCTATCATTAGCCCCCCCCTTAGATAATGGTACATTCATGTACCATTTATCCGATCATACAACATGTAGATTGTGTAACGTCTGTCTTTGTCTTCTCTCATCTTTGAAGAACCTTTGTTGTATGATTAAAAAACCTTGTGTGATATGAAAGGTTCTCAAAGCCAATAGCAGGATGAAATGAAGTAACGGTGTAAACCTCCTCCATCGAGAAAGTTTCCATAAGCACCCCCCAGGATCAAAGATTTTGAAATATCTTTCCCAAAGCGAGATGTATGGTATGGAATCACTTACTGATTTTGATTGAAGAAACTTGTAGATTTTACTGTTGTCCATCATTGCATCTGTCACTATGAATGTGATATAAAAGATTGGTTTCTCTTTCTCCTGTATAAAGTTGATGTATCTGCTACGATCTTCAAGAGCTTGTATGAGCAAATTCCTGAACTGTAGCTCATAAAATTCATTCAACCTATGTAGGCTCACCAAGTCAAAAATTATATGGCCTTCATGATTTAGGAAACCTTGATCCATGCTTCCAGTTGCTATTGGAAGGTATTGCAAATAGTTTACCACATAGGTAGATAACAGGGGAAGGTTTCTATTGCCTCCAACACATTGGAAGAGAATAGATTTTGGTACTGATTGATGAAATATCCACATGTAGCAATCAACAAGTTTTTCATTTATGATGAAGACCAGAAGCATCACAATGTGCGACCTCCATACACCAAAGAACCAAATGAAGAAGGTTTGGAAACATCCGTTCATCACCAAGTATTCATGTCCTCTTCCACTTAAGAAGGTATGGTGTCCCCAATGAAAGGTATATGTGAAGAGAGGAGAAGTTGACCTTGAAGAGGTGAAACCCAATATGAAGATGATTGCGACTTCAAAAGCTTGGATTTCCTTGCTAAGAGATTGTCCCATGAATGAAGAGCCACCCACTAAAACACCATTGGAGAGAATGATACCCTTCTGATAGTTTCCTTTTATGATTTTATGTTTTACTACTCTCTCATGTTCTTCATCCCCTTCTAAGCCCCCCCTTTGGCAAGGTTGTAACTCCTCACATTGTACCACCTCAAAGGTTGATGGAATACTGTTTGATTTTGTGAAACATTTGGCTTCTTGCATGATAGTTTCCTCTATGCTTAACATACATGGGTCATACCAATGCTTTTCAACATCCTCAAACACTTCTTCAAGATTATCCTCACCTGGATTCAACTCACACTCTTCTACTTTGTTTTGGAGTTGGCATTCCATGTACACAATCATCTCTTTATGATCAATGTGGTCTATGATCTCTCCACCTATGATTTCATCTTCTTCTTCACTCTCTTCTTTTAGACAAGATACACTCTCAGAACATTCCATAAGATCAAGGTTACCTTCAAGGTCTTCATTCTCCATAGAATCATGTTGCACAAAAGCTTCGTCTGCTCGGACTAGAAATTGATCCTCCGCCAAAGGGTCGATGTATCCATTATTGAATCATCAATGCCATTTGAGATATCTTGTGTCGATTTTTGCATGCTTGTGATAAAGGTAGAAGAAAGAGATTCCACATTTGAATCTTGGCCACACACTTTAGCACTTGAATAATCAGTTGGCATGTAAGTAACTTCTTCAACATTTGTCGGAGTAGAAGGAGACAAGTATGGCAAAGGAGATGACTCCTTGATAGAAACACTTTCATGATGGTTGGTTCTTCCAGCATGATGGAAACCATTTTTGATGTAGAAGTACTCGTGAAACTTCCTTCGGGCAATAGTAACCGCTTCTTCAAAGGTAGAGGGTCCACTACAAGTAACCGTAGTCTTTAGGAAAGGAGAGAAACCCGAAATAAATTGATCCATTTTTACATAATCTGGAAATGTAGAACTAAACCGACATCCTCCCCATTGACGAGAAAAAAAATCCTCATAAGCATAGTAGTCTTCACCACGTTGTTGAAGTCTCCCTAATGAAGCCCATGCTGTCTCTGTTGTTGGAATTTTAGAGAATCTGGTCTTCAAATCTTTGGAAATTTGGGTATACCCATCTTCAATCTGAGAAGACATTCTCCAAAACCATTGCTCAGCATTGCCTCTAAGATATAGCAACAGAAAATCTCGTTTTTCAATGTCATCCCTTTTACCAAGGATATGGCAAACCATTCTAAAATTAGCAAGAAAATCATCAACATCTTCTTCTAGATTTCCGAAGAAGATTGGGATATCATCGAAGGTATAGCGTGTCATAGTCTCTCAATGCTAGAACCACACAAAGATTAGTTCCAAA
The DNA here is from genome assembly GCF_014529385.1 of Adiantum capillus-veneris. Classification (NCBI taxonomy): domain Eukaryota; kingdom Viridiplantae; phylum Streptophyta; class Polypodiopsida; order Polypodiales; family Pteridaceae; genus Adiantum; species Adiantum capillus-veneris. The sequence goes on along the minus strand of NC_140947.1, from coordinate 112,339,688 downwards.
CAATTATTTTCTCTTATAACTTCAACTAACTACAATACAACAATCAAAGATTAGTTCAAGCATTCATGCAATACAACAACAATAAGCACAAAGTCATTCCTCCGTGGGGGCACCAAAATTGAGGCGGTCCGCGATGGGCAAAAAGAAAGGCGACCTCTAAACACCCCTCAAGGCTCCCGTGCTGCTCAATTGGGGCTCGGGCAACCACAAGCACAACAACAACAAACCCACAGCCAAACCCAAACAAGATAGGGGCACCACCTAGTTATGGTATGCGAACTAGGACGCAAGAGAGATTTTGGTACAACCAAGAAGATGCACCACACAACACACACAAGCAACCTCACACCAAGACACACACAAAATCGACCAGAGAGAGCTAGAGCAAAGGGAAGAGAGAGAGAAAAGGATCTTGCGTAATACCTTATTTGTGACTTGCAAATGGAGATGGTTTGTTATGATGCTATCGTAGAGCTTGTACAAAAACTCACTCAATGCTTAGTGATTGCTAATCATTGCCAAAACACACACACACTGTCTTAGGGTGTGGGAGACCTCTCACAACAATACCCTCTTACAATGGACACAAAATTGGCAATGAAAAACACACTAAAACACTTTCTAAAATCAAGATCAACCGATGGAAACTCAAAATACACAAGTCACCTTGAATTCACCAAACCGTATTGCACAAATGGAAGGGCGAAGATTTGAACGTCGAATCACGCCTTTGATGCACCAAACCTCAATTTATTGATGATGAAGGAGCATATACAATAGTGGTTTTGAGATTTGAGGAACTCATGCTCTCTCACTTGCAATGTGTAGCTTGAAGGCTTCTCTCACACCAAGAGTGAAGCTCACAAGTGGTTGCTACACCTAAGTCTCTCCTCACGCATAGAGTGTTGGGGTGCTATGTGAGATGTTGGAGGTTGTTTTACAAGAAGGAGAGGGGCATATTTATAGGTTGGAGACCCCTCATTAAGATTATTAGAAATCCTAATTTACAAGCTAACAAATCAGGATTATGATTTTTTTGAATATCAAAACATTGTGGGCCTTCTTTGTCTGCTTGAGTCATGGATGTGGGCTCAAAAGAGAGCATTATTGATGGTAGATAAGGTGAAAGTAAAGCTTTAAGTAAGGAGAGAGAGAGAGAGAGAGAGTTACTTTGTACATATCTTGAGGTGAGGTGTCTTTTATGGTTAGGTCAATGCTATTTTGTGTTAGTATGTTAGTGGTTAGTGTTAGTAATCACTAGAAAGTTAATGTTACATTTACAATGGGTAGAATGAGGTGGATGGTTGAAGTAAGATGGTTTAATGAAGTGAGCAAATCCTTGTGATGGTGAAGCTTGAATAAGTTTTGGACTTACTTGTATAGGTTCTCAAAATGACTATCGATCTTCTTCTTCGTCTTCCCTTCTTTACGCCACCGCCGCCAAGGTTGATTATCACTATGAAAATGGAAATTCCATTGATGAGATCTCTTGATTTGCAGCGGTCAAGCATGGTACACATGCTGAATTTATGTATATATATAAGGAGTAAGATGGAATTGTACTTTGGAAATAATAGAGAGAGGCATAGAGATGGTGTGTGTACATGGAGAGATCATATGAGAGCTATGGGAGTAAGAGGGGAGGTTAATGGTGAAGAATGTGAGAGAAACCATTGAAGATGCAGGTTTGAGTGAGGGATTGAGAGGAATGTGTGTGTGTGTGTGTGTGTGTGTAGAAGTGTGGAAAGAGGTGAGAGAAGACTATGGGCTACTTGTGAGAAAAGTGGGCAGACTGGGGTCCACTCAAAAACTGATAGCTCACCATTGGTAGCTCCAAAAATCATGAAAACCTTTGAGGTGATTATTCAGAGCGTGAGCTACATTTTCTTTTTGACCACCGCTCCAAATTCGGAGTGGAGATGGATATTAAAAATCCCACCAAAAGACCTGTTTTTTCTTCACAAAAAGTCTTCAGTGGCCCCCTCCTTTGTTGAATTTGTACAATGCATCCAAGAGTGAGCCTCTCCTTTGTCATATCATAATACAAAGCATCCAAGTTGCCCTTGACCCATGCATGGAGGAGGATTATTGATGAATAAAGAAATATATACATGGTGGGACTAGTGTATGGACTATTCATGGACTTTAGCTCAATGAGCACATGGTGTTAGAATAATGAGTAAAAATAATAATAAAAATATGGAGGAGTTATGGATATGGAAAGATATTGGAATCATATAATATGGTCCCTCTTTGAATTATTTTGGGTGAAAGAGGAAAAGGTATGCAAGTAAATAATATAATAAACGTGACCAATGAGTAGAAATCAATTTTTTGTTTTCACGAGGGTGAGGGTGAAAATGTAGGAGTGATTTGTATAAATTAAAAATATAAGGTTAGAGTATGTACATATTGGCAAAAAATATACTTATGGTGTAAGAGGATAAAAGAAGGTGTACATAGGTTTAATAAAACACACACCTAAGTAGAAATATTTAAATAAAATACCAAAATAATTATAAAAAAATCCCTATATTTAGGCCATATATACAATGAAATATTTACACACAAAGAGGTCATAATATACTTTTTTTTTTTTTTTTTTTTGGCTCAACTAGCCCAGTGACTAACTAATTGAGGGTTTTTTAAGAAAATATGGGAAAAGTCCCCTAACTCACACACGCCTATGTAGAATGAAAAGGTAAGAATAGCCACAATGTTTAGGTGATTTTGGTAGCGTGGGATAGCTCACTATGACAATTTGGAATAGCCGAAAAATGACTATCAGTATATAGATGCTAGTGAGCGTGGTCGCACTATTCCACTTGTAAATCCTCTTTCTTTTGATAAGTCAATGAAGAGCTCAGTTTCCGTGTACATGATTTTTGTCAAAGAGTCTCCAAAAGATACTAATGTTTCATCAAATGTAAATGATAGGAATCAAGAAGAGTTAGACTTGTCTATGTTTCTAAAAGGATTCCAAGATGTGTTCATCGATGATATCCCTATGGACTTACCTCCAAAACGAGGGGATGATGACCATCGTATTGAGATCCTCCTGGAAGCTCACCACCTAACAAGCCTCCTTATCGAGTCTCACAAGCTCAACAAGAGGAGATCATGAGGCAAGTACAAGAGCTGGTAGACAAAGGGATGGTGAGGCCTAGTTCATCTCCCTTTTGTTCTCCAGTCCTTTTAGTGCAAAAGAAAGATGGTACATACCGTATGTGTGTGGACTATCGAGCACTAAACCATATCACTATCAAAAACAGATTTCCCGTACCTCGGGTAGAAGATCTGTTTGATAAGCTACAAGGCTCTACCTACTTCAGTAGGATTGACCTTAAGAGTGGCTATCATCAAATAAGGATAGTGGATGAAGATATCTTAAAGACCGTGTTTCGCACAACGTTTGGTCTTTATGAATATCTAGTCATGCCTTTTGGCTTGACTAATGCACTAGCTACTTTCAATCGTTTGATGGAGAAAATATTTAGACCATATCGAAAATTCACTGGAGTGTTCTTTGATGATATCATCATCTACTCCAAGTCTTTCGAGGAACATAAGCAGCATATCCAAGTGATTTTTCAAGCATTGAGGGAGAACAAGCTTTATCTCAACCAAAAGAAAAGCGAATTCTTCCTTCAAGAGATTCAATACTTAGGTCATATTATCTCTAAAGATGGTATCCAAATGGATCCATCAAAGTTAGAGGTAATAAAAGCATGGCCTAACCCAAGAAATCTACATGAGCTAAGAAGCTTTATTGGTATGTGTGCATACTATAGACGCTTCATAGCAAAATTCTCTCAAGTAGCAGGACCACTACACGACTTAACTAAGAAGAACGTTAAGTTTGTATGGACTGCTAAGGAGCAAAATGCTTTTGAAAAACTCAAAGAGAAGCTTACTTCCCAACCAGTCCTCGTGCTTCCGGATCTCTCAAAGCCATTTGAGGTCCAATGTGATGCTTGTGGTGATTTCCTTGGAGCGGTTTTGCTTCAAGAAGGGCATGCCATAGCATATGAGAGCCGAAGGCTCAATGGTGATGAATGAGTCTTGGGCATTTATGAGAAAGAGCTTTTAGCTGTTCTACATGCCCTAGACACATGGAAGCACTACCTATTGGGGACTCCATTTATCCTACGAACCGACCACCAAAGTCTCAAGTATTTCATGACGCAAACCAAGCTTTCCGACAAACAAATGAGGTGGGCAAATTTTCTTTCGCAATTTAATTTCCATATTGCTCACATAGCTGGTAAGCACAATCAAGTTGCCGATGCACTTTCATGACGACCAAAAGTTAATGCGGTGTCTATAGCTACTCACAATGATCTATCCTCTATGATAGATGAGTATGCTACTGACCCTGACTTTAGAGACATAATGTTAGCCCTTGCTTTGGGAAAGAAAGAGGAACCATTCACCTTGCCGGATGGTTATCTTCTCCACGGCAATAGGCTATGTGTTACTCATTCCCTTCGTGAGAAGGTTATGTATGAATCCCATGCTCCTCCATATGCAGGGCATAGAGGTATTCAACCTACTCTCCGAGGAGTAGAGACGTATTTCTATTGGCCTACCATGAAAGTGGACATACAAGAGTATGTTTCAAAATGTGTAGTATTCCAAAAGACCAAGTATGATAGAGGGAAGCAACCTAGATTAATCCAGCCATTGCCTATTCCAAATTCACCATGGGAGAGTATATCCATGGATTTCATCTTTGAATTGCCCAAGTCTATCCATGGGAATATAGGAATATGGACAATAGTCGACAGGTTTAGCAAGCAAGCACATTTCATTCCTGTCAAAAAGACTATTAAGGAACACCAAATGGCAACTCTCTTCATATCTCAGATTTTCAAGCACCATGGATTACCCACATCCATCATGTCAGATAGAGATCCTAGAATGACCAGTAATTTCTGGAAAGGTCTCTTTGAAAATCTAGGAACAAGATTGAATTTCTCTTTAGCCTATCATCCACAAACGGATGGACAAAGTGAGATAGCCAATCTTACGATACTCGATCTACTCAAAACTTATGTTACCGAAGTAGATCAACGTTCACAATGGGAAAAGTATTTACCGCTAGTAGAGTATGCCTACAATAATACTGTACATACTTCTACGGGGAAAGCACCTTTCGAGATCATAGAGGGAAGACCTAAAAGTCCCTTGCTACTGAAAGTACATGGGAAGATCTTCGCCGCCGATGAGTATAGCCGTGATCTAGAAGAATCTTTTCAAAAGATTAGGGAGGCTATAGCCATCTCTCAACAAAGGCAAAAAGCTGCTGCTGATAAGCACAGAAGAAACTTAATGTTTAAAGAAAATGATTGGGTCTTACTCAAGTTTCCTAAGGCTCGATTAAGGCAAACGACGGGCAAAAATCCTACGGGCCATCAAAAGTATTATGCTAAACTAGCAAAAAGATACTATGGTCCTTTCCAAATCTTGAAGCCTATCAATGAGACGGCTTATCAACTCAAGTTTCCCAACCATTGGCTTATACACAATGCCTTTCATGTAAGCTTAATTAAGCCCTATATAGGAGAGCCACCAATTGAACCAATTATTGAAGACCCTCCCGAAGTCGAAGACCAAGAAGAGGTGCTACAACCCGAAGCTGTCCTTCGGCATGAAGACAAGGTACTACGACATGGTAAGATAATTCGACGGTATCTTATTAAGTTCAAAAATTATCCTTTTGAAGATGCTAAATGGATGAAAGGAGTACAACTTAAGGATAGTATGAACCTTGTCAATGCTTACAATGCTACATTAGAGTAAGCAAATGTACAAATGTCTTTTAAATGACTTATGTTTTTGTCTTATATGACTAGTCCTCTTTTTAATTGTGCACAAATTTAACTAGTATGCATGCTTAGAATCATGTTTGTGATGACGACATCTCTCAAACACCAAGTAGAATTTGTCACTCTACTTTGGGAGAATGAAATGGACTAAAGAGCAGACATATGCACTAGTCCTCTTTTTAATTGTGCACAAATTTAACTAGTATGCATGCTTAGAATCATGTTTGTGATGACGACATCTCTCAAACACCAAGTAGAATTTGTCACTCTACTTTGGGAGAATGAAATGGACTAAAGAGCAGACATGCTTGCGGAAGCTATGTCTCCCAAGCACCAAATGGATTAGTCATCCATCTTGGAAAGATGTCGTAGGGTAAAAAGGGATCCTTTACCCGCTAAGTATGATTGACTAATGACTAAGACTTTATCTCTTCTACCTCATAGTAGAGGACGACTATGGTTTCAAGAGAGAGGTAATGTCATAAAATCTAATATCTAACCAACCCAAATGATTTTCTCATATTAAATTGATCACTTAATGTGGGAGAATAAACGGGAACAAGTGTTCAGATATAGATATGTGCTTATAGATCTATCTCAACACGGGGCCAATGGTAAAGGGGCCCAACAGGGAGATGGTCTATCAAAGAGCAAGGCTAACCAATGGAGCATAAGACCTTAGGGTTAGATTCATTGAAGACCTCCAATAAATGTGTGTAAAAGTCCTTTGACCTTAGGTAAGCTAGGGCTGAGCTTGAGGTGGGAACCCGGCCCAAGCTCGAGGTGCTTGTCCTGCTTGAGGTGCTTGTCGTGCTTGAGGTGTTTGTCATGCTTGAGGTGCTTGACTGGATCCATGCTTGAGGTGCTTGACTTGCTGCATGATTAAGGTGCTTGAGGTGCCTTGAGAAGCTTGCGTGAGATGCTTGTGGGAACACCCCCTAGTTCAAGTGCTTTGTCATGCTTGGTGAGTAAGGTGCTTGATCACCTAAAGTCAAAAGCATTCCTACAAGAGGGGGGGCGAGCCCTTTTCCTAGGGGCTAGAGAGAGAACACCCACTCACACACACAAGGGAAGCCCCAACTTGAAGAGGCAGCAAGGACACATGTCAGGCCCCTGCCCATGTTACCTTCATGTGTTGCTTGAAGCCTATTGGATAAGCTTCAAAGGGGTCCAATTCTAAATTACATGAATTATCTAATTGTTTTAGCATTTATCTAGCCCTCTCTCTCAAAAAGGAAAGGGGGATACTTGTCTTAAGGCTACCCCTACTGCTTGTAATGCCTCCTTCTCATGATTGGCTAGGCCTGGGAGGGTCCAATGAGCTTCAAGCATGAGCTACAAGGGGGGGTCGACCCAAGCTAGCTAGGGGCTTGCTTGAGGGGTATACTCACCCACACACACTCACAATCACTCTCATTGTGTGCTATGCAAAGTGAAAGAGCTCCCTCTCCAAGCAAGTAGAGGTTGAGAGCCTACACCAACACTCTTGGCTATGGAGTGCAAATCCAACCAAGAGCCATGCTTCAATGCTTGAGCTTGTCATCTCCTTCTTTTTCATTACTATGCTATTATGTATGCTAGCAACAAGAGTATGATAAGTGAGGAACTAGTTCTTTCTCCTATGAAATGTTTCTTCTTCCTCTTCCCTACCCTCATTCCCTGCTAGCTCTCTCCACCTTCGAAGGTGTTTGAGGTCTTGGGACTGAGGCTTGGGACAATTGAAGCTTTCTTCAAGTTCATGTTATGCTATGATTGTGATGCATGAAGTTTTCCATCTTCATTGAATCACCTAGGTCACAAGGAACACAAAGAATGTATTGTAACAAGTCTCTCTTAATGGGAGAAATCATAATACAAATCCCTATTGGAGGGGGAACCGGATCCACATAAATCCGGTCCTCAACTATTGTCATGTTCTCTAAATTCTCTCTCTTCCAAAAGTATTGTTCATGCCAAGTTAACTAATTGCTATGATTATGTTGCTATCTTCAATTATGTCTACCCGCTATGCTCACAAAGTTATTTCTCGAAAGTATTCTCATTAATTTCCGCTATTCTCAAGTTGAATAGGCTAATTCGATTACAAGGGAGGTTATTTAGCTACAAGACAAGAGACATGGCGCCCTTTAGAGAGAGAGGGGGTATTTGGGTCATGGGATATGATAGGAAAGAGAAAGAGGGGGTGGGGTATACTATTTTGGAAGATAGGGTAAGTTGCATGTGAGTTAGGGTGCATTATTGGTGAGTTATAATGCATTATTGGTGAGAGGTGGGGTAGCTTGAGGGGAGAGAGAAAGGAGAAAGGACAAGGGGAAGAGAGAGGGGGTTGACCTTTTGAGTGGAGGAGAGGAAAAGGGACACCCGGTGGGGCAACAGTGAAGAAAAAGGAGGCAAGGTGGGGATGGGCTACCCCGCAAGCATGAGGTGGCCTATTTTACCTTTCTTCTATATTTACATAATCATACTTTATTTTTTTCTTACTTTTTCCAATGCCTTTTATCACTCCCTCCCTAAGAGGGGGTTTTCATGGGTGGGGAAGAGAGAAGGGGGGTTATGGGAGCTTGGCTTGTGAAAAGCCCCCATCACCTCATCCAGATATCTTTGCACTTATGTAGCACAAAGTTCAGCATGCACATTGAAAATTTCATCTACTGCCCTATCTGTATCATCGACACAATGAAACCAATCATATTCATCAGCAAGAGATTGCACTGCACTATGCACCCCCTCTGAATCATCATCATCAAGGTCATGACCATTCTGCCTTAGTGTGAGCCCTGTGTCACAAATTCTCGATAGAGAAGAAGTTTGCTCCCTCTCTAAATCACCAGAAAATTCAGGATCAGTCTGCCAGATCGATAGCTTTAGGTCACAGAAGCGTGTCAAATGAGGAGTCTGCACCCCCTATGATTCATCATCATCACATTCTATATCAATTTTCCAATTTGGTAGTTGTGCTTCACAAAATCTTGTCAATGAAGGAGTCTGCACCCCCTCTGAATCAAGCACATACTCTTGCTTAGGCAAATCCTCAAAATCTGGTACATCCAAATTCGATAAATCTGGTATCTCCAAAACTATGGTCCTGCTGCTCTCAAAAACAGTCCTGCTTTGACCTATAACATCTGTATAATTAATCAACTCTTTGGCAAAACCTGTACGAGTATCTTCAATCATGTCTATGGTAGAATCTGCATCATAAAAATTTTGCTCTAATTCTGGTTCAGTAGCAAAAGTATCACCTGTAACCGAATCTTCCTGCATGTCTACTTGAATTTGGTTGCACTCATTTACCTGCAAAATTTCTTCTTGAGCTTTAGCCACTTCACTGTTTTGATCCCCTGATTTCTTTTCTTCATGTACTCCATGCATAGGCTCTTTGCAAAATTCATTCTGTGTATCCCGAACTACATGTGTAGATTCTTTAAAAAATTCACCCTGCGTATCTTGAAGCTGTAAAGCCTCACCCTCAAAGACTTATACTTCATGCACAACATCTGCAAAACCCAACTTGGCATACACATCTTCAACTATGTCTTCATCATTAGCGTGTAAGAAGGTATCATCCTGCACAATAAACTCATCAATCATAGCTTCTAACTTTGATGGTACTTGTCCTCAAATATCTGTGTAGTCTGGTAGACTTAAACTGTGTTCTTGATAGATTTCATACTCCTCATAACGTGCTTGCACAATAGCTTCTTTCAAATACTCCCAGTCGTCATTGCAAGCTCTAGTAACCTCTTGAATCTTCTCCTTCACATATGAACTCACTAACTGGTCAAAATATTTGATCATCAATTCTTCTAGTATCCCTCTTATCTTGGTCTCCAGCTCATAGCACTCTAGGTAGCCCTCTCGATCGTATCCATCAAAGAGTCGTCTCTGATCGAATACTGCATCGAGAGCTTCATCCATTTGATTTTTCTTCTTTACTGTCTCTATTTAAAGCAGAGATCCTTGAACCAAGTGAAGCATCTTTGCAAAATCTGCAACTGTTGACTTATCATCAAAACCGTTCGCACTTAATTCTGCAATCATCTTCTTCATCTGCTCTAAATTCTCCATCTTTTCCTCCCATCGTGGCTCCTTTCGCGTCGGGTTCACCAAAGATGTCGGGGGATATGTGTTCGCTACGTGAGCCGATCAAGCGCTAGGCCTCTGGCTGTGGAAGGTGTGAAAGAGAGAGAACAAGAGACAATGACATCTCTGCCAATCACCACAATCATCAATTAATCGAATATTACTTTGAGTAGAATTTATCCTTAGGCAAGGCGGGCTGTTAGCAGCACCGTCACTTGGATCATCTGCTAACCAGGAGTTTAAGCTCCCGCTTTACAGTATTAACCGGGCCGTTAACGACACCGGACTTAACAAAATGTTAATCAATCTTTAGTTGATGATGGTGATGGAAATTCCCTCATGTCGCTTCAGCTGCTTCTTCTACTTTCGAGATTTTGCAAACCTCATGTAATTTCATTTTGCCGATCATCATGCATCAATTATTACGAACTGTGTTGAAACTCCTTGCTCTTTAATTGCTATCCGAAGCTTTAACACTTGCTTGACCAATACATTTTCTTAGCCTCCCTTGTGCTTTCCTCTTCCGAGCTCATTCAACAGTTCTGAGGTCTCTCCTTCTCAAGCACTTTACACCCCTCTTCTCTATTTTATGGCCGAGAGCAAGAGAAAGTGCCCCTTCCTTGCCGACTCCTTGCTCCGCTCTTCTCTATCTTATGCATGACACGAAGAGATATGTACTCTTCTTTGTTTGTCAGAGCCCTCTCTCGAGAGTCTTGCATCAAGACTTTCTTCAAGTCTTGCTTTGAGTCTTTCTTGGAGCCTTGCTTTGGGTCTTGCTCCTTGCCTTTGTCGTCAGCTCTCTTCACCTTAACCTCAATCTCCTTTTTCCTCAACCACAATCTTATTATGACTTGCTTGGTCACGGCACAGAGAAAAGAGAGCGAGAGAGATTTCTTATCGAGAGCTTCCCCTCTTCCTGCTCCATTGATAGCTTCCTCCCTTTCTTACTTCCCTCGTTATGCCTGCCATCGCCCTTGGTTCCCTCCCAATTCTTGTTGGCTTGCAATCCTTTCCATGCCAAAGGCCCTTTCTCTTCCTCCTCGCCTTCTTCAAGTTTCGCTTGTCGAGGACGAGCTTGATCTTCCCCCTTCTTGCCTTCCTTCGAACCTCTCCATTATCTCCTCCTATTATATCCTAAAAAAAACCCTACACATCACCTCCTTATGCCTTTTTTTAATAAAAAAAATCCCCGCCCCCTAAGCAACGACGGTGCCGTCGTTGCTAGGATGTGAGTTTTCTCGATGATGTGGCAACGAATTGATGGGCAACACGAAAAACGACCCTTCTGGAGCCGCAATGGTGTGCCCTGGAAAGCTGAGGAATTTTTGTCACATGCCGGAGCTCGTCTGAGCACCACGGCGATCTGCACGAGCCCATCCTTCTTCCCTGCACTCGTTTCGCTGCTCACCCCGCCATCTCTTTTCTTTCCTTCTTTTGTTTACACACCCCACTAAACTTTAGGGTGGCCATTAGATTTAAGGTTCTTGGGGGGACTATGCTTGGGTGGCCTCTGGCTCACTTGCCTTGGGCGGCCCTAGTGGGCATCTTTAAGCTCTAGGGCGGCCATTGAGCCTCATAGTGGGCGGCCGGCTGCTTGCATTTTGGGGATATTGTCCTCCATTGCACTACATTGAACATATATGTCCACAAGGCCTCGCGTCGCACAACATGTGACATTCATATCAAGCAAGAAACCGGCAAGTTTAGCATTTCCTGCACTCAATGCACTCCACAACACATCATTTTGGAGGATGAGCTCATTAAGAGATTTTTGTGCTTTCTTAACGGCACCACATTAGACATGCACAGCTTTCAACTTCAGTAGTCTTTGAGTAATATTATCATATCATCGTGAATTTTGCTGCCATTTTCCACGACATAGTATAGATGATTGCACTTAAGCCATAGCCTTGCTGGGAATTTCCTGTTATCAGCAATCTCCAATAGGCACAAGATACCGGCCAAAGCATTGATGCATGACGTTCCGAAACTTGGTCGAAGTCATAAATTCCCATATGGTACTCCGACCGAGCGGACGGGACTCGTACGGAGCCGTCCCCCGGTGAATCTTTAACGACTAATATCTTGGCGATCGGGGCTCCGATCATTGATCTGAAAAATCCAACGTTCTCTACAAATTGAACACTTCAAGCCCATGCATTCATATCATCTTTGTCCCCTCAACTGTAGTTTCCCAATCCGGTACGGATCTACAATCAACTCAAACTTCTAACTGCCATAACTTCTTCACCGTAGCTCCAATCGACGAGCCGTAAAGACAAGCCAGTAGATCAATTCAAGCGTTGCAGTTCTAGATCATAATCTTCCATCTGGGCTCACTTCAAGCATACTCATTTTTGGCATCATTAAGGCATCTGTTGGCCCTTTTAATCCTAATATGGCATACATTCATCATTAAGCTTGGTCTGTTAACAAGCCCTCATCACTGCTCACTAAAGGTGTAGGATTTAAAGAAGGTTCTCTTGCATTTCTTTGCCCTTTTTCGGTTTATGGCAGCGGAGCTGCACGACATACACCCCCTCTGAACCTGCATAGCCTCAGGTCTGTGCCAATAGTACATCAATCTGCATCTGTTACAGGTACCTTAAGCTCCTTCCCCATCATCAAACTCACTTAACTGGTAAACATAAAAAATGAAAAAAGTCTTATACCCTATTATCAACGGTATATCTTAATCATTAGGTAGTTGTCCATCAAGATGCTTGGAACTCTATCTATTGTATCTTCAAAGCATTCAATCATGCATAACTTGTTTAGTGAACCCCGCGAGACTCAAGTGCTTTAGTTAATGATGCACACTGCTTGACCATTAAGCTCTGTTTAAGGAACCCTATCAAGCTCAAGTATGCCTTACTCAGTCTGCACACGGAATGGCCGTCAAGTCCTTTACTTCAAGTTCTAGTAGCAGAACCAACTCAAAAGATGTGAAGATACTTCATCAATTGTCCAAAGAAATCAACTGGAAGCTAGACATGTAAGCTTATTGAATGCATAACCAAAACTCTTGCGTCTCAACATAAATCTAGAAAACAAACTTTGTACCATGAAACCTACGACAACAGATAACTGGTACTCTTTAAATCTGGAACATGTACTTCAGTAGCCCCCGGGATCAAACGGGAACCCAATCATCTGTCCCACTGTGAGCATTCCTTTTAAAAAAATTGCACCATCCTCCAAGATCATAGGGAAAATACAATAATTTCCAATCATTATAGCATAAGAATAAATTAACCCACAAATCTTCATGCAAACCGACTGGATCATATGGCATATAAGGACCATGCATATATCTATCACCTCCTGGGTCAAAAGCTATCTCAAAAACCCCTACATCATAGGGTAACATCAGATTCCAGATAGCATCAGGTAGCACCAGATACTGCCATATCCCCTGTGTAGCTGGCTCATCCAATTGTTGATCATCAATCACAGGTAGCAGTGCACCTTCACTCTCAATAGTATTGGAATCCCAATCATGCATATTTGAATACATCAAGTCTCTGGAAAAACTCTCTTCATTAGACTCAAAAGATGCATCTGAAAAAAATTCTCTATCTCGTAGAGGCTCAAAATCAAGTAGTGCATCATCTAACAGCTGCATCAGATCATCATCTACTGCATCTGAACATGCATGAATATAGATTGATTGGTATACTTAGCATCTGTATTTGAGAACCCTTCCAAAGCTTCATCCAATAAGCACATAAGGTCTAGGTCCACCGCTAGAGAAGGTTCCTCCATCGTGCACATCTCAGGTTGCTGCAGTAAACCAAGATTTCCACATATGACATGCATACTAAATGTATCTTCAGTAAATTTCTCTTTAAGTCTTTCACCCTCATCCAGATATCTTTGCACTTATGTAGCACAAAGATCAGCATGCACATTGAAAATTTCATCTACTACCCTGTCTATATCATCGGCACAATGAAACCAATCATAGTCATCAGCAAGAGATTTCACTTCACTATGCACCCCCTCTGAATCAGCATCATCAAGGTCATGATCATTCTGCCTTAGTGTGAGCCCTATGTCACAAATTCTCGATAGAGAAGAAGTTAGCTCTCTCTCTAAATCACCAGCAAATTTAGGATCAGTCTGCCAGATCGCTAGCTCTAGGTCACAGAAGCGTGTCAAAGGAGGAGTTTGCACCCCCTATGATTCATCATCATCACATTATAGATCAATTTTCCAATTTGGTAGTTGTGCTTCACGAAAGCTTGTCAATGAAGGAGTCTGCACCCCCTCTGAACCAAGCACATACTCTTGCTTAGCCAAATCCTCAAAATCTGGTACATCCAAATTCTATTAATCTGGTATATCAAAAACCATGCTCCTGGTGCTCCCAACAGCAGTCCTGCTTTGAACTATAACATCTGTATCATTAATCAACTCGTTGGCAAAACCTGTACGAGTATCTTCAATCACGTCTATGGTAGAACCTGCACCAGAAAAATTTGGCTCTAATTCTGGTTCAGTAGCAAAAGTATCACCTGTAACCAAATCTTCATGCATGTCTTCTTGAATTTGGTTGCACTCATTTACCTGCAAAATTTCTTCTTGAGCTTTAGCCACTTCACTGTTTTGATCCCCTGATTCTTTTCTTCATGTACTCCATGCATAGGCTCTTTGCAAAATTCATTCTGTGTATCCCGAACTACATGTGTAGATTCTTTAAAAAATTCACCCTGCGTATCTTGAAGTTGTAAAGCCTCACCCTCAAAGACTTATACTTCATGCACAACATCTGCAAAACCCAACTTGGCATACACACCTTCAACTATGTCTTCATCATTAGCCTGTAAGAAGGTAGCATCCTGCACAATAAACTCATCAATCACAGCTTCTAACTTTGATCGTACTTGTCCTCGATTATCTGCGTACTCCGGTAGACTTAAATTGTGTTCTTGATAGATTTCATACTCCTCATAACGTGCTTGCACAATAGCTTCTTTCAAATACTCCCAGTCGTCGTTGCAAGCTCTGGTAACCTCTTGAATCTGCTCCTTCACATATGAACTCGCTAACTGCTCAAAATATTTGATCGTCAATTCTTCTGGTATCCCTCTTATCTTGGTCTCTATCTCATAGCACTCTAGGTAGCCCTCTGGATCGTATCCATCAAAGAGTCGTCTCTCAACGTATACTGCATCGAGAGCTGCATCCATTTGATTTTTCTTTTTTACTGTCTCTATTTCAAGCAGAGATCCTTGAACCAATTGAAACATCTTTGCAAAATCTGGAACTGTTGACTTATCATCAACACAGTTAGCACTTAATTCTGCAATCATCTTCATCATCGGCTCTAAATTCTCCATCTTTGCCTCCCACCGCGGCTCCTTTCACGTCGGGTTCACCAAAGATGTCGGGGGATATGTGTTCGCTACGTGAGCCGGGCAAGTGCCAGGCCTCTAGCTGTGGGAGGTGTGAAAGAGAGAGAACAAGAGACAATGACAGCTTTGTCAATCACCACAATCAACAATTAATCAAATATTACTTTGAGTACAATTTATCCTTAGGCAAGGCGGGCTGTTAACAGCGCCGTCACTTGGATCATCTGCTAACCACGAGTTTAAGCTCCCACTTTACAGTATTAACCGGGCCTTTAACGACACCGGACTTAACAAAATGTTAATCAATCTTTAGTTGATGACGGTGATGGAAATTCCCTCGTGTCGCTTCAGTTGCTCCAAATGTGTTGCAACTCCCTGCTCTTTAATTGCTATCTGAAGCTTTAACACTTGCTTGACCAATACATTTGCTTAGCCTATCTTGTGCTTTCCTCTTCCGAGCTCATTCAACAGTTCTGAGGTCTCTCCTTCTCAAGCACTTTACGCCCCTCTTCTCTATTTTATGGCCAAGAGCAGGAGAAAGTGCCCCTTCCTTGCTGACTCCTTGCTCCCCTCTTCTCTATCTTATGCATGAGACGAAGAGAGCTTTACTCTTCTTTGTTTGTCAGAACCCTCTCTCGAGAGTCTTGCATCAAGACTTGCTTCAAGTCTTGCTTTGAGTCTTCCTTTGAGCCTTGCTTTGGGTCTTGCTCCTTGCCTTTTTCGTCAGCTCTCTTCACCTTAACCTCAGTCTCCTTTTTCCTCAACCACAATCTTATTATGACTTGTGTGGTCACGGCACACAGAAAAGAGAGTGAGAGAGCTTGCTTATCGAGAGCTTCCCCTCTTCTTGCTACGTTGATAGCTTCCTCCCTTTCTTACTTCCCTGGTTATGCCTGCCATCGCCCTTGGTTCCCTCCCAGTTCTTGTTGGCTTGCAATCCTTCCCATGCCAAAGGCCCTTTCTCTTCCTCCTCGCCTTCTTCGAGCTTCGCTTGCCGAGGACGAGCTTGCTCTTCCCCCTTCTTGCCTTTCTTCGAACCTCTCCGTTATCTCCTCCCGTTATATCCTAAAAAAAACCCTACACATCACCTCCTTATGCCTTTTTTTCATTAAAAAAATCCCCTCCCCCTAAGCAATGACGGTGCCATCATTGCTAGGGGCGTGAATTAACTCGATGATGTGGCAGCGAATTGATGGGCAGCACAAAAAACAACCCTTCTAGTGCCGCAATCGTGCGCCATGGAAAGTTGAGGAATTTCAGTCACATGCCCGAGCTCGTCTGAGCACCACGGTGGTCTGCACGAGCCCATTTTTCTTCCCTTCACTCGTTTTGCTGCTCAGCCCACCATCTCTTTTCTTTCCTTATTTTGTTCACACACCCCACTAAACTTTAGGGTGGCCATTAGATTTAGGGTTCTTGGGTGGACTATGCTTGGGTGGCCACTGGCTCACTTACCTTGGGCGGCCCTAGTGGGTGGCCTTAAGCTCTCGGGCGGCCATTGAGCCTCATAGTGGGCGGCCGACTGCATGCAGTTTGGGGATATTCTCCTCCATGGTACTACATTGAACATATATGTCCACAAGGCCTTGCGTCGCACAACATGTGACCTTCATATCAAGCAAGGAACCGGCAAGGTTGGCATTTCCTACACTCAATGCACTCCACAAAACATCATTTCGGACGATGAGCTCATTAAGAGCTTTTTGTGCTTTCTTAATGGCACCACATTAGACATGCACAAATTTCAACTTTAGTAGTCCTTGACTAATATTATCATTGTGAATTTTGCTGCCATTTTCCACGATACAGTATAGATGATTGCACTTAAGCCATAGCCTTGTTGGGCATTTCCTGTTATCAGCAATCTCCAATAGGCACAACATACCGGCCAAAGCATTGATGCATGACGTTCCGAAACTTGGTCGAAGTCAAAAATTCCCAGATGGCACTCCGACCGAGCGGACGGGACTAGTACGGAGCCGGCCCCCAGTGAATCTTTAACGACTAATATCTTGGCGATCGGGGCTCCGATCATTGATCTGAAAAGACCGACGTGCTCCACAAAGTGAACACTTCAAGCCCATGCATTCATATCATCTTTGCCTCCTCAACTGTAGTTGCCCAATTCGGTACGGATCTGCAATCAACTCAAACTTTGAACTGCCATAACTTCTTCACCGTAGCTCCAATCGACGAGCCGTAAAGACAAGCCAGTAGAGCAATTCAAGCGTTGCAGTTCTATATCATAATCTTCCATCTGGGCTCACTTCAAGCATACTCATTAAGGCATCTGTTGTCCCTTTTAAGCCTCATCTGGCATACATTAATCATTAAGCTTGGTCTGCTAACAAGCCATGATCACTGCTCACTAAAGGTGTAGGCTTTAAAGAATCTTATCTTGCATTTCCTTGCTCTTTTTCTGTTCATGGCAGCGGAGCTGCACGGCATCCACCCCCTCTAAACCTGCACAGCCTTCAATCTATGCCAACAGTACATCAATCTGCATCTATTACAGAAACCTTAAGTTCCTTACCCATCATCAAACTCACTTAACTGGTATACATATAAAAACTGAAATAAGGCTTATACCCTATTATCAACGTTATAGCTTAATCATTAGGTAGCTATCCATCAAGAATCTCTGAACTGTATTTGTTGTATCTTCAAAGTATTCAATCATGGATAACTTGTTTAGTGAACCCCGCGAGACTCAAGTGCTCCAATTAATGATGCACACGGATTGACCATTAAGCTCTCTTTAAGGAACCCTATCAAGCTCAAGTATGCCTTACTCTGTCTGCACACGGAATGGCCGTCAAGTCCTTTACTTCAAGTTCTGGTAGCAGAACCAACTCAAAATATGTGAAGATACTTCATCAATTGTCCAAAGATGTGAAGATGGCCTCTTGCTAGTTTCTCCTCTCATGCTTCTCTCATCATCTGATTGTGTAGCTTTCTCCCTCCTAGCTCTTTTCACAGTCATGGCTTCAAGTGGTTCTAAAAAGGTTACCTTCTCCTTACCCTTGTCCCTCTCCTTTGCTATGGGTGGATCCACTACTACGGCTTTTCCTATCTCTTCTAGCCTTATGATGTTTACAGGGCGATCAGGTGGTGGGGCTGGTGGGGCTGGTGGAATGGATGCTTGTAGTGGTGTCTGGGGTGGACGTAGAATTTGTGTTGGTGGGGTTGGTGCTCGGGGTGGGGGTGTTCTTTCTCTAGGGGTTGACAATTGGTTCCTCCTACCTCCTCTATTATAGTTTTGTCGTGGTTTGGGATAGTAGTACATACCGTGACCGTCTTCTCTGCAGTTGTAGCAATGATACTCCCTGTTTTGTCGTCGTGATCTTCCAGGGTCTTGATCTCCTTCTTGACTCCTCCCTTGTTGTATTAAGTGGACAGACAAATTCTGCAGTCGGTCAGTAATATGGGCCAACATATCTTGTTGGTCATCTCTTACCCCCAGAGCCGGTGGTGGTGGTGGAATGGTGGTTGTCGTAGTTGCTGGTCCACATGATGTTGTTGTTTCTGTTGACTCGGTTTCTTTGGCTTTCATTCACAGATTCTTGTCCTTAAGGCCAGCAATCTCAACGGCTAACTCGTACGTAGCCGGGAATCTTCCTTTCACCTTCTCCTTGAGAAGCGGACATAAGCCATGCGTGAACCGATCTTTTTTTAGGAAATCGGGTGCAGCTTCCCCCCTTGCCAGTGACTCAACCCACCGTTCCCACAAATCCACAAATTTGGACTCATAGGTGGCATATTCTAAAAGACCCTCCTGCTTCAAGTCTCTCAACTTGTCCCACAACTTTTCTGAAGTGGTACCTCCCCAAAAGCGCCTCTTAAAAGCGGTTTTTAAGGGTTCCTAGTCATCCTTGGTTGCTTGTGGAAGTGCATTGTACCATGATCTAGCTTCTAGCTTCATGAGTTGCTTAAAGATTCTAACCAGGGATTCATCCGTATCTTTGTTGCTAACTACACATGCTACTTCAAAGTCATCTAGGAAGTCTGCTACCAAATCCTCCCCCTTCTTTCCTTTAAATGTTGGAAGTGCTAAACTTGCCATGATTACTGAGAGAGAGCTAGAAAGACACACTGCTTAACGTGCAAAAGTTTTTTCTTCTTTACAAGGAGGCGTGTATACCCTCTTATACTAGGACATAGATTAAAACTTCAAACGGTACATTTCCAGAACCTCAAAAAATCGCTCCCTACCCAGCATGGTGTCAATGACGTGCTGGTAGTGAGCCTTCAGATCCAGTATTACCTTGATTGAGCGTACACGTGTTGGTATGTGTGATCTGTCTTGAGGTATGTTGTACTGATTCATGTGAAGCTTAGAGGTGCTTAGTCACTGTCCAAGCTTGTGGGAGAGGGTGGTGTTCTTTCCTGAAACAAACTCAGTAGATCCCTAGTTTCTCTAGTGAGAGTGTGAGCCAATGATTCCGTTATCTGTGCTGCATCAGGTGCGACTTGAAAACTGACTCTGATAGTTACCTCAGTGACTTGAGTTACCCGATTCTCAAAGTAGAATAGTGTTGATTCTCTATTGTGTAGAGCTCCTTCCATTTTGTTGTTGTGGGTTGGTTGTAGGTTGCGGACATGGTTTCGACCTTCTCCTTCTTCTTCTTGGCACTTGGCCTATGTATATCCACTGGGTTTGGCGTGTTGGTTGACTCTCCCACTGCAAATTGCTTACAATTACGCCTGGCACTCCAGCTTCGATGGAGATGCGGAGTTCGTCTAGTTGTGCTTGGAGCTCTTCTTCTTCTGTCGTCCAATTAGCAAATCCTGCTAGCCATTCATCCATTCACAATAGTTTAGGGGTTTCAGTCTTGTAAACTGAAGGATTTCATGAAAAGATCCTCAGTGGGGGCACCAAATGGGTTGATCTAGTTGATCTGATGCCAGAACCTCAAAAAATCGCTCCCCACCCAGCATGGTGTCAATGACGTTTTGGTAGTGAGACTTCAGATCCAGTATTACCTTGATTGAGCGTACACGTGTTGGTATGTGTGATCTATCTTGAGGTATGTTGTACTGATTCATGTGTGATCTGTCTTGAGGTATGTTGTACTGTTTCATGTGAAGCTTAGAGGTGCTTAGTCACTGTCCAAGCTTGTGGGAGAGGGTCGTGTTCTTTCCTGAAACAAACTCAGTAGATCCCTAGTTTCTCTAGTGAGAGTGTGAGCCAATGATTCCGTTATCTGTGCTGCATCAGGTGAGACTTGAAAACTGACTCTGATAGTTACCTCAGTGACTTGAGTTACCCGATTCTCAAAGTAGAATAGTGTTGATTCTCTATTGTGTAGAGCTCCTTCCATTTTGTTGTTGTGGATTGGTTGTAGGTTGCGGACATGGTTTCGACCTTCTCCTTCTTCTTCTTGGCACTTGGCCTATGTATATCCACTGGGTTTGGAGTGTTGGTTGACTCTCCCACTGCAAATCGATTACCGTTACGCCTGGCACTCGAGCTTTGATGGAGATGCGGAGTTAGTCTAGTTGTGCTTGGAGCTCTTCTTCTTCTGTTGTCCAATTAGCAAATCCTGCTAGCCATTCATCCATTCACAATAGTTTAGGGGTTTCAGTCTTGTAAACTGAAGGGTTTCATGAAAAGATCCTCAGTGGGGGCACCAAATGACGGGAGCAAAGCGAACCCCGAACCCTGACGGCCTCTAAAACACCGGGGACCGAATAGCACGCCTCGAGCCTGTCTTGGTAAAGCAAACAGGGGGCACCACCTAGCTTCAGCAGCTAGGACGCAAACAACACACCACCTAGCTTCAGCGGCTAGGACGCAAACAGGGGGCACCACCTAGCTTCAGCGGCTAGGAGCAATGATGAAGAGGAAAGGGAATGAGATCAAGTGAGAGAGAGAGAGAGAGAGAGAGAGAGAGAGAGAGAGAGAGAGTGAGGGAGGGGGTATAGCGGCTTAGTACTTAGGCACCACAAAAGGATGGCGAATCCACACACCCTTCACACATACACAAACTCACTCCAAACACAAGACTAGGTGGCGATTCCGCACACCTCACATGTGTTGAGATGTCAATCTCTACACCTTGAGCTGGCATCCACTACGGGTCTTGGCCGCTTACGGAATTTACTCACTGGCGCGTTAGGTGACCGACACGGAGGATCTCTGCCAGTGATTCTGTAACAGCTAGACTACACTTATAGTGCCAGCCTAGTACGCTTCTAGCGAGTTCACACTTAGTGACCGCATGAACATATGTGCTACTTTTCAGCTTTAGCACTTAGTCATTTTGTACTCTCTTTTCTGTGAAGAAGGAGAAGAAGCTTTCCATCTCTGTGTGCTTTGTGCTGGTCTTGTGTAGCTCTCTTGCATCCTCATTCTTTACATGGTATCAGAGCCTGGTGCAGGCAAGAGAGGCTAAGAGAGCAAGAGCATCACAATCATTCGTTCGCACAAGTTTTTGAACAGGTCTCCAAAGTGCAGTATACAAAGATTTATTGTACAAGTACGGTGGTTGTATGCACGCTTGATTGTGGACACTCGTTGAGTGTAGAAAGCGTTACAGGTACCACGATAGCAGGTTCAACAGATTTGCAGGTTTTTGCAGATTGCAGCTATTTTGTCTTAGTGCTTCAAGATGTCTGACGGTTTCAGTCAGATTGTTACTGAGAAGCTTGAGAAAAATAACTACCCTGCATGGAAGTTCAGAATAACAAATTTCCTAAAAGGAAAAGGTTATTGGGACTATGTAGAAGGAGACAATGAAAAGGAACCAGAGATTCGTGAGGCAAATGCTACAGCAGAACAAAGGAAAGCTTTGAGGGGCTGGCAACAAGGCCAGAGCAAAGTGATGTATTGGCTTTCTATGAGCATCACATATGGCATGATGGGCTATCTACAGGATGCTGAAACCCACGCCATTGCATGGAGAAACTTAGGCAGAGTGTTCGAGGTGAACACCAAGGCCAGGAATCTTCAACTAAAGTCGGAGCTAAATCAGGTTAAGAGGAACAACCTCTCAATCAATGATTATGCCTTGAACATCAAGAGTATCATTGAGGCTCTTGGATCTATTAAAGTCTCAGTGGAAGACGATGACATTGTCTGTGCATGCTTGGATGGTCTAGGAGATGAGTATGTACATTTTAGGTCTTCCATGAATACAAGAGACGACATCCCCGTGTTCCAAGATTTGATTTCTATGCTTATTCTTGAGGAGAAGAACCTTGAAACATCTTCTTCTCATGGAAGAAATAATTCTGAACAGGCCTTCTATTCTAACTCCAACAGAGGTAGAGGTAGAGGTCGTGGTCGAGGCCCAAGGGGTTGTAGGGGCCAATTTCTGGAAGGTCAATCAAATCAAAACAATAGAGGTGGCAGGGGAAACCAGTCTCAAGGCAGGGGGAGTCAAAGAGGTTGTTGTGCAGGATCAAGCAGACAGCAACATACTCAGATAGCAGAGAATGTTGGACTTGTGGTGAAAGAGGTCACATGTCACATGACTGTCCAAAGGGAAAAGCAAGTGGAAAGAGAGAACAGGGCAACTATGCATCTACTAGCAGAGATACACATGATAGCAAAAACGAGCGCATGTTTGTTATGCAGCATGTAATGAATACAATGACTGCAGAGAATTCCACCCAAGATGATGTTTGGTATGTGGATTCAGGTGCCTCTAATCACATGACGTCTCGTGGAGAGTGGTTTAGAGATATGCGCAAACCAGATGTGTCAAGCTATGTGCAGACAGGAGATGACACAGCTCACCCCATTGCTCATGTAGGGGACATACCTCTAAATACGAAGAGTGGGAAATCAAAGTACTTAGCAGATGTACTCCATGTCCCAAACATTACAAAGAATCTTGTTTCTGTTGGACAAATGGTTGAGCAGGGTTTACAGGTTCGCTTCAATCCAAATGGCTGTTATGTAGAAGATTTCCAGAATGGCTGTAAGCTGATCACAGAGGGCAAATGTGTGGGAAGAATTTTTACGCTGAATGTAGACATGTCTGAAGTAAAAGCTGCATTATTTGCACAGGGCACAGGTGTTGTGGTTGATGTTGACATTTGGCACAAACGCATTGGCCATGTCAATGAGCAGAGATTGCGCAGCATGCAATCAAAATAGATTGTAAAAGGTTTGCCCAAATTCAAGGTGGATGGTATGCATAAAGTGTGTGCAGCATGCCAGTTTGGAAAACAGTCAAAGGGCTCATTTCCACATGAGCGCAATGTATGTAAAAAGCCACTTGAGGTGGTGCACACAGATGTTTGGGGTCCAACCGATACTGCAAGTATACATGGTTGCAGGTATTATGTCTCTTTCATTGATGACCATACAAGGAAAGTATGGGTCTACTTCATGCGTAACAAAAGTGAAGTGTTTGGTCACTTTCAAGACTTCAAAGTCATGATTGAGAAGGAGACAGATATGCAAATCAAGACATTGAGGTCAGATGGAGGGGGAGAGTACTTCTCCAATGATTTTTCAGATTTTCTATGAATGCATGGTATACGCAGGCAGTTTACATGCAGAAATACTCCACAACAGAATGGGGTCGCAGAAAGGAAAAACAGGCACATTGCAAAGGTTGCACGTGCATTGATGAATGAGAAGAACATGCCCCTCATCATTTCTCGGCTGAAGCCATAAATACAGCTATGTATATTATGAACAGGACACCTACAGCTGCAGTGCATGATGTAACACCTGAGGAAAAGTTTACAGGTACAAAGCCTGATTTGTCACACTTGAAAGTGTTTGGCTGCATAGCTTACGTGCATGTACCAGATGAGTTGCATAGGAAATTGGATCCTAAAGCAGAAAAATGTATTCTTGTGGGATATTCCCTTGAACAAAAGGGGTACAGGTGCTACAATCCTACTACACGAGAATTACGAGTGAGCAGAGATGTAGTCTTTGATGAGATGAGCAGCTGGTACAGTAATGCACATGGCACTATTGGGGCTGATGTAAAAGATAATGTGGTTGTACAAAATGTGAGGCCACATTCACAGGTTTTGAGTGGACCACAAGTGTCCTCTTCTCGTGGCTCTGTTGAGAAACCATGGAATGATAGACTACGTACGCAGGTTACTCCACCAACAGGTATAGGGAATGTATCACGAAAAGGAAAGGAAAAGGTTGATGAACCTCCCCTTACGGTTGATGCATCATCAGGTTTTTCACATGTAAACATGGATTCAGATGGTTTTGAACAAAGTCTTGATGAGGAATTTGGAATTCCGGCTGTCAGGACACCTGGTGTAAGGAAAGTACAAGAAGATGCTAGAGGGCAAAGGAGTGACCCAAGACCGCACAGATCTAACCGAGTCAAAAATCCACTTCAGAAATTGACTTATGATGGGTATCTAGCGCATCACCAAGCCTACATGGCTAAGGTGATACAGGATGTAGAGCCCACATGTTTTGAGGATGTAGTTGGAAATGTGCATTGGGATGATGCAATGAATGAAGAGATGGCTGCATTGGAAGCAAACGACACATGGGAGTTGGTGCCATTTCCAAGTGGCAAGAAAGAAATTGGCTGTAAATGGGTGTATAAAACCAAGCATAAGGCTGATGGTAACATTGAGCGTCACAAGGCAAGGCTGGTCGCAAAGGGTTATGCACAGACGTTGTGAGCGGGATGAAAACACACACAGCGCCTCTATAATGACCCGACACACACTCTTGGGAAGATACACACACACACGATGGGGCACCACTCGGCTTAGACAACACACCTGGCCGAGACAGGGAACACACCTCTGTAGTGAGAGGAGAGAGACTATCCACTTGCCCACTCCACACAGACACACACACACACACACACCCAAAAAACTCAGCTCAAAAGAGGAGAATTTCTGATGTTTAGATACAATTGAGCTTGGGCCAACACCAATGGGGCAAATAGCTCACACAATATGGGTAAAATAAGCCAGATACAATCACAAACTAGAGCAGAAACTTCGCTCATAGGAGAAACTTACACAGAAACACAGTAGGAAAAGAGTGAGGAATTCAGCAAAATGGACAGTGCCATCGCGTCCAGAACGGCCCAAAACCCTAGTCTACAATGTCAAAGTGCTCAAATCCGACCTCGGATGAGCAGTTTACGACCAAAACAGGCTCCAAAATGAGCAAAAACACACCTGCGACTGTTCCTCCTCTCTTCTCCACGTTTTTTCTGGTCTTTTCTCTCTTTTTTCAGTTCCCACACTTAGCTTTATTGGTTGGGCACCCTTGGCCTTTTAGATGACCTCAAACGGACCCCGAACAGGCCAAAAACTGACATCGCAGTGCATAGTTGTCACCTTTTTGCATCATCCGCACACCTGGCACTCAGCTTTTTTCCAATAATGCATCTCGCCACCACGTGAAGTGGCCCCAAAAATTGGTCCAAATGATGACCTTTCTGTGTAACTCTCACAAGAAAACACCCACGTTGTGTCCGTCCTCATCTGCGTGCAAATATTGACCTCGTTCGCCCTCCTGACGCCACTAGATGCCATCTGACGCACCTACTGACCTCATGTCGTCGGCCCGCGGATAGCTTCCTCGAGAAGTTTTACACACTATAAACTCCTCATTATTGTAGAAAAACACAGTGATACTGGTAATAGTGAAAATCGATGCACTATGTACACCCTGTCCTACCTGTACACATGTGGGCCCCACATAACCACCTGGCTAAGGAAAATGGGCAATCCTTTATTTGATGCACCATGCATGTATATGTACATATGCGCAATCCCTTGCTCCAAAAAACTTCTGAAATAATTTGCCCATCCCCTAGCCTGCTAGATCATTCATGATCAGCAGCAGCAAAGAGAGATATGAGACTCGCCGCATCACAGGTCTCCTCATCCCTCACCAACACTGCTTGATCCACAGACAGCTCATCTTGCTCCACCATCATCAATCTAGCATGATACAATTTAAGACGCAACCCATTTACCCTTGACTTATGTAGATCACCATCCAGGTTAGCCAGCTGATATGTGCCATTTGGAAAACACTCCACTACCTTGAAAGGGCCTTCCCACTTAATTTGAAACTTCTTTTGGAAGGTGTTGTCCAGCTTACTATTGTAGCGCAAAACCAAGACATGTTTCTTGATACCCTTACTTTTAACCTTTTCATTTATCTTTGCCAAAGCCTTATCCTGCATCTTCCCATAATGCTCCAATGCGCTCATCCTATCCAACTGGACCTCTTGTAACTGCAAGAGCCTCTCTTTGAATGCATCACTAGGCGACCCAAGCAACTTCTCTAACATCTTGACCGCAGGCAACTCTACCTCCACAGGCAATAGTGCTTCTTTTCCATACACCAAATGAAATGGAGTAAACCCTGTACCTGTCTTCACCGAAGTACGGTAAGCCCATAATGCACTAGGCAATTCCAAATCCCAATTCTTTCCTTGGTGCTCTGTCACTTTCGAAAGAATCTGTACCAACTCACCATTGAATCTTTCATTTAAGCCATTACACTGCGGGTAATAAGGAGTGGTATGCTGATGCCTAATCTTCATCTTTGTGCATAAGAAGTCTAGCAGTTAAGCTCTAAATCCTGGCCCCTTATCTGAAAGTAGCTCTAATGGCACCCCAAACTTGCAACATATTTCATTATACACAAATTTTGCCACATCCTTTGCAGTGATTTGTTTTACTGCTATAGCCTCTGCCCATCTAGAGAGATAGTCCACTGCCGTCAAGATATAGCTTTTGCCCCTGCTTGTGATAGGTAACGGGCCTATTGCATCAATCCCCCACTTTTCAAACACATCAAACGCCATAATGGTTTTTCGTAGCTCTGGCTCCAACACTCTCTTCCCAAATGCTTGACATCTATTGCAAGACCTACACCAATGGTGAACATCCTTGTGCAAACTAGGCCATACATACCCCTCTTGCAAAATCTTATGCAAGGTGATCTTTAGAGCAAAATGGCCACCACATGCGCCTTCATAATTCTCTTCCAACACTCTGTAAAGCTCCTCCGGCCAAGGTACACGTCTCAACACGAGATCAGCCCCTTTCATGTATAAGACATCACCAATCAATTTGTACCTGTATGCTCTACGCACAAAGCCATACTTCTTAGACTTCTGAATCTCCTTTGGAATGATTCCTGTTAGCAAAAAATCCTCTTCTTGAGCCAAACTTTCCCGGCCATGATAAAGAGGTAAATTGGTCCTCAACACGAATAGCTCCCCAATCATGCCTTGAGCTGCTTCATGTGCCTCTCCATTTAGAGCACGTTCAATGTGTCTGATGCTCCATGCTTCAAACTTTTTTAACGGGCCTTTAATTCTGAAGCACGTTTCCTTCAATGAGGTGTTCTTGCTCTTCCACACACCCAGCACTTGCTTCACCACTAACAAGGCATCACCTTTGATGCTCAACCTTCAAACCCGATGCTTCAAACAAATGTGTAATCCAGATTCCAATGTAGCATATTCAGCCTCATTGTTACTATGCGCATCCAATTTGAACCCTCTCTTGCATACTAGCTTCCCCTCTGGATCATAAAGTGCTATACCCCCTGAAGCTGCATCGTGGATCTTTCTGTATGAACCATCAAAGAACAACACATGTGCATTGCTGATCTGTGGCACTTCTTCAACTACCTTTCTCACCACCTCTTCCTTAACAATAAGGGGATTCTCCTTGTAGGTCAACAAATCAGCTAGGGTAGCCCTTGTACTATCTTCCACTAGAAAAGAGAACTCAAACTCTTGCAGCTCAATTACCCATTTCTTCACCACATTTGACATGTAAGTACCATTAATTAACTGTGGCAAAAATGCATAACTCGTCAAGAAAAAAAAAGGCCGTGGTAGCAAGTAATGACGAAACCGTCGACAAGCAAATATTACACTGGCCATCACTAGCTCTACTTCCGATAACTTTCTCTCCGCTACCAACTTCACTCGGCTTGCGCAATACATTGGCCTCATATAATGGTTGCCCTTCCCCTTTTGCAATAGCATGGCTCCAATGGCATCATCCCCTACTGATGGATTTACATAAAAAACTTTCTCCCAATCCGGAGCATGCATGGTTGACAACCCCCCTAACACCTCTTTCACCTCTTGAAACATTTCTTCACACTTGTCATCCCATTGCAATGTATCATGCTTTGCCACTTGCTGTAATGGATAAAGAAGCTGCGAAGACAATCGAATAAACCGTGCCATGTACTTCACTTTGTGTATAAAGGTTGCCAATTGCTTCGTACTCGTAGGTGATGGAAAAAGAATAATAGACTTAACCTTGTCTGGATCAGCCTCAATGCCATTTTCTAACACCATGTGGCCCAATAACTTCACCCTTGGCTGTGCTAGATGACATTTCTTTGGATTTAGTTGTCCTCCACATTCATCATATCGAGCCAACACCATCTGTAGATTCTCATGGTATTCAGCCCTACTGCTATAAACACAGAAATCATCCATAAAAGCTTTAACACAACTACCAATGAATGGTTCCAACACCCAATTCGATCTCTCTTGATAGAAAGATGGTCCATTTGACAACCCAAACGGCAACACTGTGTAGCAATAGCAGCCCCATGGCGTAATGAAAGTTGTCTTTGTGCGGTCTTTAAGAGCAATCTTCAATTGAAAATAGCCTGAAAAACCATCACACACACTGTACCTCTCATAACCTACCACTGAATCGAAGATCTGATCAATGAATGGAAGAGGATATGGGTTCTTCTTAGTGGCTGCATTTAAGGGTTTAAAATCTACACAAATCCTCCACTTCCCATCCTTCTTTGGACTGACTACTACTGGACTCACCCATTATGTGGTCTCCACAAGGACTATGAACCCTGCCTTCAATAACTTTTCCACCTCTACCCGCAAGGCTTCCATTTGCTCTTGACCCATCCTTCTTAGCCTTTGCCACACTGGCTTAGCACCTTCTTTCAGCTCTATATGCATCTCTTCACCCTTGAACCCTTTGATCTCTTCATATGAAGTAATGAACAAATCAGGAAAACTAGCCAACATATGCAAAAATATATCCTTCTCCATAGCTGAGAGGTCTCCACTAATCATTTGCGTCATTAATTCCTGCTTCTTTGACAACTCAACCTTGGTTTGCATCAGCCCTTCAATCACTTCATAAGGCCCTTCACTTTCATCTTCAACCTCATTCGCAAATGCAACTAAACCAATCTCCTGGATTTCTTTGTCCATCAAAAGAAATGCAACATCAGCATCCTCATCATTGCTGGTAGTGCTATCACTGTCCTCATCTGTCACCGTGGAAGAGTCTTCATCACTAGACTCATCCTCATCTTCATAAAGCTCCTCTAATCGTTTCCTTGTGTCCATATTATAAAGCTTCTTGGTACCTATCTTTCCATAGAGGCTAATCGTACCATGTCGCCAATCTTGAACAGCTCCCACTGCACGTAACCATGGTCTTCCCAGTATAATAGGATATGCTCCCAACCCTGCTGGCATCACATGAAAATCAATCACTGCCTTTGCATCATATGCCTCCACTTCTAAGCTCTTTACAACACCTAAGCATTTTACTTTTTGATGGTTTGCCAATCTGATCCGAAAACCTGACACCCCAGCCACTCTGAGACCCATCTTCTCAACGCATGAGTGTGTTATGACGCATATTTGGGCTCCGCCATCCACATAACTTTGTCCCAAATTTTTCCTTTTATGCCACACATCTACTATTGGACAAATGTTTGGTAGCTCGTCCATTGCCAACACCTTCACTGAACCTCTCTCTAGCTCTTTCTCCATTGGGTTAACCATCCTCTTCCATTGTCGCTTTAGCTTAGGCACCATCTCTATAAGTTGCCCAAAAGTAACATCTGCCTTCCTGCTCGTCAGATCCTCCTTCAAGTCATAGCTTAAGTGCCCATCCCCTAGTGGAAAATCTGAAACATGAAACTTTCGACAAGCTCTCCTTTTCCTCTTGGCCTTGACATCCTCGCCTTCATGGCTCTTTCCTTTCTTCTTACTAGGACCTGGGGCACTTCTTCCTTCCTTTTCCTCTGTGGTCATCTTCCCAATAGGCATCACTAAGGTATCCTCTAGCTTTGATGCCTTCTCCAAGGTGACTACACTTAGCACTTTTATCTTTCCTTTTTCCTCCTGGGTCAGTCCACTGGTTCCTTCGTCTCCCTTAATTTCGATGCCATAATCATTTGACCTAGTTAACACCTGTCTTGGCAATCGATACATGTCTCCCCCCATCCTTGGTGGCTTATCACATTGCGGGCTGATGTGACCCAACTCTCCACAATTATAACATGTGGGCGTCTGCCTCCAAAACCTACCATTGCTTTGTCCAACACCATTCCTAGGCCTTTCTTCACCTCCTTGCTGATTTGCAAACCTCCCTCTACCTCGATTATTTCCCACTTGACCTAGCATGTTTAGGCTGAGATTCTTCATCAAATCTACCATTTGCCTCATGTCTTGCCTTATGTAGTGACCACTGCTGGCATAACCTGAGTAGTAACAGGAACTACTGGTTCATGATGAACCCCTGACATGCTCCCTTGTAAAGACTCTTTAGGATGAAATTCAGACCTCATTGGCAAAGACTCCACCCCTAACTGGCTCATTTTCCTGAGCTTCCACTCTTTGTTCCTTGCTACCTCTAGTGCATCCTCATATGTCCTAGGCTTCTTTAGCTCCACTCTCCAACGTATATTCTCCCAAAGGCCAGCCAAGAACCTGTCCTTCTTCATCATGTCAGGCGGGGGTACCTGTGGTGCTAAAGCCTTGCACATTCGCTCCCATGCCAATGAAAACTTACATATGTACGCATCTACTGGCTCACCTTCCTTTTGCAACAAAGCCTGTACTTCTTGCCACACTTTGTCAGGATCTTCTATCTTCACAAACTCCACTTCCAACCCATGTCGTAGATTGTCCCAACTCAACCTTACAGGTGGATCAGCCACACGCAACTCCTCTTCAAATGCTTTAGACCAAACTCGCGCATCACTCTTCAAACAAATTTGGAGAAGGCGTAACATTTGCGTAGGGTCATGAATCTGGTTGCTAATGCAGGCAACCTTCATCTTTTCCAAAAATTCTTCCACATCTTCATCACTTCTTCCATGAAACTCCGGATAAGAGAAAGCCATGGCTACCCAAGTTACAATGCTTTAAGAACCCCTTTGAACACACGTGCAAGAACCCAAAACTTTTCACTACCCAATCCCCAAAAACTTCAATGGAGCTCAACTTTAGATAAGGACAAACACATGCACATCAAATGAGTTTTCATAGTTAATCATCGGAATGACAACAGGCAAAGGACATTCCAGGATCTCTCTCAATCTTCTTGGCCCAAACATAAAGACTATGCGCTGGTGGAAAAAGATCTTCCTGGACACATGAACATTAATCTGAATTCTTTGAGTTAAATGAAAAGGAGTGAACTGAGGGCCATTTGATCATCCATTAAAGCCAACCATGAAGCTCCCAAGAAGGCACACCTAACTCAACCTCTGATTTTGCCAAAATTTCAGCAGCGTAACAGCATAAATGGCTCAAAATACCAAAAAACCAGCCATCATAACTTGGGAAAATTTCAACAGAGTTTCCCAGAAGTAGAGCAGTAGGAACCCAAAATATAGACTTTCTATGTATGCATAAACTGTCAACAATAGAACCCGAGCATCAAGTAGGACTCACTAGTACATAGCCTATGGCGAGGTCACGAAAAGGGTGCTCCAGCTACCTGTATCACCGAAAGGATCTCTACATTTGAGAATCCCCCAGCTCAATAAAAACCTCACGCTATCGACCCTCACACGAAGGCTAATGCAAATCGCGTACAGTCAAGTCTCAGAAATGACTATCTTCCAGACCAAGTCTCAGAAATGGCTGGGACTGCCAAATACAACCAAGTATGGCTCCACAAATGCGTACAATGGCAGTTTCCACAAGTAACGTACAATCCAGCAGATAATGCGCTCAAATAGGCGCCAAGTGATACATTCCCACAACAACTGCAAGTGACATCACTGCTAGTATATCACTGTACTCCAGCTACCTGTACCTGTGTGAATCACCTGTACCTGTACCTGTACCTGTCCCTGTAACCTGTAACCTGTAACCTGTAACCTGTAACCTGTAATCTGCAACCTGCAACCTGTAATCCCGAAGCTTGAAGCTGGAAGCTCGAAGCAGAAGGTACTCGAAGAAGATCCTCAGTGGGGGCACCAAAAGAATGTGAGCAGGATGAAAACACACACAGCACCTCTATAATGACCCGACACACACTCTTGGGAAGATACACACACACACGATGGGGCACCACTCGGCTTAGACAACACACCTGGCCGAGACAGGGAACACACCTCTGTAGTGAGAGGAGAGAGACTATCCACTTGCCCACTCCACACAGACACACACACACACACACACCCAAAAAACTCAGCTCAAAAGAGGAGAATTTCTGATGTTTAGATACAATTGAGCTTGGGCCAACACCAATGGGACAAATAGCTGACACAATATGGGTAAAATAAGCCAGATACAATCACAAACTAGAGCAGAAACTTCGCTCATAGGAGAAACTTACACAAAAAAACAGCAGGAAAAGAGTGAGGAATTTGGCAAAATGGACAGCGCCATTGCGTCCGAAATTGCCCAAAACCCCTGTCTACAATGTCAAAGTGCTCAAATCCGACCTCGGATGAGCAGTTTACGACCAAAACAGGCTCCAAAATGAGCAAAAACACACCTGCGGCTGATCCTCCTCTCTTCTCCACGTTTTTTTTGGTCTTCTCTCTCTTTTTTCAGTTCCCACACTTAGCTTTATTAGTTGGGCACCCTTGGCCTTTTAGATGACCTCAAACGGACCCCGAACATGCCAAAAACTGACCTCGCAGTGCATAGTTGTCACCTTTTTGCATCATCCGCACACCTGGCACTCAGCTTTTTTCCAATAATGCATCTTGCCACCACGTGAAGTGGCCCCAAAAAGTGGTCCTAATGATGACCTTTCTGCGTAACTCTCACAAGAAAACACCCACGTTGTGTTCGTCCTCATCTGCTTGCAAATATTGACCTCGTTCGCCCTCCTGATGCCACTAGATGCCATCTGACGCACCTACTGACCTCATGTCGTCGGCCCGCGGATAGCTTTCTCGAGAAGTTTTACACGCTATAAACTCCTCATTATTGTAGAAAAACACAGTGGTACTGGTAATAGTGAAAATCGATGCACTATGTACACCCTGTCCTACCTGTACACATGTGGGCCCCACATAACCACCTGGCTAAGGAAAATGGGCAATCTTTTATTTGATGCACCATGCATGTATATGTACATATGCGCAATCCCTTGCTCCAAAAAACTCCTGACAACATATGGCATAGACTATGAGGAGACCTTTGCTCCAGTGGCAAAGATGACGACTGTGAGAGCTGTCATAGCAGTGGCTGCATCTAGAGGATGGATTATGCATCAAATGGATGTAAAGAATGCCTTCTTGAATGGTGAGTTGCAAGAGGAAGTGTATATGGATCAGCCACCTGGTTATGTCGATCCAGGTTACCCAGATTATGTATGCAGACTTCTCAAATCTTTGTATGGTTTGAAGCAGGGCTCTAGAGCATGGTATGATAGGATTGCCAAGTATCTTGTCAGTATTGGTTTTAGGAGAGCTCATGCTCATCATTCACTCTATGTACGTGAGAGTGATGTGGGGATTGTGGTTATTACCATATATGTATATGACCTTATTATTGTTGGTGACAATGCTATGGAGATTGACCATGTGAAGGGTCTTCTCAAACAGGAGTTTGAAATGAAAGATTTAGGCGAGTTGCGCTACTTTCTTGGCATTGAGGTGATCAGGACTCCAGAGGGTGTATGGATATCACAGAGACAGTATGCTTTGGACATGTTGTCAAAGTATGGTATGGCTGATTGTAAGCCAATTTCTATTCCCTTGGATGTGAATGCAAAGCTGAGTGCAGAGAAGGGTGATGTTGTTGAGGATGTCAACATGTACTTGAAGATTGTGTGTAGTCTAATCTACTTGACTATCACGAGGCCAGACTTGAGCTACACAGTAGGCTTGGAGAGTCAGTTGATGCAGCTTCCGAGGAAGCCACATTTGGATGGAGTACGACGCACACTTAGGTATGTGCAAGGTACTCTTGACTATGCATTGTTCTATGCAGCAGATGCACCATTAGCATTGTATGGGTATACAGATGCAGATTGGGCAGGTAGCATTGTTGATAGGATATCTATGAGTGGCTTCATGTTCTCTTTTGGGAGTGCTGCTATTACTTGGAGCAGCAAAAAGCAGCCTACGGTTGCTTTATCGAGCACAGAGGCCGAGTACAGAGGTGCAGCAGCTGCAGCGTGTGAGGTAGCTTGGCTATGCACATTACTAGAGGACTTGGGAGTGAAGGTGGACCAACAGATTTTCATCCATTGTGATAACCTTAGTAGCATGCAGTTGGCTAGGAACCCAGTGTTCCATGCCAGGACCAAACACATAGAGGTCCATTACCACTACGTTCGAGAGCGAGTGTTGACGGGCGACATCGACTTGGTCTACGTCAGCACAGAGGAGCAGATAGCGGATATCTTTACCAAGGCCCTCGGAGCTGAGAAGCTTCGACGTTTCCGGACTATGCTTGGACTCTGCGACATGCAGAGCTCGAGGGGGAGTGTTGAGATGTCGAGCTCTACACCTTGAGCTGGCATCCACTACGGGTCTTGGCCGCTTACGGCATTTACTCAGTGGCGCGTTAGGTGACCGACACGGAGGATCTCTGCCAGTGATTCTACAGCTGGACTACACTTATAGTGCCAGCCTAGTACGCTTCTAGTGAGTTCACACTTAGTGACCGCATGTACATATGTGCTACTTTTCAGCTTTAGCACTTAGTCATTTTGTACTCTCTTTTCTGTGAATAAGGAGAAGAAGATTTCCATCTCTGTGTGCTTTGTGCTTGTCTTGTGTAGCTCTCTTGCATCCTCATTCTTTACAACATGGGCAAAACATTGCACGAAATCATACTCACAAAACCTCAAGCTTTATTTAGAGAATAAGGCGATGAAATGGGGAGCATAGGGTAGGGGAATGAGAAGGGAGAGCGTGGTAGAGCACATGGCGGATAGGTGGGAGTTGATGGCGAAGATTCGCACGAGGGTTACGGCCATCATCCTTCATTTAGTTTCCCTTCATCTTCCATAGCCCAAGGGTGTAGAGGTCATGCTTAAGACGAGCATGGTGATTGCGGTGATGGTGATGGTGTGGGTGTGTGTGTGTGCACTAGGCACACACAGTGCATAGTGTACTCTTTGGTGATGGTGTGTGTGTATTTAGTGTGATGGTGACCCCTCTTTATATAGGGGAGGAGGGGGGAGAAATTATAGAATTTAGAAATGAAGAAATCATTATGTACATAGGCCATGTGACTATGGGCCCCACTTGTATGGCTGTGTGTATATGTGCCAGAACAGCAGTCTCATGAGAGAGAGACTAAGAGAGAGAGATGGGTTGATGAAAAAAATTAAGAGGTTACATGGAGACTAAAGTAATTACAAGAGGGGAGAGAGGGGAGTGTGCTCAGAGGTGAATCTGTGTGCAGATGTGTGTAAACACAAGAAAAATCAGGTAACCACCGGGTGGGGATG
This sequence comes from Adiantum capillus-veneris, assembly GCF_014529385.1. Lineage (NCBI taxonomy): Eukaryota > Viridiplantae > Streptophyta > Polypodiopsida > Polypodiales > Pteridaceae > Adiantum > Adiantum capillus-veneris. The sequence goes on along the minus strand of NC_140947.1, from coordinate 112,303,777 downwards.
GGTCTGTGGGCACCTTTTTCAATGAAACTGAGTGTGTGTGAGTGTGGGGGAGGTTATTTAGCTACAAGACAAGAGATATGGCGCCCTTTAAAGAGAGAGGGGGGTATTTGGGTCATGGGATATGATAGGAGAGAGAAAGAGGGGGTGGGGTATACTATTTTGGAAGATAGGGTAAGTTGCATGTGAGTTAGGGTGCATTATTGGTGAGTTATAATGCATTATTGGTGAGAGGTGGGGTAGCTTGAGGGGAGAGAGAAAGGAGAAAGGACAAGGGGAAGAGAGAGGGGGTTGACCTTTTGAGTGGAGAAGAGGAAAAGGGACACCCGACGGGGCAACAGTGAAGAAAAAGGAAGCAAGGTGGGGATGGGCTACCCCGCAGGCATGAGGTGGCCTATTTTACCTTTCTTATATATTTACATAATCATACTTTATTTTTTTCTTACTTTTTCCAATGCCTTTTATCACTCCCTCCCTAAGAGGGGGTTTTCATGGGGTGGGGACGAGAGAAGAGGGGTATGGGAGCTTGGCTTGTGAAAAGCCCCCATCAACATGTCCAATGGTGGAGAAAGAAGAATCTCAAGCACTGGCTTTTCTTCTAGTGAAGGAATGTGAATTCTGGTTGATGAAAAAGATGATAGATACAGCTCTATGGAGGCTGGTTCAGTAGGTGCAAAGTTCTATGCTCAAGGCCTCCACTTTATTTGGTTGGGAGGGAGGGTCAGATGTGTGTTGTAGCTTGATGTCAGGTGCATGTTTTTTTTATGATGATATGCCTGGTGTTGCTTGGTATGGAGTAGACAAATTGCAAAGGAATGCATGGAGTGCAGAAGGTAGGCTATGGGCAGCCTACGCACATGGTGGTCTAGGTGCTTGGTTAGGGCACTCTTGGAGATTGTTACAAATGGGTGAAAAATATCAAAGGCAGGTGTTTGATCCAAGTGGAAGCTATGTGATTCACGGGATGGGGCAACCCACTTAAAGGTTTGGCAGTAGGGTGCAATAAAACAATGTACATATGGTTTTAGTTTTCTTATAGTGTCTGCCAGGTTTTGCAATTTATAGTGGAAAGCTTTTATGTGGTTGAGCATAAATGCTCACAGGGGGGTGGGGAATGATGGTGCATCCAAAGTGTGTTAACTCTAGAAGGTGGCATGGGCAGGTATATGAAGGCAAGAAGAAGCATGGAAAAGGACTAAAGCAGCTAGGAAAATCATGGGATGGCAGGTAGCAGCAAAAATGTATGCATGATGCAGCTTATAGGCCAAGAAAGGCTCCATGAGAGGCTAATTGGGGTAGCAGGTGAAGGAGATGAAAAGTGCAGCCTTTGGGACCAAGAATGAAGAGCTTGAAGTGTTGAAGGAGCAGGTCCAGACGGTTCATCAAACCGAGCTACTGAGCCCAAGTTATTGAAGGTTAAAGCTTTAGCCGTTTGCAGATTTTTGCCGAACAGGGCAACTGGGGACAGGTGATCCAAGTGGAACTTGAGGTATAGATGTGTAGAGCTCAATTCATGGAGCCTACCCGTCTTTTCAGATCGTAGATTGAAGCCCTAGTTTGCAAGATATGGTCAGTTGAAGTTTTTCCAGGGGCTGCGTCTAAGCCCACTTGGCTGCATTGGTGAATGTGTCATCTCGTATCTTTTGAGCACCAACGAAGTTCTAGAGCAGGGTGTACATCATACGGAGCTAGGAGGAAGTGACTGCATGCCAAACGGAGTCCGGAGCGAAAAGTTATGGCAGTCAAAAGCTGGAGTGCCTTTGCCCAAAATTGTTTGCAGAAGATTTTTTCCCTTTTTGAAGGCCCTGGTTTGAGGATACCGAGGAGTCAAAATGCAGAGACGAAGGGTATGGTTAGAGCCGGGAAAGTGGCATTTCAGTCGGTGGTTCGAGCTTAGAAGTAGGAGGTTGGCAAGCAGGCAAAGTTGGGGGAAGACAAAAGCATGTTTTTTGAAAAGGGTGGTAATGTTTATTTTCAAGGCCTTGGGGTGCTAGTCGTTGTGGAACTGCCACATGGCAGGCTGAAAATCCCACATGCACAGTTAACACGCGAAATGCGGCGATATATAAGCCAAGGCGTGGCTCTCCATTAGCATCCAGGAGGTGAGAGGGGAGCTCGCCTGCCCGTGGCTATGGCGGGTATGCACATGGTGCTGTTGTGGCGGGTCTGGCGGCGATTTTGGCGGCAATGGCCGGCATTGCAGGGAGCTAGCGCGCCTGCGGGAGCGCCCGTGGTGGTTGAGTTCGTTCATGATGTGGTAGGCCGTTAAGAGGCGGTGCCCGCGCCCGTAAGGGGTCAAATTTTCTGAGGATAAGGGTTGTACACCCCCCCCCCCCCCCCCCCCCCCCCCCCCCCCCAATAGCGACATCGCTATTGCCTTGACAGCGGAGGGGTCCCGCTGCAGAAAGAGGTTCTGACAAGTGGAGGATAAAGGCTAAGGACAAGAGGTGTAGCATGCAAAGGTGTCCAAAAAGAAACTAGGCCAAGTGTTGGCAATGCAATCAAATGCTAAAAAGAACTCCAAATGAAGTGCAGGACATGGAAGGTGATCCCATTTTTCTTTTTTGGGACTCATAGGCACACCCCTATAAAAGGAGATTTATGTTCATTTTTGAGGGTCTTTGAACCAAGGTGGCTTTTTTGCATGTGTGAGTAAGTGAAAGTTTGAATCTTGTGTGTTGCTAAGCTTGCCATTGAAGTTGCATACATTGGTTGTACTACTCTCTATGCAATAATACCACTCATTTGGCCCAATCTCGTGTGTTGCTTCTCCCCATTCCCCTCCTCTTCTCTCGCTCTTTGTGTATTGGCCATTGCTTGCAGAGGGTTTTCCCGCAGCTTGAAAGGTGCTACCAAGTGGGCAGATTAGGAGTGTTTTGTGATTCGGAAAGTGTGAGTTGAGCAGTGTGGGTGCCTTTGTGTTGTGGGTGTTTTTTTGCAAGGTGTGAGGTAGTTGGTTTGTATGCTAAAGCGGAGTTGTTAGTGAAAATTAGCCAATTTGAAGGTGTTATTTGAGAGGTTAGGGGTGTTGTGGAATCCCTGGGCTATAGAGAGGCAAGTATTTTGTGTGCTGGGTGTGTTCCCTATTCCCCCTCTCCAACGTGGACGGTACTGCCATCTAGGCACAATGGTGCAGAAAGGTCGTAGGTGCCATAGTTTCAAGAAGGCCTCACGATGCCTCATGTAGTCAAAGCTATCGTAAAGTTTCTCAAACTCACCACTGAGTGGATGGACTAGCTCCATACAAATTTCATGATAAACATCCTCCGCCAGTGGAATGGGTTGAGACTCAAAGATGTGAAAATAAATGGCTCTGGAGATGAACCACAAGTCCAGGTTGCATATGATGGAGCTTAAACGTGTGGGGTGGGTAAAGGCATGGAGCTTGGGCTTCAAGGTAGATTGAGGGATGGAGCTTGATTGAGATGCTAGGTAGATATAGATATAGATCTCAAACTTAAGTTTGAGCTACTAGGTAGATATTCACATGAAGCTTGAACTTAAGATTGAGGTGCTAGGTAGATAAAGGCATGGAGCATGGGAATCAAGGTAGATTGAGGCATGGAGTATCAGGTGAGCTGCTAGGTAGATATAGGCATGGATCTCCAGCTTCCATTCGAGTTGCTAGCCCGAACTTAAGTTTGAGATGGTAGGTAGACAAAGACATGGATCTCTAACTTAATCTCTAACTGAGTGAGAGAGAGAGAGAGAGAGTTGCATAGATGATAGAACCCTCTAAATCCGGGGATATGTGCCACTTAGAACACGTGCATGTTTCGAATGGCGACACAAAAAACAAGGCTCATGAAGAACCTGATCCAACAAAACCTTCACCCCGTTTAGAGCTCCAAGCTCTTGTGCATGGCACTAGGGGTGTGAAGTAAGATATCGTTCACAAACTTCTTAACCTCCAGCACTGAGGGCTCTCAGCCAACCGGTGAGCATATTCAGTGTCCTGCGCAACGCCTACAAGATCCGTGATTAAGTGCTAGAGCTCTACATGTGATCATGGCTTTAATGAACCCTCTTGCTCCCCGTCTAGACTCAACTTCCATCCCTGTATGTTACATGCGTAGGCAAAATCGTAGTAGTATATAAATTTTATCCTGGATTATGACTGTAGCTGTGGTGGAGCAGCTCCTCCTCCCGTCCAACTTTGATAGCCCGATCCCAGCTTTGTGCGCATGTAGGCAAACAACAACGAGAGAGAGGAAACTAGTGTTGGAGAATTCTACAAGTGCAATCAAGAGTATGCACCTCTATTCTCGTGTGTCATGTGGTGTAGACCAAAACCTTCCAAGCTTTGCCGATTGCACTACCTAAGGGTTAAAGGGGTGAGTGTCTATCCAAGGTGATGTGAAGAGGAAACTTGAGCAGATGATCCAACTTTTCCAAGATTAATATGCCCTTGCACTCTCTCTGGCTCTTGTACTGTGTACGCAAGTTGGAGAGGGGGAATGGGGACGACACCCGGCATGACCAGAAATGCCTCTCTATAGCTCAGGGTCAACACAACACCCCAATCCACTCGAAAACACCTTCGAAACGACAATCTACACCTAATTCCCTTCACCTACTCAGTTCCCAAGCGCACAAACACTATCTAGGACCGCAACGGAAGCTGATACCTCACTGCACCTGATCTGCCTCCCTCCACACATACATTTACTCTCTCTCTCTCTCTCTCTCTCTCTCTCTCTCTCTCTCTCTCTCTCTCTCTCTCTCTCTCTCTCTCTCTCTCTCTCTCTCTCTCTCTCTCTCTCTCTCTCTCTCTCTCTCTCTCTCTCTCTCTCTCTCTTTTTGCAAAGCACCAACGATCCGGGCGTACGCACGCTTCACCGGCACCGCGGCTGGCAACAGACGAGACGACAAAGAAAAAAAGGGGAAGGGGGATGTGATACAACACCACAGACCAAAAGGATAGTGCACTAATGGCTTCCCAGCTCCATTACAAAGCTTCTCAAAGCTTCTCTCTCTTCTCCTCTCCTGTACAGTGCAAAAAAGAGCCCCCCTAGTTACAAAAAATTTTGCCCCCTTATTGGGCTCATTTTTTGGCTTTTTAGGCATTTTTCATGGTAGGCCGACATGTGGCACTCCCCTTGGGAGGCTCAGTTTCACTTTGACTAGCTTTGTGCTCATCCCGAGGCTTCATACTTCACTCTATACACAAGCACCCTCTAGGGAGCAACGACGGCGTCGTCGTTGCCCCCCTAAGGGCTCACATTTCCTTCAAAAAAGGATTTGGACCGAATTTGTCCGCGGGAAACAACCCCCCCATGGGCGGGCGCCATCATTTACCTCGCGCGGGCGGAGCTGCCCAAAACCGCCTTCTACCGCCCGTGGCCGCCAGTGCAGCGCCGGTGGAGCCTTCCGCCATGGCTCACGCGCTCCCAAGGAGTCTGTCTCTCCCTTGTGATACCATAAGGCCCTCACTGCCCTGCCCAAATAGTCCAGCGTCTCGGCTCCTCATACCGCATGTGGGACTTCCCAGTGTGCCACGTGGCAGCACCTGGTTGAATGGCCTCCTAGGCTTTAAAGTTTCTAAAAAAAACCTCCATAGAAAATTCGCTTCCCCCCTCTTTTCTCTTGCCTGCCAACTGGCACCTGCTAAACCAATCACTGAGTCATAAAGTGGTGTCGTGTCTCCACTTTGCCGGTCCCGGGCCGTGCCAACCCCACGCCATTTCGGCTTCTCCGAGCTAGCTATCTGAGGCCGCCAAAAACCGGGAAATGCATCTGCCAACCTTTCACCATCAAATGTTCCCAACTTCGTCTAGTTGTATCTGACTAACCGAATCTCCGATTGACGTGCAGTCAACTCGTGCTAGCTCCACATGGTAAACACTTCCACAAAAAACCTTGGCGAGACTCAAAAGATGCCAGATGGCGCATTTTCCAATGTGGCCAAGTGGGCTCAGACCCAGCCCCCGGAAAATCTTCAAATGGCGATAACTTGCTATACAGAGCTCCGATTCACAATCCGAGAAGACAGGCATGCCCCATAATTCGAGCAATACATACATAAGCATTGACATCAACCCGGGCCACCTGTCCCCAACTGCCCTGTCCGTCGGGGATTTTCTACACACTTCACCTTTAAATTGCAATATCTTGAGCACCAAGACTCCGTTTGACGAGCCGTCTCGACCGGCTTCTAGAGCACGCTGAACTCTCCATTCTAGAGCACTGACTTGGCCTTTTGGGCACCTTGACCTGTCATCTCATCTGTACCATTTCCCAGCACCTTTGGCCTAAAAAACCACATCAAGCATACTTTCCCGCTATCCTTTGACTGCCAAGGGCATCGGCACCTGCCCTAGCCTTTTGCACCACACTCGATTGCACCCTTTGCCTGGCATAGACCACTACTTAGCTCCGACCAACTTTAGCTGCACCAACGTGCTATGAAAATTGTGCATAGTAGAAGAACGTCGCCCAGGTATATGCAGAAAGCAAACAGAGATCTCTTTTCAATTGCATGACCTCACCAGTTCTCTGATCACACAGTATTCTCTCTCGTGCCGGCTCAGAAGGGGTTCCACACTACCCACCTCCACTGCATACGGGTAAGGCAAAAAGGAGTAATTGTTCAGCATTTTTGAGAAAGGGAGAAGGTTGGGAACTATTACATGCAAGGGAGATTGAAGGAGGAGATGACGACTATGTGTTATACCAAGGGATGCATAGAGCTGCGTGCACATGTACGTACCCTTGGAGAGATAAGAGTAGAGTGCAGAGCCATGGATCGACGAACGTCATGCCATCTTCTTTGATGTGCGTCACGTTTGAATTTCAAATTAAAGTGCCAGCATGGTATGGTTCGTATCATTTAATACCTTTTCTTTAATGTTTTGTCATGTTTGAATTTCAAATTAAAGTGCACTTTTTCCAGCATGGCGTGGTTCGTATCATTTAATACCTTTTTTTTTAATGTTTTGCTAGGTCATGATTGAAGTAACAGGATTGGCCTCATCTTTGGATTCCTACTTGAAGCCTTGGAAGTTGGAAAGTGAGATCTAGAGTCCAGCTGAACCTAAACATCAACCTTGAGTTCAAACTTCAACCTTAGCGTCCAACTCAAGTAAGAAAATCAAAATTTGGACTTCAAAGCCGTCATGGATAAAGATGTCTACAAATGTATAACCTTGTTCTGCAAGTTTGTTTAAACTCGATACTCAAAAGTCTCATATTATTTTTTTAGAATGGGAAAACTAGCCACATGGTGGGAAACTATGCATGATTGACAAGCAAGTGTAATGTTAGTTTTAAAAGAAGAATGATTAACAATGAAGGGTAGTTAGGTGAAATGCGTAGTTCCTAGCTCCAAAAGGTTATCACAATCTACAACAACATACGACCTTGAAAATAATGAGTGGAGCTTGAAGTACATTTGTGCATCATTGGTGCACATACATTCATAAAGACAGGAATTTAGCAAAAAAATATGGGTAAATCATTCAGCCACTAACCTTCTTGCATTCGGGTACATTATTCAAACACCAAAACTACATTTGGGTACATTGTTTAAACACCAAGCTTCATTCGATCAAGAGCTTTAGGGAAACACCAAATGCATCCTACACTAGTGTTCACTTCCTCTCAAGCAAAAGTAAATTTGTTTCCTTTTTTGTGCATTTTTCCTCATGTTCCCAAATATGTCTTCTCACCTAAAGTTAGTCACTTGAGCTCCTTGTAGTTAGCAAAGCTTAACCTTTAGTTTTATGTCCCTCCTCCATATAATAGTGTAGTCTAGGAAGCAAGCCTCTAGAACATGCTTGAGAATTCTCTCTTAGGCCCAAACATAAGCTTGAGCTTCACTTGCATGTGGCTACCAAGGGCAACAGGGAGACAACACCTTTAGGCTTGAACTTAAGTTTGAGCCTCATCGGCATATGTTGGTGTAGCACTAGGGTGCAACGCTAGCCTCATGAAATCCTTGTGGCTACCAATTTCAAGAGGCTCGAACTTAAGTTCGAGCCTTGCCTACATATGCTAGTGTAAAACTACTATGCAAGGACACAACCTCATGAACATCCTTGTGGCTATCAATGGCAAGAGGCTCGAACTTAAGTTCGAGCCTTTCCTACATATGCTAGTGTAGAACTACTATACAAGGCCATAGAATAATGGTATCCTTGTGGCTACCAAGGACATTGAACAACACCTCTAGGCTCAAACTTAAGTTTGAGCCTCATCAATTGCTATTGTAGATCTAGGGTGAAAGGCTAGCCTCACAACACCCTTGTGGCCACCAAGGGCATAGAGGAACACCTTTAAGTTCGAGCCTCAATTGCATATGCTAGTGTAGCACTAGGGTGCCAAGCTAGCCTTATGACATCCTTGTGGCTACCAACGGAAATATGCAAGTGCAACACTATCATGTAAGTCTAGCCTCATGAAATCATTGTGGCTACCAAGGGCATAAAACTACACCTCTAAGTTTGAGCCTCAGGTGCATATGCTATTATATGGCTAGCATCTAAGTCAAGGGCCTCATGATATCCTTGTGGCTACCAAGGGCAAGGGACTCAAACTTAAGCTCGAGCCTCATATGCATATGTTAGTGTAGCACTAGTGTGCGATGCCATAGCCTCATGGAATCCTTATGGACACCCTTGGGGGGTCAACAATGTAATCTTATTAATGTATAACGTGAGTGTAATAGCAAGGGTTTTGAAATGTAAAAAATTTTGGCAATTTAATAGAGATTCATTAAAATAAGGGGTTTTTATATTCAATTTTGAAAAAAAAAACATAAAATAAGGGGTTATTTTATTCATTCAGACATGTTAAAAGAAAAAAAATTAATATCTAGCGAATGCACCTTATACAGGGAGGTACTGAACAGTGAACCCCCTGAGTGGACACATTTAGGCTCGAACTTAAGTTTGAGCCTCATCAACCTTCTGGCTACCAAGGGCATAGAAGAACACCCTTAGGCTCAAACTTAAGTTCGAGCCTCAATTGCATATGCTAGCATAGCCTTTGGGTGCGAGGCTAGTCTCATGGCATCCTTGTGTCTACCAAGGGCAATACACCCGTGTAAGACTATTATGTAAGGCTAGCCTCATGGCATCCTTGTGGCTACCAAGGGCAATATGTCCATGTAACACTATCATGTAAGGCTATCCTCATGACATCATTGTGGCTACCAAGGTCATAGAACAACAACTTTAAGTTGGATCCTCAAGGGCATATGCTATTATATGGCTAGCATTTAAGGCAAGGGCCTCATGATATCTTGTGCCTACCAAGGGCAAGAGACTCAAACTTAAGCTTGAGCCTCATATGCATAATATAATGTAGCACTAATGTGCAAGTCCGTAGCCTCATGGCATCCTTGTGGCTACCAAGGGAATGGAACAACACCTCTAGGCTTGAACTTAAGTTTGAGCATCATTGGCATATGCTAGTGTAGCACTAGGGTGCAAAGCTATAAGAACACCTTTGAGCTCCAAGCGCATAGAACAACACCTTTAAGATCCAACTTAAGCTCAAGCGTCAACTACATATGCTAGTGTAAGCTAGCGTCATGAAATTTTTGTGGTTACCAATGGCAAGGACCTAAAACTTAAGTTGGAGATTTTCCTATAGCACTACCGCACAAGGCTAGCCTTAGGATATTGTTCCACTACTAAGGGCATAGAGAAACATCTGGCTATTGATGGCAAGAGGCTAGCCTCATGTCATCCTTGAGGCTACTACTAAGGGCATAGAGAAACACCTTTAGGATCAAACTTAAGTTCGATCCTCGCATGCATGCACATGCTAGTCTAGCACTAGGGTGTAAGGCTAGCCTCATGACATACCTATGGCTATTGAGGGTATAGAATAACACCTTCAAGCTTGAACAAGGTTAGTTTGAGTCTTTATTGCATATTCTATGTAGCAACACTGGACTATGCTAGCCTCATGACATCCTTGTGGCTACCAATGTCAAGAGGATTGAGCTTATTAAGTTCAAGACTTGCCTACATATGCTAGCGTACAACTATTGTGAAAGGCCGAAACCTCAATCCTTCTAGATATCAACGGAAAGAGGCTCAAACTTAAGTTCTAGCCTTTCCTACATATGCTAGTGTAGCACTATTGTAGAAGGCCATAGCCTAATGGCATCCTTGTGGCTGCCAAGGGCATTGAAAATCACCTTTAGGCTCAAATTTAAGTTTGAGACTCAATTGCATATGCTAGTGTAGCACTATGGTGTCAAGCCAGCCTCATGACATCCTTCTGGCTACCAACGGCAATATTCCGTGCAACACTATCATGTAAGTCTAGCCTCATGAAATCGTTGTGGATACCAAGGGCACCAAAAAACACCTTTAAGTTCGAGCCTCAAGTGCATATTCTACTATATGGCTAGCATCTTATAAGGTAAGGGCCTCATGATATCCTTGTGGCTATTAACGGAAAGAGACTCAAACTTAAGCTAGAACCTCATATGCATATGTTTTTGTAGCACTATTCTGTGCAAGGCAATAGCCTCATAAAATCCTTGTGGGTATCAAGGGTATGGAACAACACCTTTAGGCTCAAATTTAATTTTGAGCCTCATCAACTGCTAGTGTAGCACTAGAGTGCAAGGCTAGCCTCATGATACCCTTGTGGCTACCAAGGGCATGCATTGAAGAACACCTTTAGTCTCAAGCTTAAGTTCGAGCCTCAACTGCATATGCTAGTGTAGCACTAGGGTGTAAATCTAGTCTCATGATATATTTGTGGCTACCAAGGGAAATATGCTCGTACAACACTATCATGTAAGGATATCCCCACGACATCATTGTCACTAGCAAGTTTATAGAACATCACCTTTAAGCTCAAGCCTCAAGTGCATATGCTATTGTTTGGATAGCATCTAGACAAAGGCCTCATGATATCCTTGTGGCTACCAAGGGCAAGAGAATCAAACTTAAGCTTGAGTCTTATATGTATATGTTAGTGTAGCATTATTGTGCAAGGCCATTGTCTCATGTAACTCTTGTGGCTACCAAGGGAGTGGAACACCACCTTTAGGCTCAAACTTAAGTTTGAGAATCAAACTTAAGCTCAAGCCTTATATGTATATGTAAGTGTAGCACTATTGTGCAAGTCCATAGTCACATGGAACCTTTGTGACTACCAAGGGCATGGAACAACACCTTTAAACTCGAACTTAAGTTTGACTATCATGGGCATATGCTAGTGTAGAACTAGGGTGCAAGGCTAGCCTCATGACACCCTTGTGGCTACCAAGGGCAAGAAGATCACCTCATATGCTAGTGTAGTACTATTGCAAAAGGTTAATCTTATGAAATCCTTATGGCTTCCAAGAGCATAAAGAACATCTTTAGGCTCAAACTACATATTCTAGTGTGGCAAAAGCATTTAAGGCTGGCCTCAAGAAATTCTTAAATGCTTCCAAGGGAATAAAGAACATTACCTTTAAGCTAAAATATAAGTTTGATATTCCTATCCATATGCTATTGTAGCACTCCCATGCAAGGCTAGCCTCAGGATATCCTTATGGATACCAAGGGCATAAAGCTTCAATTTTAAGTTCAAACTCACGTTTGAGCCTCGTCTACATTTGCTAGTGTAGCACTAGCTTGTAAGGCTACCATCATGGAATCCTTGTGGTGTGTTGTTTAACTTTAAACCCATGTTCCTTGTTTGGGTATTAATTTTTTCTTGTTTAATGTCTTAGGAACACATGATTCCAATGTACCAACAACATCAAAGCAAGGTGTCCAGGTCTTCATATTGGATGCTCTTGGAATGCTACAAAAATAAAGGTTGATAAGACCTTTGAATAAACAAAAGAAGGAGTGGGGTGGTTTCTAAATACCAACGATATGGATGCAAACTACAAAGGTGACATCCATCTGTACTTGACAACGGTGATGTGAAATATGGAGACATGGGATGGGGATTGTTGTGGGTGGAAACAATGATGTGGATGCCATGCATTGCATGTAATGTACTACTATTCGTGAGACCACAAAGGCAAATAAGTTTTTCTTATCATTGGGAAGTTTTCATGTAGTAGACATGAATGGTAGAAAACTAGAAAATAAAATTCCACTAAAAATTGGGATTGAAGATCTCCAACTTTACTAATCAAGAACGCTCAGCTGTGGATTATATGGACAACCTACTGAATCCACTAATACATGCAAAGTGGACCTTGAGCTTACCAATAAAGGTTCTATATGGAAAGAAATCAACAAGGGAAATCTGTGGAGAAGATAGGAAAATCCATAGTAGTATTGCACTTGCAACATCCAGAGGTGTTGGTGCGAGCTCTTTAAAGAACACAGAGAATATTGTCACCACCATTAGTTAGCCAAAGGTCCCTAGAGTCAATGCATCAATGAAAGTTTCACAAGGGCAAGAGGCACAATGATTCATAAGGAGATAAAAGGGAAAAGATGATTCTACTTTTGAAGAAGATGGACAAAAAATAGCAAAGATAGAGATGACAGAGTGTAGAAAGCTAGACAAAGAGGTTTTTGAAGAGAAGTTGGTGGAAAATCAAAACTCCACTAGAAGATGATAAGGCAGTGACCTCCTTAGAAATCAACAAGGGATACTACCAATTCGGGAAAAACAAAGTCTTTAGCATTGACATGACCAAGTGTTTTCTTGCTCCATCAAACTATGTGTACAGAAGACTCAATCTAGATTGGTTCAAGATTTTGATTTTATGTTTCATTCAAGAACCAAGTCAAGTAGAGATATTAGCAATTTTCACACCCTTTAATCCTTCTAGCAAATTTTCCCTTCACACACTTTCCAAAGAGGATGTTTACAATGTTAGACTATTGGATCATCTCTATGTAGCATGCCATTAATGTTGCAAAATGTTTGTATGGCCAGAAAAGTTGCAAAGATTACCTCGCAATCGCTTCAACAGCTCAAGTATAGACCATCAAAGATTATTCTCAATTACCAACCGAAAGATATCTTGTGAAATATCCAAAGATGTGGATATTTCTATTGCAAATTCAATGCTAAAGGAGCTATTTATCAATCAAAAACTAATGCAATCATGAGCACAATGGAATGCATTCTTTAACATAATCATCTTGCTAAATAAGGGCAATCACCCCCCTCATAGAAGGGACATGGATGAGATGGCTTGGAAGTTAAAAATAGATCGAGTTGAAAGAAGCAATACTCTCATTCTTATTTGATCTAAGAGGGTAAAAGTTATTTTGGGAACAAGCTTGCAAGAATTACAAGCTAAGAGAGCCTGAGTACAAATGAGCAGCTATAGCCAGTACTACATCAAGGACTCCCTAAGTAGAGCAAAGAAGACTCCCTCACTTTCAAAAATTGTAGTAAATCTCTTCAATCACCATCTATATAGCTAATATGGGCATAATATATCAAGAGAGATCTATTTATTGGAAAATCAAGGGGATGGGCTTTCATATGAGGTAGATCAAAGACTTTTGCAATGCAAAGCATGTACCATTTTAATTGGTGGTCTTGGATCTACATGGTACCAAAAAGAATCTTTGTACATATTATTTTGCAAACTTGGTACTCATTGAATTCACAGTATGAATATGTGTTACAATGTTTCATTGATTTCATCAATATCAGAATGCATGTGGAAAGGGTTCCTAGCTAGTCTTTTCACGGTTTCTAGCAAGCCAACTAAGGTCCATATTGAATATGGAAATATCCAAACGGCAAGAGATGGCTCTTGGATAGATGGAAATGTGGAGATTGGAATGGTTTCTCTTTTTCTTAGCAAGGTTGATAAATTTGAGGTGATTGACAAGGCTCCTACAAAAAAAAATCAAACATAAGTTCAAGCCTAAAGCTGGTGAAACACTAGTGTATAAGCCTCAAACACAAGAATCCTTGTCATATATTCCTGAATGTTCAAAATTCCGTATCCTAGTGTAGCACTTGCATATGCTAGGCGAGACTCATAATCTCTTTATAGCTAACATGAGATTGACATTTAGTTTGTAGGCTCAAACTTAAGGTCAATTCTTGCCTCCATATGTTAGTGTAGCACTACCATGCAAGGCTAGTCTCATGAGCATTATAAAAAAAAATTACTATAGATAACAAAAAAACTTATAGGTCATGAAGAATAAGGGATCATATCTTGAAAATTCATAATCAAGAGGTTTTACAAATAGGTCATGCATGGGAAATGTTTGGCATAGTATTTTATTGGAGCAACACATGAGAAAACACAATATTTGAGGATGTAATTGTGATCATTGATCGTTTTGACATTGTATTTTGACAAAATTTTATCTTTTTCTCATTTGTAGTCATTGAACCTCTGAAAGAGATAAAAAGTTTTATCTTTTTCTCATTTGCAGTCATTTAGCCAATTGACATATATTTCTAATGGAATTTTATCTTTTCTAAGGATGAGTTGTAGAATACTTGGATATCATGTTAATATCTCAATTGAATTTTATATTCTATCTTGGTGTTTCTTAACACCACACTCTTTTGCGGTCCCTTCAATTCTAGAATTCAGTTTTGAGTATTCTATACTTTCTTCAATGTCAATAAAGCCAAAGCTTTAACATGAATCTCTCAAAATTAAGGTATTGATTTACATCAATTTTTTCACATGCAAAATATAGTAAAATACAAATTAAGTTTAGTGCCATGCTTTTGATGTCACTGCAGTTGATGTATGTACCAATGTATTTAAATACAAACACCCCTCTAGATATGTACTAAGGGATATATTTAATGGAACATAGAGTGACTAGCAAATAGATGAAGGCCTGATCTACACCAAATACCAAGTTTTTGAGTAACTTAAGAAAAAATGGGACTTGAATAATTAAGTCTTATATGTAGAAGAAGTTTTCGATGAATTTATTACCGCACTAATGGAGTTTGATTCAAAGCAGAGGAATGCAGTAGACAACGTGACTCCAATGGAACCACAAAGAGATTGGCTATTTTTCAACCAAGGAGGATCCAGAGGAGGAAGGATGCCAAGAGGAAGGGAGAGAAGCCAAGATGGAAACAGAGGACACTTCATTGGCCATAGATGTGGACAACAATGACATTTTGCTTGAGATTTATGTCAACAAGAAGCAAATTTTATTGGAAGAGAAGAAGAAGGAGAAGAGGAGGACGAGGCACCTTGCTACTAAAAGTCTTTTTTAAGTTGTTTTGAAAACCCCCATAATATATGATGCACATGTCAAGATTTCGGCTAGCCATTGTTGGGCTAAAGGAATTTGGGGCACCATGTACGGGCTATAGGAAGTAGGCATATAGGACATGGAAGTGCAAAGATTGAATCTTTGAGGGGGGGTGTTGAAGTTTTGGTCAAGTTTGGTAGAGTGAAGGAGAGCAAAGGGAATAAATCCCACATGCAATGTATTTTTGAAAGGCCGAGTATAAAACGGGCCTATTGTTAGATGCAAAATGTATCCAAATTTGAGTCATGAGTGCATTTGCTCCACTTCTAAACTTGTCATCACACTATACTCAACATTCTCTTTTTGAGTCCAAGCTAATTTATCTTGGAACCTAATTGAGTTGAGTAAGATGTCTTGTGCACAACTACACCCACTCATGCATGCATCATGGTAGGGTTCATGTTCCATCCACCCTAGCTTAGTATGGTCCTTGTCTTTTAACACCAATGGGCTCTGACTGTCACTGTAGATGATGTTGGCAGTGTCTTGTCCAACACCCAAATCAGCCATAAGGCAACTGAGCCATACACACTATACCATATCTACAAAGGCTATCATGTACTTAGCCTCACAACTGCACGTGGTTTATAGGGAAGAATCCATCCATTATCAAGCCTCTCTTGAATTTGAACCACATATTGACCATCATCTCGCCGCATATACCTTGGATATGCATCACCATCAACAAAAGCAGCTTCACAAAACTCACATGGGTATTTGAATATACATATTTTATCTACCATGCATGGAGCATTTGGATCCAATGTGCCACACCATGAACGTTGCAACTATACACAACATCATACAAATAAACAAATAGATTTTTATCTGGAAGTTCATCACAAACCATTCTATCTTAATGCCACATATCTGTCGCTTATATTTGAATTCAAGAATCAGTAAGATACATGAGCATGAGGGACACCTCTCTTCTAAAATTTTATCACACAAACATGTCTAGAAACCTTTAAAAAGATAGCCCTTTTAAGAAACAAGTCCATCAAATCTTTGAACTTATGATAAAAGACACACCTAGCCAAGTCAAGATGATCAGAAACAATCTATCCTCGCAAAAATGCATCTTCTATTTCCTTCCACCTTGGGTTGCATGTAAAAGTTGTGATTAGATCAGTCTTTCTTCTCTTATGTACAATTGCCATGGAATCTAAATTGATTTGATGCATGTACCTAGTATCTTCCAACATCAACATCCATCTCTCCATACGCACCATCATTCGAAGCAACCACATCTACAAGGCCTGATACACTTCTGCACAAATTGATCTCTAATTGTTTCTAAACCATAATAACCTTCCCTCCTCCATAGTATTGTAGCCATCAACAATGTATTGCTACAAACAATCATCCTCCACGTAAAAGGTACTCTATGGTGTCACGACTCACTCCTAATCTACGATCTAAAAGTGTACTATTGTTTTTCTTTAACAAACTATTGCTCATTGTGATTCACAGTATATATGGATTCCACCCATCCTCCTCTCCATTAGGAAACAATAGAACATATATTAAAGGCATGTATGATTGATGTAGGTTGGAGATTCTTTTAAGCTACCCATCACAATATTGCAATACAATATCACAATGGCTGATGTTGCTCTTATCTCCTTGCCTTGGCATAATTGCTACAACCTCAAATCCACATGTGACTAAATATTGCCAACCATTTGTAATCTTTTCAATAATGATCATCTTCATGTTTGGGATTCCTTCATTTTCATTATTGTAGCAGCAAAGTAAAAGCCATTTGCATATGGGTTAACATGATGCATCATAGTCCTGAAACTATTCAAGGAAACTCTATCAAAATTAGGCACATGATGCAATCTATTGATCAACTCATTCTCTGTATCAAAAAGTACAATTGTGCAAAGCGAGGTTGATCCACTCTTTTGCTAGGTTTCATGGGCCCAATAGTATGGCACCGTGAACTTAAATGTGTATACACCTCTCCCTCATGTAAGTTTCTCATTAACATGAGCACCCAAAGAAACAAAAGCCAATACATTATTATATGCTCTAATGTGTTTAAGAATTTTTTTGTTCAAAGTAGTATCCCCTTCCATCACTTCTTTGAGCTCCATCGGCGGATGACTCAAAGGAAGCAATTGGACTTCTCTTGATAAGCAACGATACTTACCTATGAATGTGTGTATAGACCTACCTTCAACCTTCCAAGCACATGCACCACAAAAAGAGAACACGACATTTAAGCCACCCAATCTGTGGACCAAGCATTTTCCATGGTAGAGGACAAGCAGAGAGTCATGCTTCAAGATTGTTGCATTTGGATAAATGCAATCAGTAGATAAACAATAATTCTCAATTTTAGAGAATCATCCAAAAACAATGCAAGGATGTTGTTGACCCTCCCAATTGTTGACACTTCCAATAATAGAAGTTAACCCTAAAGGTCTAGTACTTTGAGCATTTGTAGTACAATTTTCAACATGCATACCCATTGCATTCATTTGTCGACCACACGTCATGGCTTAAATGCATGATATTCACACAATCTCCTAAAATACCCAAAGCGATCCACTACAAAGATCATTGAGCCCTATCCTGTGTTGTTTCTTGCCCAGCTTTTTGAGAAACATTGCATAGTCTAGCTTGATGTGAAAAACCCATGGTCCGAACACCATCTATGTGAAATGAAATTTTCTAAAGAATAATCACTTAGGGCATCTGGCTTTACAATAGCCCAAAGCTTGTCAATACGAAGATCACTTGCATCTATCTAATATGAGCTACCAATCTACTTGTCCTAGAACCTTTATGTCACATAATTTTCACTCTACAAGAGGTTGTGTGCTCTTCAGACGCTTTTAGCGACGGAAATACATTGGGCTTTAATAACCCCCGGTGTCGCTAAGAGAGTCACTATGAGCGTCGATACGAGGACGTCGCTATATAGCGACGCCTATAGCGACGCTGCAGAGCCATCAATAGCGACGCTACAAAGCCTTATATAGCGACGCTACAGAGCCATCAATAGCGACGTTGCAGAGCCATTAATAGCGACGCTGCAGAGCCTTATATAGCGACGCCGAGAGGAAAAACTTTTGGTGGCAGGGCATTGAATGCCCTGCCACCCATCAACCATATTGAATGTTTCATTTGTCTATTTACCTTTGAAAAAAAGTGCAAAGGTAAATATAGACACAAAATAGTCACCCACAAGACAATATACTCATTAACTCCATCATCCATAGTACGTATTGTTTGCAAAATAAAGATACAAAATTGACAAGCGTGAATTGATGAAAGTAAATCAATGACAATTGTACACATAGGCAAAATCACTTGATTGTTAATCTTTGCAAATGTAGTAGTTACAAACCATTGTCATTATTTTAAAAATATACATGGTTTTCAAAAAGACGTATAAAAGTCATCTCATGATACATAAGCTATGAAAAAAAGAAACTAATTCTATCTAGCTATGGCTAAACTGACGTCGTCTAATCAGACGTCTCATCGCGTCCAACAGGCATATCTGTCATATTCTGTAAAAAAAACAATAAGAATTTGCTCGTACGGTGTGGGATCACGTCCTGTAAACGACCACTGTCAAAACATACAAAGAATCCATTATGTTAGAATATTAAATCCCATAAACCCTAAATTATCAAACATAGATGTGAAAACACTTACAAAATCGGCCTCAAATGATGTTCACCCGCCGCTCCCTAAGTGATGCGAGCTCCCTGCCTCTACTCGTGCTTTGGCTTCGTCCTTTTGTTGCTTCCACTTGTCGGGATTGTCGCGTGATTCTTTCTTTGCATTCTTCCAATCTTCTTTGGCCAGCCAATCTGGTCTGCTCCACCCATGCTTGATTGCTTTTTGTACTTCGGAACGCTTATGCTTGAAGTATTCGTGCATTCAAACCTTTATCACATTGAAGCGGTCATCCCGTGTTGGAACATGAAACTCCTCATGAAGCATGTTGATGACTCTGTCTATTAATTCATGTGGTACTTCACTCCAGGTGTTTAGTATGTACTGTCTAGACACCTCAGAGCAAAGACCGCGCATGCGCGAAATCACCTTCTTGCCTTCATCATGCAAGATGATGCCGCTGCTGAAGTGGACGAAGTAAGGCAAGCCCTCTTGCCGCTGACGCGTGAACCTGGGTGTCCCGATAGGGGTCTCTAGCGGCATGTCAACGGGAGTACGGACGCTAGGTGTCTCCACTAGAGTCTGAGCACTGAAGCGAAGAGTGTCCACTGGAGTGACTCCTGGAGGAGTAGCTAGTGGTGTGTATTTGTGAGGAATGGCAGTCAGTCGCGCAAAACCTGGTGTCGATGGTGATGTCATGGTTGGTGTCGGGACGGGCAAAGAAGGGGAGGGTAAAGAGCCTCATCAAAAACGAGGCGGTGTGGAAGCATCGGTGGCGGCATCCCCACAACAACCGCCACCGACACCACTAGAGCGTCGGCGCCTACACGAGTGTGAAGATCGTCTCGTCGACACCGAAGCTTTGGATCACGCTGAGGACTTCAAAATAGAGGGAGATGCGGATGGACTAAGAATGCGCGTTGGCATTCCAGAGCGATGATGCTCCACGTACCACGGTCTTTGCTGGGGTGACAAAGAAGAAAGAAACTCCTCATCATCCATACCTGCATTAAACACACAAACATTTAAACTTAATATTGAATGAATGGAGTAGAAAACATGGACAAGTAGATAGAGAGAGAGAGAGAGAGAGGTGCTCATCGTCTCTCCTTGTGAGAACATACCTAGAGCATACGTACCTGGAGTGGATGCAAAGACCATTAAATACAATGACGCAATGATGCATATAAATACAATGACACAATGACACAATGACGCAAATACTTAGAGAGCCAGAGTTTTTACAAAACAGAGCAAAATTGTTCAAAACGGAGAATCGTACAAGAACTTGAAGCTGCTTGTAGCTTTAAAATGTTCAAAGGCTAGCAGCAACAGAAAGCGTGCAACCATCTTAAGCTCATGAATGTTGGTAGGCTCTCGAGACCCGTCGGATAGTGCATCGGTGGTCATCTTCCCCTTCTCCACTCGATTCGTGCCCTTTGTCGCTCTTGCTTTGCATCCTCATATTGTGAAATCCACTTCTGCATGACTGGATTGTGAAGCATGCAAAATTGAATTGTAATCCATCCCCAAGTTTCATAAAATCTTTCTTGCTTCCTCTCGGGAATCTGGCATCACATTATCAGCTGGTAGTATGTTCTCTTTGAGCAATCTACACAACATAAAAATACGGTACAATTGTGTAAAAATCTATCAGATCATTATACATTTAGAGTTTTATTAAAGTAAACTAATTGTAATAGATCACCTGAAAAGCGTTGTGACGCTAGTGTCACGCCATCCAAACTTTTTATGCATGTTGAGAAGAACCAGGAGCGCTTTCAATCTAGACACACGTGCTCCATTATACAATGGCATATCGGCTTCACTTTTCATATCATCATAGATAAGCCTTTCTGAATCCATGATCGTCTCGATCATTTCATCAATCTTGGGCTCAAACATTGCCTCGTTGGGAATGTGGTCTGCGTGATCATCCCCCGAGCTATCAGAGGCTACATCTTGTGGCCTCACATATGTTGCTTGACCAAAGCACCTGCAAACACGTCTATTGGGTTGCAAGATTGCTGCCTGTTGGCCAGTGTCAAAGTCCGATGAGTTATAATTGGCAATAACTCGATCTATAATAGATGGATCGAGCTCCCCAAATTCACGAACGTGCTGCAAAGAAATGCGTCTTGTCTGTCGCACAACATGCTTGCAATGATTACAAGGACATAATATCCTCGTTAAGAGATAGGTGTTTCGGTTGGACGGCCCCACATCCTCGTCACTACTCATAATGAGGGTAAAAGTCTTATAACCTAGACAAAAAATTTAATCTTCTATTGGCATTCTTCGTCTTCTCTCTCTCTCTCTCTCTCTCTCTCTCTCTCTCTCTCTCTCTCTCTCTCTCTCTCTCTCTCTCTCTCTCTGTCTTTCTCTCTCTCTCTATTTGTTCACACTATAAACTACCTCACATTCTCTAGTCATGTCCAATCCCCACACACCTCGGTCTAGAGGTACATGGAGGTCAGAACCACCGGGTTATAATCTTATCTTTATTGGTCAATGCCTATATTTGTGGGTACAAGAAATCTAGACACCCACGTCTACATGATAATGCATGTAGTGGACAAAACCCCTTTGCCTCTTCTCTAGATGTAGCATTTCACAGCATCTTAACATCTTTTCACAGTAGATCTTTGTTTGTAGCATGCAGGTACACCATTCTTGAAATGTACCTGATGTCTGCTCAAGGCACTTAATTCTTACTCTAGATTTCAAGGGATGGTGTGTGTGTGTGTGTGACCGGCCTTGGAATCGTCATCTTGCATCACTAATTTCTATGTAGGCTCAATTTTCTCTTCCATTAGTTGATCATGACAGCTTATTGTATGGTAGCAGCAGTCGAACATGCAGGTGGAATTTCTGGTCCACATGGATTGTCGAGGCTATGAGCGCATGAAATTTTCTCGCCATTTCTGATAAGCGTCGGCGGCTCTCTGAGTTGCGCCTACACGAAAATCTAAATCTAACCTTATCTTAAACAATAAAAAGAAGAAAATGGTATAACCTTTCTATCACCCAAGTGTGGTAGATTGGTTATGCCAATTCCCTCTTCAATAACAGGTAAATAACGTAAATAAACCTAAATCTAATCTAATATAACGTAAACCTAAATCTAATCTAATATAACGTAAACCTAAATCTAATCTAATATAACGTAAATCTAAATCTAACGTAAATAAACCTAAATCTAATCAAACATAAATCTAACTAAAAGTAAACCTAAACCTAATCTAATTTAACTTAAATAAACCTAAATCTAATTTAACGTAAGTCTATATCTAACCTAATCTTTAACATCTTTTGGGATAGTTTCCTACGACGTTAAAACTCTCTTCTTCTCGTGTGTGTGTGTGTGTGTGTGTGTGTGGGTATGTGTGTGCCAATAAAAAGAGAAAAATGGTATAACCTTTCTATCACCCAAGTGTGGTAGATTGGTTATGCCATTTTCCTCTTGAATAATAGGTCTTGAGTTCAACTCCTCATCGGTTAGATCTTTAGGTCTCTTTAATTAGTTTCTTACGAGGTTGAATTAAACTCTCTTCTTCTCGGGTGTGTGTGTGTGGGTGTGTGTGCACGCCAATAAAAAAAGGAGAAAAATGGTATAACTTTTCTATCACCGAAGTGTGATAGATTGGTTATGCCATTTCCCAATTTGTTTATGACTTATTAATGATTTGTCTCTATTTTATTCTCCATGTTGGTACCGACGTACATTTTCATGATCACTTGCAATTAATATATGCATCTATTCTCTTTCAATGATGTACATCCCTTCCTTCTCCTTCTCACCTTCGTATTGCATCTACAATTAGCCGCTCTTGCTTACTTTGGTCACCCAACTTGTTAACTGAGTCAACGTCAAAAGCTGCTAAAGACTGAAGACGTACGGATGCACATCGAAGATCAAAGAAAAGAAGCAGTAAAGATTGGAGTTACACACTTTTCACATTTTTTCAAAATGGCCATGTATTGTAATTTCCCGATTTATTTAGCCATTGTGATAATTTTAATGTGTTACGGGCTCAATAAGAGTTCCAAGATATAAAGCCTAGGTCACTTAGTGTACCTAGGTTGCAAATACAATAAGTGTGGAGTCTCAAAGGTCTTGGGCGCCGGACATTACACGTTTTAGACCTTGGCTAAGGTATAAAAGCCAACTTTGTAAAGATTTTATTAAGTTTTTCGATAATAAATACATAGCGTGAGCTAACGATGCTCACTTCTCTCCTTCTCGCGGTTCCTACTCCCTCTCCGGTTGTCACATTGCGAATGTGTTTGTTGCATTGCAACCGCAAGTAAGAGCTCTACACATTGATGTAAGCAGTTCACAGTATTTCGCAGCTTTTGGCATCGCCGACCCACGGCCTAATTTCATCATAACTAGGAATTTACATGTTCAAATAAAAAATTAAGCATAGGCGGGGTATTGGGGCATCATTGATAAGCATTTCGATGCATTCTCAGTCGAAAACGACAAGGTCAAAAATCCACTGCTGATAATAATCGCAATTTTGGAACTTGACCTAAAGTGGGATTTGAGACTATAGGCATGTGTGCCTAGGTCTTGTAAACTTGTCCTAGAAGTTTCATTATGTTTGGATGTCATTTGATGCTATAATGGATGTGATTTGCTTGCCGATGAGCGATTGGGTTTTGGTGATTTTAGTCACTTGAGTGTAGCCTGAGTTAGATGCCAGTTGTTAGTTATTTTCCAAGAGATTGACAACCTCTTCTAGCCTCTATACACTAGTCAAGTCAGCTTCGTCCCATGGTTTGACAAATTAACTGTGGCTCTCGCTAATACTACAATAAGATAGGATGTTGAGGTTAGACATGCGTCCCACATTTGGCGTCGTTGTCGGGAATTGAATAGACCTAAACTAGAGAAAACACGAGCGTCTTGTGTAACTTTATCCATTAACATCCTCTAGGTTCACCTAGAGTAAAACTTTCTTTTAGAAATCGCATAGCTTAAGATTGTCGTCTTTTGTTGTGTAGAGATAGCTTGGAAGTAATCGTACTTGATGAGTGCCTTTAGGATGGTAGGATTGTAGATTTAGAATAGGAATTGGAGAATGATTGAAAGGAGTGACAAATCTTAAGATCAATGCTCAAGAAACCTACAGCGACGCCGTGGTTTTTCATGTTTGAGCGTCGCACTACGAGCGTCGCTACTATTTAGTACCTCTTGTAGTGTTTGTACTTACTATTCATTCCATATCTCCCTTTCCTCCCCTCTCTCGCTACACGAACCTCTCCCTTTCTCTCCCTATCCCTCCCTATATCTTTTTATGGTTTCTTTCCTATTTATACGCTATATCTCTTACCCCTAAAACCTTCTCCTCTCTCTCTCTCTCTCTCTCTCTCTCTCTCTCTCTCTCACACACACACACACACACACACACACACACACACACACACACACATGTGCGCGCACGCGCGCACACGCACGCACTAAGTTGCTTTTCATGCATGTGTTCAAGGGGGAGGAGAGGGGGGCTAAGGGGGGGGGAGAGAGAGAGAGAGAGAGACATATATATATATATATATAAAGAGAGAGATAGAGAGAGAGAGAGAATTTCTACAATGACAAATTGAAATTTTGCTACATCATTAGTCCAAAAAATAGTATATTCTAGAATAAGATGCTGTAACGCCCACTTGCGTGTTAGGCATGACAATACGATTATGTCTCCTAAGGATGGTTTTCAAGCAATCAATTGCAATTTTTCAGGTCTTCATCTCAAACCCTAAATCTTATGTATGTGCTTTCAAAGCTTCAACTTGCTCCTTGTGTTTTTTAAAGGTCCTAATCTCAAACCCAAACCTACTACATGTGCTTTTAGAGCTTCAACTTGGTCCTTATGTGCTTTGAAGCAAAAAGACGATTGGTGCACAACCACATGCTGGAAATCTTCCATGAATGTATAGAATTCATGTTGGTTGATTTCCAAATGTGCACTTTCATCCTTAATATCGCGCAATGCTAAAATTGCCTCCTCTCAAAAGGGCATGTGATCTTATTCACCTTAAGCTTCTCTGCAAACCTTTTGTAAGAATTTTTTGCACTCTTGTTGGATAGCCACGTTGAGTTCACAAAATCCATGAATGATTTGTAAATGCTTTGAAGGACCCTCTCAATTCAATTACCCCCCATGATGTGGCCAATTGTTTTGCGGCTCACATGCTATTGCGCTTTGAAGGTGTAGACATGTGACTTCATTTACATCATGATCTCCTTGAGAAATATTTCTAGAGCCAGAAGAAGGGCTATCTACCAGCATGAAAATGTATGTCGGTACTACCAACATGGACGGTTAAGTTGAAATAAATCATAAATAAACTTTAAACAAACTATAATTAAGTATAAACCTAGTGATGAGATGCGTATAGCATGGATATATATATATAGATAGATAGAGAGAGAGAGAGAGAGTTGGGCGACCAAAGCAAGCAGAGCGGCTAATTGTAGATGCAATAGGAAGGCAAGAAGGAGAAGGAAGGGATGTACATCATTGAAATAGAATAGATGTATATTTAAATTTTAAGTGATCATGATAATGTACGTCGGTACCAACATGGATGGTAAAGTAGAAACAAATCATTAATAAGTTATAAAAAATTTGTAGATGCAATAGGAAGGCAAGAAGGACAAGGAAGGGATGTACATCATTGAAAGAGAATAGATGCATATATTAATTGCAAGTGATCATGAAAATGTACGTTGGTACCAACATGGATGGTAAAGTAGAAACAAATCATGAATAAGTTATAAACAAACTATAATTACATTTAAACCAGTCATGAGATGCATATAACATGGATATATATAGAGAGAGGAAAGTAGAAAGATAGAGAGAGAGGGGGGGGGGGGGGAGAGAGAGAGAGAGAGAGAGAGAGAGAGAGAGAGAGAGAGAGATGTATAAGTATCAATGAATTATGATGATGTGGGACAATCAAGGTATCAAAAGAGAAAGATATTTGTCAATGTCTAGAGAGAGGAGAGAAAGAGAGGGAGTGACAAACTTGCCATTGCAAGCCATTAGATGCAATATTGCTCATGGACAGCAATATCATTTCTAGGGACGGAGAGAGAGAGAGAGAGAGAGAGAGAGAGAGAGAGTGAGAGAGAGAGAGAGAGAGTTGGGCGACCAAAGTAAGCAAGAGCGGCTAAGTGTAGATGTAGCAGGAACGGGAGAGAACCTGTAGGATAAATTACATAAGCTTACTCTCTATGATTGTTTATCAAATTTTTGAGGGTTTAGTTTCAAAAACTTAATAGGTCACAGTACACTATACTTAGGTGTCTTGTAATCATTGAGATTCACCTACTCCTCTCTTAAAACCTTAACCTAAACTTTGATTTTTTTGGTGTTATTATGTCACGCGAACCGAATAATAGAGATAGACAGCAAAACAGAGGAAGAAATCTTTGTATTGATAGTGTTTGATACAACAGAGGAGCAAAATATATGGGCGCACTCCGTTGTACGGAGCTCGAACCTCCCGACCACCCCCGAGCTTCAATTCGCTTGCATGCAGCATCTCACTCGCACTTGTACTCGCACTCGCAGAAGAGAAATCGGTGAATCCCCCCAAAACGCACCACCCGTCCTTCTATTCTCCTTTTTTTCCTCCAAAAGCCTGCGACCTCTTAAAATAGCCGCTTTTCTATTTTTGGCGTTCGGTCGACTCGACTTGCGCGCCAATATACCTGCGAGAACAAGGTAAAAACGTGATCGCGAAGCGATCCGTAGAGGTTAGATTTTTTTTTTGAGCTGTCTTCAATTGAACATAACTCCCAAACGGAGCCAAAACAGCCCAAGTCCGTCTCACACAATCTTGTTGCCCTCGCTGCGCTCTTCGACGGCTATGTGATGGAAAATTTCCGTAGCCTGCTCTGATTTGCTGAAAATCAACCTGCAAAACAGTATTTTCTACAAAAACGATGCAAAAATAGCAAATCCAACTTTTTTCTTAATCTTTGGCCCTCAACGAGCATCAAAACATCAAAATCTCTAAAGACTCAAAAAACCAAAGTTGTTCCTTATAACGCAGGCTTCAATCAATTCATACATCACTTTTTCAAAATCCCACGTTAACGCCTTCAAAAATGCCCCAGAAAGTGCCTTCCGGATCAAAAAATTTTATCGGACGAAAACAATCCACACATCCTTCTACACAGTGGACTAACTTTAAAACGACAAAAACTTCCTAGAAAACAAAATTTATTACTAAAACACCTCAAACTCAAGTCTTGTTACATATTATTATAACAATGGTACCAGTTAAGACTCACTTCCTTGTTGAGGAGCTTCAAAGAGTCATGTTTCTTCAAGTCCTCTATGTTTACGAGCTTCTAATGTCATCCCCCTCTTCAACTTGTTGAGCGTCAACATGGTCTCTGTACGTGTGTCCTTCATCAAGATCATCTCAGCTTGCTCTTGCAGCTTCTTGATCTCATCTGAGTTATCACGCACACTCATAATTAATCTTTTTCCAGTTGGGCTGGCAAAGTTCTCATTTGGCCATCCTTTCACTACACTCAATATGCATGCTAATGCAACTTACATGTGGCCCTCATGCAACCTACTCATGCTTGCAACAATAATATCACTCTACTTGCCTTCAGAGCATACATTTTTTACATGAAGAGCCTTCAAAAAGCAAAAAAAAAAGAGTACAAAGCTTCACAAACCTACACAGCTGCAAAAATTTAGAAGACAGCGCCCTTTGCGTTGAATCTTCCCGCAAGATCTATGCACTATGCTTCACTTGCTCGGTTGTGCTCTCTTGCAGTTGTGCCTAAGTGAGTTGTGGGGTAGCCCGCCATGTGGCAAACTGCCATGCCCCACAGAGAGCAGGTGCTCTTAAACCAACAACCCCCTTCAATTAGTTTCAAAGAGACATTATGTGTATATAAACATACGATAGCATTAGAAAGGAAGAAGGTTGACTCGCATTATAATAAGAATGTTGTCAGAAGGAATGTGAGAAGTGTTATCTATTTTGTGCATACTTCTAGTTAAGTCTTTAAAGCCTTTAGAACTGGTTTAGTGTTTCTATACATGGAGTATGTTTCAAAGCATTACTTGAAAACTAGATAGGGAACTTACTTGTTGTCAAGATCTTCTCTAGGGGGAAAGTGAGGCAACTTAGAAGACTCAGTGGAAGATGGAGTTGATGGAGAAGGTACCATTTCAAATTGTGAGAGTTGTTGAGCTTGGCCAACAATGTTGTCGTGCAAAAAAGAACCAAATCCATCATCTACTTTCACGTCTTGCTAACTAAATTTTTCGTGCAGAAAAAAAACGCATTCCACCGTGACATCTTTGAATTTTGCTCAAAATGAGGCACTACGCATTTGTTTGTGATCGTATCATCAGATTCTAACAACTGGGACAATGAAGAATAAGTGACTTTTTCTTTTGAAAGTCACACATTTGTCAGCCTAGGTATTAGCTGCCCCAAAATTTGGTCCTACCATAAACATTTTTTCGAACTAACTTGCATAGAGTACCTAAAGAAGGTATGTAGTGATTCAACCAAAATCATCCACTACAACAGGGACAGTCGAGCAGTATTGGCCACATGGCTTCTGGTAGTGACGGCGGAAACTAAAGTTGTGTCAACAGGTTTGGGTGCTTTGGTGGCTTCTATCTGTAGGGTTGTCGTCTTCGTATCGTCATCGTCTGTTGAGGAGGCAGGTAAGAAAACATGGTTGCTTGCAACGGTAGCAGCACCATGGTCGACTACTGATAAAAGGGCTTCAAGTGGAGCAATAAATGCTTCCATGATGACAATTTTGACTTTAGTTGTAACCGATTCAATCATGTTGGTTGCAGGGATGCCGAGGGTCCCGTCTTGGTCAGGAGGAGCATGCAGGGGCTTGCCATAGTTGGCATCGCCTGCAACATGCCGTGCTGGAGCGGGTGGGCACACCATATTGCAGGTTCGGCCCCTTCTCAATGCCCACGGGATCCCTTGCTCCAATTCTACACCCCGCGTGTACACAACAACAATGATAACCCCCTCAGAGAGCAGAAACACCTCGCCCTCATGTGCTAGCCCTTTCAAGGTGCTTCATGACGTACCAAAAGCTGGCCGAGCATGAAGCGTGCTGTCAAGAAGTAGACGGTCTTTCCAGGAAGGCATCGGGCCTCTTTCTGTGAGAGTTTGTGAGGAATCTCAAGGGTTATGAGAAAGAGCTAAGATGTTGATAACATAGCTTCTAGAGCTAAAGAAGAAACGTAGCCAAAGAAGCCGCTCACTTTTCCTTACAAACACACACGTGATGGAGAGAACTCATGAAAGATAGTCAAAACAAAACAAAAATGAAAACATCGAGATTACGATCATATCGTATCGTGGGTAGGATAAAAGGGTTAATGGATGAGTTAATGATATTTAATCTTTGTTCAAATAAGCTGCGTATTGCTCTTTGGAACTGTAGCTTTGTGCTTACTATAATGTATATGTTTTGTCTGGCGATTGGGATTAGTTGTGAGTACAAATCCTCTTGATTCATAATAAAATAACCACATTCACATCAAAAGAGAATTCATAGTCAATAATAGGTAGTATGATGGGATCTAGTGAGAGAAGTATTTCGTTGAGCCTTTCAGAACCAAATAGAAACACTATGCGTTGCTGAAAGTGAATCTTTCGACTAATCCAAATGTTGACCCTAATAGATTGTACTGAATGGAATTGAAAGAAATTACCTCTATGTGGATTATGGTTATTCATCAATGATATACTTAGTATGTTCAAAGATAAAGGTGTGAAATAAGTGAAAGGAGAAGAAGAAGAGAGTTTCTCTCCCAAGCCCTATTGTTGCCCTTAGGCAATAAGGATACTGCGGGGAGAGAAGTACCTGTAGCAAGGAGATTCTAGAGTTTGTGGAAGATAATGAGAACCTTAAGAGAGATAGATGCTTGTGGAAGATGAAGATATGGTTACTAACCTTGTGCTCATAGTTGTTTCCCGCAAGAAGGTTGTACCCATTACATTGACAAGGTTGCTGCTTGAATACCTTCCAATGAATCAATTAGAACACAACAAGAGAGATCAAAGGAGGAGTAAGATAGAATTAGAGATAGATCTAAGTGTGGTGGTGTTATTTAAGATAGATAATGAGAGATAGAGATAGAGTTAGAGACAAGTATTGGACTAGATATGCAAATGAAAGTAAAACTAGCAACATATATCTTACATGAGAGCAATCGCCACCACCTTAATGGAGAGAGAAGATGAGGCAAGACTTCCGCCTTTCTTCAAGAGAAAGTGTGGCACTAAGATGAGTGTGTCACTATGGAATTGAGCTATTCTCACTCACTCATAACTTGCCCCAATGAAGAGAAGGTTGCCCTTTTTATAGGTGAGGGAGCCATGTTTACATAATCACTTGATTAGGCTAAAGAGTTAGCCCAAATCAAACGTTATTTGGATATTTCTTAAAATGGGCAATATTAGGACTCAAAATATCATAAAATTCAGCATTTTTGGTTGTTGAGGCTCCATGTGGGTGCATGATGTATGTGGGCCCCACCTAGGCATCTTCTGTGTGGCTCCAGCAGTGGGTCCCAACTTGTGTGTCTTGTCCTTCAAGGCATCTTTGAGGTGTCACATTCACATGCTTAGGTATTTTATCCTCCAAATATCTTATTTTATGGAAAAAGACCAAGATTACCTCTTTTCACTTGATTCACCTGTTTACCATCTCTGCTTGCAGTGTAGTTGTGAGAGGGTTTTTCACTGGTTTCCCTGTAACTTTTGACCTGTAACTCGGATTGACATGCTTCAAAAGGCAAAATTGGCCTACTAAAAGATCTTGACTTGGTTTTTTCCTTTTCTCCACGTCCTTAGTTTGGGATTTTCAAATCGGGATGGTCCAAAAAGATTTGGATCTTCCTTTTCATAAAGTCTTCTAGTAGGCCCTGCCCTCTTGTATGTATCCAAGAAGGTATGCATTATTGAAGGGTTATATTATTAAATAAATGTGAAAAGAAGAAAATAATTTATATATGGTAGGGTATACATGAGATATTAGAAGAAATATACAAATGCTTTTCCCCCAGACAAAAAGAGGCACAATCATTGATACTTCTCTTGCAATATTTTCTAATAGTAATATACATTTATATTACTTCAAAGGTAATACTAAGGTATGGTAGAAAGCTTTTATTTATGCATATGAGTATTATATGAAGTATACTTATGCTTCAAAAAGTCACAAGATAAATCGTTTAATGCCCGTTCCCACTATATACGTGTCACAGCACGACAGCGCGCGCGCACACACACACACACACACACAGAACCTGGGCAACTCCAACGTAGAACCATTTGGTTGCAATGGAGAGAGCTGCCTAACAGCTACAACGATCCTCGTGGCATTTTCCAGAGTACCTTCAAACCAAAAATAACATTAGCTCTCTATTGTGGCAACGACGTATGTGTGTGGGAGGAGAGAGCCAAATTGTACAGAGAGAGATGGATCACCTTGCAGTGACCTCAAATAGAGTTTTCTTGTTTTCTTTCAATGTTGGCATCTCAGCTCGCCTCGCCTCAACAAATGAGCCTCATCGCTTGAATATATGTGCCTCATTCATAAAGAGTATAGAGTTTAAGTCGAGTGCATATCCGTTGTGAGCGGGATGAAAACACACACAGCGTCTCTATAACGACCCGACACACACTCTTGGGAATCTACACACACACACACACTATGGGGCACCACTCGGCTTACACAACACACCTGGCCGAGACAGGGAACACACCTCTGGAGTGAGAGGAGAGAGACTATCCACTTGCCCACTCCACACAGAGACACACACACACACACACAAAAAAAAACTCAGCTCAAAAGAGGAGAACTTCTGATTTTTAGATACAAATGAGCTTGGGCCAACACCAATGGGGCAAACAGCTCACACGATATGGGTAAAAGATACCAGATACAATCACAAATTGGAGAAGAAACTTCGCTCATAGGAGAAACTTACACAGAAAAACAACAAGAAAAGAGTGAGGAATTTGGCAAAATAGACAGCGCCATCGCGTCTGGAATGGCCCAAAACCCCAATCTACAATGTCAAAGTGCTCAAATCCGACCTCGGATGAGCAGTTTACGACCAAAACAGGCTCCAAAAACCCAAAAAACACACCTGCGGCTGTTCCTCCTCTCTTCTCCACATTTTTTCTGGTCTTCTCTCTTGTTTTTCAGTTCCCACACTTAGCTTTATTAGTTGGGCACCCTTGGCCTTTTAGATGACCTCAAACGGACCCCGAACAGGCCAAAAGCTGACCTCGCAGTGCATAGTTGTCACCTTTTTGCATCATTTGCACACCTGGCACTCAACTTTTTTCCAATAATGCATCTCGCCACCACGTGAAGTGGCCCCAAAAAATGGTCCTAATGATGACCTTTTTGCATAAATATCACAAGGAAACACCCACGTTGTGTCCGTACTCATCCACGTGCAAATATTGACCCCGTTCGCCCTCTTGACGCCACTAGATGCCATCTGACGCACCTGCTTACCTCATGTCGTCGACCCGCGGATAGCTTCCTCGAGAAGTTTTACGCGCTATAAACTCCTCATTATTGTATAAAAAACATACTGGTACTGGTGATAGTGAAAATCGATGCACTATGTACATGTTGTCCTACCTGTACACATGTGGGCCCCACGTAACCACCTGGCTCTGCAAAATGGGCAATTCGTTATTTGATGCACCATGCATGTGTATGTACATATGCGCAATCCCTTGCTGCAAAAAACTCCTAACATAATTTGCCCACCCCCTAGCCTGCTAGAGCATTCATGCTCAGCAGCAGCAACACTAGTAGATGCTCATTCCACCTGGATCCCACACAAAAACACTTGGCATTACTTGCATCAAAATCTTAATCAAACTTTCACCTGGTTCCCAAGGAAAACCTGTAGAGATGCCATTTATCAACCTCCCATCAAGAAAATTATCAATTACTTTGGCATAGACTTGCATGTGCAAATATATCTCCTTCTCCATAGCTGAGAGGTCTACACTGATCATTTGTGTCATCAATTCCTGCTTCTTTGACAACTCAACCTTGGTTTGCATCAGCCCTTCAATCACCTCATAAGGCCCTTCACTTTCATCTTCAACCTCATTTGCAAATGAGACTAAACCAGAATCCTGGATTTCTTTGTCCATCAAAAGGAATGCAACATCAGCATCCTCATCACTGCTGGTAGTGCTATCACTGTACTCATCAGACACTGTGGAATAGTCTTCATCACTAGACTCATCCTTATCTTCATAAATCTCCTCTAATCGTTTCCTTGTGTCCATATTATGAAGCTTCTTGGTACCTGTCTTTCCATAGAGGCTAATCGTACCATGTCGCCAATCTTGAACAGCTCCCACTGCACGTAACCATGGTCTGCCCAGTATAATAGGATATGCTCCCAACCCTGCTGACATCACATGAAAATCAACCACTGCCTTTGCATCATATGCCTCCACTTCTAAGATCTTTACCACACCCAAGCATTTTACTTTTTGATGGTTTGCCAATCTGATTCGAAAACCTGACACCCCAGCCACTGTGAGACCCATCTTCTCAACACATGAGTGTGTTATGACGCATATTTGGGCTCCGCCATCCACATAACCTTGTCCCAAATTTTTCCTTTTATGCCACACATCTACTATTGGACAAATGTCTGGTAGCTCGTCCATTGCCAACACCTTCACTGAACCTCTCTTTGGCTCTTTCTCCATTGGGTTAACCATCCTCTTCCACTGTCGCTTTAGCTTAGGCACCATCTCTATAAGCTGCCCAAAAGTAACATCTGCCTTCCTGCTCGTCAGATCCTCCTTCAAGTCATAGCTTAATTGCCCATCCCCTAGTGGAAAATCTAAAACATGAAACTTTCGACGAGCTCTCCTTTTCCTCTTGGCCTTGACATCCTCGCCTTCATGGCTCTTTCCTTTCTTCTTACTAGGACCTGGGGCACTTCTTCCTTCCATGTCTCCCCCCATCCTTGGTGGCTTATCACATTGCGGGCTGATGTGACCCAACTCTCCACAATTATAACATGTGGGTGTCTGCCTCCAAAACCTACCATTGCTTTGTCCAACACCATTCCTAGGCCTTTCTTCACCTCCTAGCTGATTTGCAAACCTCCCTCGACCTCGATTATTTCCCACTTGACCTAGCATGTTTAGGCTGAGATTCTTCATCAAATCTACCATTTGCCTCATGTCTTGCCTTAGCCCATCATCTTGCACTGCTGTAGTGACCACTGCTGGCATAACCTGAGTAGTAACAGGAACTACTGGTTCATGATGAACCCCTGACATGCGCCCTTGTAAAGACTCTATAGACTGAAATTCAGACCTCATTGGCAAAGACTCCACCCCTAACTGGCTCATTTTCCTCAGCTTCCACGCTTTGTTCCTTGCTACCTCTAGTGCATCCTCATATGTCCTAGGCTTCTTTAGCTCCACTCTCCAACGTGTATTCTCCCAAAGACCAGCCAAGAACCTGTCCTTCTTCATCATGTCAGGCGGGGGTACCTGTGGTGCTAAAGCCTTGCACATTCGCTCCCATGCCAATGAAAAATTATGTATGTACGCATCTACTGGCTCACCTTCCTTTTGCACCAAAGCCTGTACTTCTTGCCACACCTTGTCAGGATCTTCTATCTTCACAAACTCCACTTCCAACCCATGTCGTAGATTGTCCCAACTCAACCTTACAAGTGGATCAGCCACACGCAACTCCTCTTCAAATGCTTTAGACCAAACTCGTGCATCACTCTTCAAACAAATTTGGAGAAGGCGTAACATTTGCGTAGGGTCATGAATCTGGTTGCTAATGCAGGCAACCTCCATCTTTTCCAAAAAGTCCTCCACATCTTCATCACTTCTTCCATGAAACTCTGGATAAGAGAAAGCCATGGCTGCCCAAATTATGATGCTTTGAGAACCCCTTCGAACACACGTGCAAGAACCCAAAACTTTTCACTACCCAATCCCCAAAAACTTCAATGGAGCTCAACTTTAGATAAGGACAAACACATGCACATCAAATGAGTTTTCATAGTTAATCATCGGAATGACAACAGGCAAAGGACATTCCAGGATCTCTCTCAATCTTCTTGGCCCAAACATAAAGACTATGCGCTGGTGGAAAAAGATCTTCCTGGACACATGAACATTAATCTGAATTCTTTGAGTTAAATGAAAAGGAGTGAACTGAGGGCCATTTGATCATCCATTAAAGCCAACCATGAAGCTCCCAAGAAGGCACACCTGACTCAACCTCTGATTTTGCCAAAATTTCAGCAGCGTAACAGCATAAATGGCTCAAAATACCAAAAAACCAGCCATCATAACTTGGGAAAATTTCAACAGAGTTTCCCAGAAGTAGAGCAGTAGGAACCCAAAATATAGACTTTCTATGTATGCATAAACTGTCAACAATAGAACCCGAGCATCAAGTAGGACTCACTAGTACATAGCCTATGGTCACGAAAAGGGTGCTCCAGCTACCTGTATCACCGAAAGGATCTCTACATTTGAGAATCCCCCAGCTCAATAAAAACCTCACGCTATCGACCCTCACACGAAGGCTAATGCAAATCGCGTACAGTCAAGTCTCAGAAATGACTATCTTCCAGACCAAGTCTCAGAAATGGCTGGGACTGCCAAATACAACCAAGTATGGCTCCACAAATGCGTACAATGGCAGTTTCCACAAGTAACGTACAATCCAGCAGATAATGCGCTCAAATAGGCGCCAAGTGATACATTCCCACAACAACTGCAAGTGACATCACTGCTAGTATATCACTGTACTCCAGCTACCTGTACCTGTGTGAATCACGTGTACCTGTACCTGTCCCTGTACCTGTAACCTGTAACCTGCAACCTGTAATCCCGAAGCTCGAAGCTCGAAGCTCGAAGATCGAAGCAGAAGGTACTCGAAGAAGATCCTCCGTGGGGGCACCAAAAGAATGTGAGCGGGATGAAAACACACACAGCGCCTCTATAACGACCCGACACACAGTCTTGGGAAGATACACACACACACTATGGGGCACCACTCGGCTTACACAAGACACCTGGCCGAGACAGGGAGCACACCTCTGGAGTGAGAGGAGAGAGATTATCCACTTGCCCACTCCACACAGAGACACACACACACACAAAAAAAAAAAACCTCAACTCAAAAGAGGAGAACTTCTGATGTTTAGATACAAATGAGCTTGGGCCAACACCAATGGGGCAAACAGCTCACACAATATGGGTAAAAGATACCAGATACAATCACAAATTGGAGAAGAAACTTCGCTCATAGGAGAAACTTACATAGAAAAACAGCAAGAAAAGAGTGAGAAATTTGGCAAAATGGACAGCGTCATCGCGTCCGGAACGGTCCAAAACCCCAGTCTACAATGTCAAAGTGCTCAAATCCGACTTCGGATGAGCAGTTTACGGCCAAAACAGGCTCCAAAATGAGCAAAAACACACCTGCGACTGTTCCTCCTCTCTTCTCCACGTTTTTTCTGGTCTTCTCTCTCTTTTTTCAGTTCCCACACTTAGCTTTATTAGTTGGGCACCCTTGGCCTTTTAGATGACCTCAAACGGACCCCGAACAGGCCAAAAACTGACCTCGCAGTGCATAGTTGTCACCTTTTTGCATCATTTGTACACCTGGCACTCAACTTTTTTCCAATAATGCATCTCGCCACCACGTGAAGTGGCCCCAAAAAGTGGTCCTAATGATGACCTTTTTGCATAATTATCACAAGGCAACACCCACGTTGTGTCCGTACTCATCCACGTGCAAATATTGACCCCGTTCGCCCTCTTGACGCCACTAGATGCCATCTGACGCACCTGCTTACCTCATGTCGTCGACCCGCGGATAGCTTCCTCGAGAAGTTTTACGCGCTATAAACTCCTCATTATTGTATAAAAAACATACTGGTACTGGTGATAGTGAAAATCGATGCACTATGTACATGTTGTCCTACCTGTACACATGTGGGCCCCACGTAACCACGTGGCTCTGCAAAATGGGCAATTCGTTATTTGATGCACCATGCATGTGTATGTACATATGCGCAATCCCTTGCTCCAAAAAACTCCTGACACCGTAATGGATTGAACAAATGTAGCTAAGGGGAGAGAAATGAAGTGAATGCATGGGCCTAAAGTGCTCATTTTGTGGAGCTCATTGGTCTTTTCGAATTAGTGATCGGAGTTATGGTTACCAAGATTATATTGGCCGCTAAAGATTCACTGGTGATGAATTTCGTACCAGTCCGGTCCACTCGATCGGTGTGCCATCTAGGAACTGTAAGCTTCAATCAAGAAATGCACGAGATTGATGCCACACTTGGCAATGCTTGAGTTAAGTTGGATGCCAAATGGCTAATGAATACACACGCTTTGGAAGTTGAATATGCTAAATTTTGTGCCAGTATGCAAGCACAAAGGGTTTTTAGAGAGCTTCATGTCCGAAATGTCGTCTCTTGGAATGCAATGATTGCGGGGAATGCCCAACACAACTATGCTAAGGAGCTCTGGGCTATTTTCACCGAGTGCAAAGGAGATGCCTTCCGATGAATGTAATCAGTTATACTTGCATCTTGACGGCATGTGGCATTATATGAGATGTTGATACTGTCATCAAAGCTCACAATACTAATGTTAGTCAAGGATTGCTGGAGAAAAATAATTTTCTTGGAAATGCTTGCCCGATATGTATACCATGTGTGGTGCCCAAGGGCCCACTATGAAACCTTGGCCGCCCAAAGCCATGGTGGCCCAAAACCCTTAAGGGGTATTTTTTTAGTGTGTAAAGGAAAAAGAAAAGTTTGGGCATGGAACCAACAGACAGCGTGAGTGCACGAGAGGAAAGAAGCACTCATAGCACGTGTTGCAGACATCGGACAAGCTTGATCATGAAGCCAAAAACGTGAAGCTTCACCAAGCACTCCTCTTCGGTGCTACTTTTGTTGCATTCCGTGGACTTGCACCCCTGGCCCTGGCGTGACTGCATGGTGGGGAAAAAGCTTGGAGGGCTAGGAGGGGCATCAACGAGTGCTTGGGGAGGAAGGCGTAGAAAATCAAGAGGCAAGAGTGGGGTCTCTCTCTATCTCGACATGAGAACCAAAGCGGGCTCTCTCTCGCAAATCAAAGTCACTCTCTCTCTCGGCCAAGGCAACATAGGGGAGCCAAGTCAAGATGATCAGAAACAATCTATCCTCGTAAAAATGCATATTCTATTTCCTTCCACCTTGGGTTGCATGTAAAATTCATGATTAGATCAGTCTTTCCTCTCTTATGTACAATTGCCATGGAATCTTAATTGAGTTGATGCATGTACCTAGTATCTTCCAACATCAACATCCATCTCTCCATACGCACCATCATTGGAAGCAACCACACCTACAAGGCCTGAAACACTTCTGCACGAATTGATCTCTAATTGTTTCTAAACCATAATAACCTTCACTCCTCCATAGTATTGTAGGCATCAACAATGTATTGCTGCAAACAATCATCCTCCACGTAAAAGGCACTCTATGGTGTCACGACTCACTCCTAATCTACAATCTAAAACTGTAGTATTTTTTTTGTGTAACAAACTATTGATCATTGTGATTCATGGTATATATGGATTCCACCCATCCTCCTCTCCATTAGGAAACAATAGAACACATAGTAAAGGCATGTATGATTGATGTAGGTTGGAGATTCTTTTAAGCTACCCATCACGATATTGCAATACAATATCACAATGGCTGATGTTTCTCTCGTTTCCTTCTTTTGGCATAATTGCTACAACCTCAAATCCACGTGGGGCTAAATATTGCCGATCATTTGTAAGCTTTTCAATAATGATCATCTTCATGTTTGGGATTCCTTCATTTTCATTATTGTAGCAGCAAACTAAAAGGCATTTGCATATGGGTTATCATGATGCATCATAGTCCAAACTATGCAAGAAAACTCTATCAACATTAGGAACATGATGCAATCTATTTCTCAACTCATTCTCTGTATCAAAAAGTACAATTGTGCAAAGCGAGGTTGATCCACTCTTTTGCTAGGTTTCATGGGCCCAATATTATGGCACCGTGAACTTAAATCTGTCTACACCTCTCCCTCATGTAATTTTCTCATTAATATGAGCACCCAAAGAAGCAAAAGCCAATACATTATTATATGCTCTAATGTGTTTAAGAATTTTTTTGCTCAAAGTAGTAGCCCCTTGCATCACTTCTTTGAGCTCCATCGGCGGATGACTCAAAGGAAGCAATTGGACTTCTCTTGATAAGCAACAACACTTACTTTTAAATGTGTGTATAGACCTACCTTCAACCTTCCAAGAACATGCACCACAAAAAGAGCACATGACATTTAAGCTACCCAATCTGTGGACCAAGCATTTTCCATGGTAGAGGACAAGCAGAGAGTCATGCTTCAAGATTTTTGCATTTGGATAAATGCAATGGATAGATAAACAATAATTCTCAATTTTAGAGAATCATCCAAAAACAATGCGAGGATGTTGTTGACACTTCCAATAATGGAAGTTAATTCTAAAGGTCTAGTACTTCGAGCATTTGTAGTACAATTTTCAACATGCATACCCATTGCATCCATTTGTTGACCGCACGTCATGGATTAAATGCATGATATTCACACAATCTCCTAAAATACCCAATGCGATCCACTGCAAAGATCATTGAGCCCTAGCCCATGTTGTTTCTTGCCTAGCTTTTTAAGAAACATTTCATAGTCTAGCTTGATGTGCAAAACCCATGGTCCGGACACCATCTATGTGAAATAAAGTTTTTTAAAGAGTAATCAATTAAGGCATCTGGTTTAACAATAGCCAAAAGGTTGTCAACAGACATATTTAGAATCCATAAACAATGTCTTTTTTCCCACATTTAAGAGGCACGGCAGCCATTCATAAGCCCTGCTTGTTGAGGAGCTTCAAAGTCTCATGTTTCTTCAAGTCCTCTATGTTTGCAATAGCTTCTAATGTCATCTCCCTCTTCATGCACTACAAGAGGTTGTGTGCTCTTGTGACGCTTAGCGATGGAAATACACTGGGTTTTTAAAACCCCCGGCGTTGCTAAAAGCGTCGCTATTAGCGTCGATACGAGAACATCGCTATAGTGGTCGCTATAGGAGTCGCTATAAGCATCTCTACAGGCATCGCTATATAGAGACGCCTATAGCGACGGCTATAGCGACGATGCAGGGCCATAGATAGTGACGCTTATAGAGACACTGCAGAGCCTAATATAGCAGTGCCCATAGCGACACCCGAGATTGGAAAAATTTGGTGGCAGGGCATCCATCAACCATATTGAATGTTTCATTTGTCTATTTACCTTTGAAAAAAAGTGCAAAGGTAAATATAGACCCAAAATAGTCACCCACAAGACAATATAATCATTAACTCCATCATCCATAGTACGTATTGTTTGCAAAATAAAGATACAAAAATGACAAGCGTGAATTGATGGAAGTAAATAAATGACAAGTGTACATAGCAGTAAAATCACTTGATTGCTAATCATTGCAAATATAATAGTTACAAACCATTGTCAATATTTTAAAAATATACATGGTTTTCAAAAATACATAGTTACATGGTCTCATGATACATAAGCTATGACAAAAAGAAACTAATGCTATCTAGCTATGGCTAAACTGACATCGTCTAATCAGACATCTCATCGCGTCCAAGCGGCGTATCTGTCGGATTCTGCAAAAAAAAAAAAGATAGCTTTTTGTAAGTATAAACATATAGTGAGCGACGTTTATAAAACAATACAATAAATAGAAAAGAATAAACCCTAATACTAACCATTCCGCCGCGAGAATTCAGGATGTCTATAAGGGGGTTTAGGCCCTTCCTGCCTGCGTACTCACACTCGTACGGTGTGGGATCACGTCCTGTAAACGACCACAGTCAAAACATACAAAGAATCCATTATGTTAGAATTTTAAATCCCATAAACCCTAAACTATCGAACATAGATGCGAAAACACTTACAAAATAGGCCTCAAATGATGCCCACCCGCCGCTCCCCAAGTGGTGTGAGCTCCCTGCCTCTACTCGCGCTTTGGCTGCCTCCTTTTGTTGCTTCCACTTGTGGAGATTCTCGCGCGCTTCTTTCTTCGCATGCTTCCAATCTTCTTTGGCCAGCCAATCTTGTCTGTTCCATTCATGCTTGATTGCTTTTTGCACTTCAGAACGCTTATGCTTGCAGTATTCGTGCATTCAAACCTTCATCACATCTTCATTGAAGCAGTCATCCCGTGTTGGAACGGGAAACTCGTCATGAAGCATGCTGATGACTCTGTCTTTTAATTCATTCGGTACTTCACTCCAGGTGTTTAGTATGTAGTGTCTAAACACCTGAGAGCAAAGACCGCGCATGCGCGAAATCACCTTGTTGCCGTCATCATCCCTCTCGCAGTCAACGGAGTAAGGCAAGCCCTCTTACCGCTGACGTGTGAACTTGGGTGTCTCGGCAGGGGTCTCTAGAGACGTGTCAACGGGGGTACGGACGCCAGGTGTCTCCACTGGAGTCTGAGCCCCGAAGCGAGGAGTGTCCACTGGAGTGACTCCTGGAGGAGTAGCTAGTGGTGTGTAGCTATGGGGAACGGCACTCAGCCGCGCAAAACTTGGTGTGGATGGCGATGCCGTGGCTGGTGTCGGTATGGGCAAAGAAGGGGAGGGTAAAGAGCCTCGTCGAACACGAGGTGGTGTCGAACCATCGGTGGCACCACCCCCACAACAACCGCCATCACCACCACTAGAGCGTCGGTGCCTAGACGAGTGTGAAGATCGTCTTGTCAACACCGAAGATTCGGAGTGCGCTGAGGACTCCAAAACAGAGGGAGATGCGGATGGAGTAGGAACGCGCGATTCTGCGCCAGAGCAATGACACTCCACATACCACTGTCTCTGCTGGGGTGACAAAGAAGAAAGAAACTCCTCATCATCCATACCTGCATTAAACACACGAACATTTAAACTTAATATTGAATGAATGGAGTAGAAAACATGGACAAGTAGATAGATAGAGATAGAGAGAGAGAGAGAGAGGAGGAGGTGCTCGTCGTCTCTGCTTATGAGAACATACCTAGAGCATACGTACCTGGAGTGGACGCAAAGACCATTAAGTACAATGACGCAATGACGCATAGAAATACAATGACGCAATGACGCTGTCAGGAGTTTTTTGGAGCAAGGGATTGCGCATATGTACATACCCATGCATGGTGCATCGAATAAAGGATTGCCCATTTTCCAGAGCCAGGTGGTTACGTGGGGCCCACATGTGTACAGGTAGGACAGGGTGTACATAGTGCATCGATTTTCATCGTTACCAGTACCAGTGTGTGTTTTCTACAACAATGAGGAGTTGGTAGCGCGTAAAACTTCTCGAGGAAGCTATCCGCGGGTTGACGACATGAGGTAAGTAGGTGCGTCAGATGGCATCTAGTGGCATCAGGAGGCCAAATGGGGTCAATACTTGCACGTGGATGAATAGGACACAACGTGGGTGTTTTCTTGTGAGAATTATGCAAAAA
This sequence comes from Adiantum capillus-veneris, assembly GCF_014529385.1. Taxonomy (NCBI): domain Eukaryota; kingdom Viridiplantae; phylum Streptophyta; class Polypodiopsida; order Polypodiales; family Pteridaceae; genus Adiantum; species Adiantum capillus-veneris. The sequence continues at coordinate 112,261,322 of NC_140947.1, read as the reverse complement.
TTTCATCATGAGGACCACTTTTTGGGGCCACTTCATGTGGTGGCGGGATGCATTATTGAAAAGAAATGAGTGTCAGGTGTGCGCATGGATGCAGCAGGGTGACAACTATGCACTGCGAGGTCAGTTTTTGGCATGTTCGGGGTCCGTTTGAGGTCATCTAAAAGGCCAAGGGTGCCCAAGTAATAAAGCTAAGTGTGGGAACTGAAAAAAACAGAGCGAAGACCAGAAAAAACGTGGAGAGAAGAGGAGGAACAGCTGCAGGTGTTTTTTTGCTCATTTTGGAGCTTGTTTTGGCCGTAAACTGCTCATCCGAGGTCGGACTTGCGCACTTTGATAAATTAGACTAGGGTTTTGGGCCGTTCCGGACGCGATGGCGCTGTCCATTTTGCCAAATTCTTCACTCTTTTTCTGTTGTTTTGGCTATGTAAGTTTCTCCTATGAGCGAAGCTTCTGCTCCAATTTGTGATTGTATCTGGTATCTTTTACCCATATTGTGTGAGCTGTTTGCCCCCTTGGTGTTGGCCCAAGCTCATTTGTATCTAATTATCGGAAGTTCTCCTCTTTTGAGCTGATTTTTTTGTGTGTGTGTGTCTCTGTGTGGAGTGGGCAAGTGGATAGTCTCTCTCCTCCCATTCCATCGGTGTGTTCCCTGTCTCGGCCAGGCGGGTTGTGTAAGCCGAGTGGTGCCCCATAGTGTGTGTGTGTATCCTCCCAAGAGTGTGTGTCAGGTCGTTATAGAGGCATTCTGTATGTTTCCATCCCGCCCACATTCTTTTGGCGCCCCCACGGAGGATCTTCTTTGAGTACCTTCTGCTTCGAGCTTCAAGATTCAAGATTCGGGGCTACAGGTTACAGGGACAGGTACAGGTACAGGTGATTCACACAGGTACATGTATCTGGAGTACAGTGATATACTAGCAGTGGTGTCACTTGCAGTGGTTGTGGGTATGCATCATTTGGCGCCTGTTTGAGCGCATTGTCTACTGGATTGTACGTTATTTGTGGAAACTGTCATTGTACGCCTTTGTGGCGCCATATTTGGTTTTATTTGGCAGTCCCAGTCATTTCTGAGACTTGGTCTGGAAGATAGTTATTTCTGAGACTTGACTATACGCGATTTGCATTAGCCTTCGTGTGAGGGTCGATAGCGTGAGGTTTTATTGAGCCGGGGGATTCTCAAATGTGGAGATCCTTTCAGTGATACAGGTAGCTGGAGCACCCTTTTCGTGACCTCGCCGTAGGCTATGTACTAGTGATTCCTACTTGATGCTCGGGTCCTATTGTTGGCAGTTTATGCATACATATACAATTTATATTTTGGGTTCTCACTGCTCTACTTCTGGGGAAACTCTGCCAAAATTTTCCCAAGTTATGATGGCTTGTTTTTTGGTCTTGTGAGCCATTTATACTGTTATGTTGTTGAAATTTTGGCAAAATCAGAGGATAAGACAAGGGTGTTTTCTTGGGTTGAATTTGATGGATGATCAAAATGGCCCTCAATTCACTCCTTTTCATTTAACTCAGAGAATCCAGATAAATGTTCATGTGTCCAAGAAGATTTTTTTCCAGCAACGCATAGTCTTTATGTTCGGGCCAAGAAGATTGCGAGAGATCCTAGAATGTCCTTTGCATGTTGTAATTCCGATGATCAACTATGAAAACGCATTTGATGTGCATGTGTTTGTCCTTATCTAAAGTTGAGCTCCATTGAAGTTTCTGGGGATTGGATAGTGAAAAGTTTTGGGTTCTTGCACGTGTGTTTGAAGGGGTTCTCAAAGCATCGTAATTTGGGTAGCCATGGCTTTCTCTTATCTGGAGTTTCATGGAAGAAGTGATGAAGATGTGGAAGACTTTTTGGAAAAGATGGAGGTTTCCTGCATTAGAAACCAGATTCATGACCCTACACAGATGCTACGTCTTCTCCAAATCTGTTTGAAGAGTGATGCACGAGTTTGGTCCAAAGCATTTGAAGAGGAGTTGCATGGGGCTGATCCGCCTGTAAGATTGAGTTGGGACAATCTAAGGCATGGATTGGAAGTGGAGTTTGTGAAGATAGAAGATCCTGACAAAGTGTCGCAAGAAGTACAGGCTTTAGTGCAAAAGGAAGGTGAGCGAGTAGATGCACACATACGCAAGTTTTCATTGGCATGGGAGAGGATGTGCAAGGCCTTAGCACCACAAGTACCCCCGCCTGACATGATGAAGAAGGACAGGTTCTTGGCTGGTCTTTGGGAGAATATATGTTGGAGAGTGGAGCTAAAGAAGCCTAGAACATATGAAGATGCATTGGAAGTGGCAAGGAAAAAAGAGTGGAAGCTGAGGAAAATGAGCCAGTTAGGGGTGGAGTCTTTGCCATGAGGTCTGAATTTCAGCCTATAGACTCTTTGCAAGGTCGCATGTCAGGGGTTCATCATGAACTAGTGGCTATTGTTACTCCTCAGGCTATGCCAACAGTGGTCACTACAACAGTGCAAGATGATCGGCTAAGGCAAGACATGAGGCAAGTAGTAGATTTAATGAAGAATCCCAGCCTAAACATGCTAGGTCAAGTGGAAAATAATCGAGGTCGAGGGAGGTTTGCAAATCAGCCAGGAGGTGAAGAAAGACCTAGGAATGGTGTTGGACAAAGCAATGGTAGGTTCTGGAGGCAGACGCCCACATGTTATAATTGTGGAGAGTTGGGCCACATCAGCCCACAATGTGATAAGCCACCAAGGATGGGGGGAGACATGTATCCATTTCCAAAACAAGTGCTAACTAGGTCGCATGATTATGGCATCAAAATTAAGGGAGATGAAGGAACCAATGGATTAACCCAGGAGAAAAAGTGAAAGACAAAAGTGTTAAGTGTAGTCACCTTGGAGAAGGCATCAAAGCTAGAGGATACATTAGTGATGCCTATTGGGACGAGGACCACAAAGGAAAAGGAAGGAAGAAGTGCCCCAGGTCCTAGTAAGAAGAAGGGAAAGAGTCATGAAGGTGAGGATGTCAAGGCCAAGAGGAAAAGAAGAGCTCGTTGAAAGTTTCATGTTTCAGATTTTCCACTAGGGGATGGGCAATTAAGTTATGACTTGAAGAAGGATCTGACAAGCAGGAAGGCAGATGTTACTTTTGGGCAGCTTATAGAGATGGTACCTAAACTAAAGGGACAGTGGAAGAGGATGGTTAACCCATTGGAGAAAGAGCCAAAGAGAGGTTCAGTGAAGGTGTTGGCAATGGATGAGCTACCAGACATTTGTCCAATAGTAGATGTGTGGCACAAAAGAAAAAATCTGGGACAAGGTTATGTTGATGGCGGAGCCCAAATATGTGTCATAACACAGTCATGCGTTGAGAAATGGGTCTTACAGTGACTGGGGTGTCAGGTTTTCGGATCAGATTGGCAAACTATCAAAATGTAGAATGTTTGGGTGTTGTAAAGAGCTTAGAAGTGGAGGCATATTATGCAAAGGCAGTGGTTGATTTTCATGTGATGCCAGCGGGGTTGGGAGCATATCCTATTATACTTGGTAGACCATGGTTACGTGTAGTGGGAGCTGTTCAATATTGGAGACGTGGTACGATTAGCCTCTATGGAAAGACAGGTGCCAAGAAGCTATATAATATGGACACAAGGAAACAATTGGAGGAGCTTTATGAAGAAAAAGATGAGTCTATTGATGAAGACTATTACATAGTGACTGATGAGGACAGTGATAGTACTACCAGCATTGATGAGGATGCTGATGTTGCATTCCTTTTGATGGACAAAGAAATCCAAGAGTCTGGTTTAGTCGCCTTTGCAAATGAGGTTGAAGATGAAAGTGAAGGGCCTTATGAAGTGATTGAAGGGCTGATGCAAACCAAGGTTGAATTTTCAAAGAAGCAGGAATTGATGACACAAATGATCAGTGGAGACCTCTCAGCTATGGAGAAGGAGATAGATTTGCACATGAAGGTCTATGCCAAAGTAATTGATGATTTTCTTGATGCAAAGTTGATATATGGAATCTCTACAGGTTTTCCTTGGGAACCAGGTGGAAATTTGATTAAGTTTTTGATGCAAGGAATGCCAAGTGTTTTTGTGCAAGATCCTGGTGGAATGATATCTACTAGTGTTGTTGTTGTTGCTGAGCATGAATGATCTAGCAAGCTAGGGGATAGGCAAACTATGTCAGGAGTTTCTTGGAGCAAGGGATTGCGCATATGTACATACCCATGCATGGTGCATCGAATAAAGGATTTCCCATTTTCCAGAGCCAGGTGGTTACGTGGGGCCCACATGTGTACAGGTAGTGTGTTTTTTCTATAATAATGAGGAGTTAGTAGCGCGTAAAACTTCTCAAGGAAGCTATCCACGGGCTGACGACATGAGGTAAGCAGGTGCGTCACATGGCATCTAGTGGCATCAGGAGGCCGAATGGGGTCAATACTTGCACGTGGATGAGTACTGACACAACGTGGGTGTTTTCTTGTGAGAATTATGCAAAAAGATCATCATGAGGACCGCTTTTTGGGGCCACTTCACGTGGTGGTGGGATGCATTATTGAAAAGAAATGAGTGTCAGGTGTGCGCATGGATGCAGCAGGGTGACAACTATGCACTGCGAGGTCAGTTTTTGGCATGTTCGGGGTCTGTTTGAGGTCATCTAAAAGGCCAAGGGTGCCCAAGTAATAAAGCTAAGTTTGAGAACTGAAAAAAGAGAGAGAAGATCAGAAAAAATGTGGAGAAGAGAGGAGGAAGAGCCGCAAGTGTTTTTTTGCTCATTTTGGAGCCTGTTTTGGCCGTAAACTGCTCATCCGAGGTCGTATTTGAGCACTTTGACATTGTAGACTGGGGTTTTGGGCCGTTCCGGACGCGATGGAGCTGTCCATTTTGCCAAATTCTTCACTCTTTTTCTTCTGTTTTGGTTGTGTAAGTTTCTCCTATGAGCTAAGCTTCTGCTCCAATTTGTGATTGTATCTGGTATCTTTTACCCATATTGTGTGAGTTGTTTGCCCCCTTGGTGTTGGCCCAAGCTCATTTGTATCTAATTATTAGAAGCTCTCCTCTTTTGAGCTGAGTTTTTTTTTTGTGTGTGTGTGTGTGTCTCTGTGTGGAGTGGGCAAGTGGATAGTCTCTCTCCTCCCATTCCATCGGTGTGTTCCCTGTCTCGGCCAGGCGGGTTGTGTAAGCCGAGTGGTGCCCCATAGTGTGTGTGTGTATCCTCCCAAGTGTGTGTGTCGGGTCATTATAGAGGCGTTCTGTGTGTTTTCATCCTGCCCACAACGCAATGACGCAAATACATAAAGAGCGGAGAATCGTACAAGAACTTGAATGTGCTTGTAGCTTTGGAACGTTCAAAGGCTAGCAGCAACAGAAAGAGTTCTTCTTCTATTGAACTTGAGTGATGGAAGAGGAAAGTGCATAACTCTGAATTTACAAAACGGAGCAAAATTGTTCAAATACAATATTTATGGCTTTAAGAGATCTCTCTCTCTCATCCTCGCATAGCTCAGCATAACTTCGTATATCTATATAGAGCTCTCCGTTTAAACAGATGTCCTTTGTTTCATTTTGTAGATCCTCTGTATGCACCCCATAGAGAGTAGTAGCTTGATGTTCGTCTGGCACCACCTCCACGACTTCTGACTGAGCATCTTCTCCGATCTCCTCCATTGATGCCGCTGTGATTGGCACATGGTAGCCTTCATACGTCTGTGCACTACGAGGGGCTACCTCTATGACGTACCACCAGTTTGATGCAGAATTTGTGGGATGAAATATCACCTGCCAGAGACACATAACTTACATGAGAGCTTCCAAGCACAATTCTAAAAGACACGTTAACTATTTACATACTTGTTCACAATGCTCGGGTAGTACGAAAGTGTCTCTATGGTTCGCCATAGTGTGTCCCGGGCTTTATCAAATCCATCTAGCCACTCTCCAATGTACACTAGAGACTCTGATACCAGCCAACCTTCTGTCATGCTACCCTCCGGACGTGCCTTCTGACGCACATATCCCTTGAGCATTTTCATGAAATGTTCTAAAAAGAACATCCATCTGGAATGTACTGTGCAGGCTATTTCCACCTCATCAACTATGTGAACAAGAAGATGCACCTGAATGGTTAGCATGGTAGTAGGAAAATGTTTCTCAAACATACACACAACCTCCGCAGCGTTTAGTTTGGCGAATGGTATGGAGTCTACGTTGATCTCCTTTTGTGAGATCCATTGTACCAACTTCGCAAGTTTGTAGATTGTGTTACGGACGTAAAGAGTGTTGAGCTTATATGTGAAGCTACTCAATATATGGCTTCTCTATATATGGCACTCAGGTCCCCTCTATATATACATCATCTCATGTGTGTATTCTATACACTGTGGGGTTCTATTTCTGTGCTCTCTCTTTCTCTCTTAACATGGTATCAGAGCAGTACGTTTTTGTTTTCAATTTTTCTCCGGATTGAAAACGATTCTGTAGAAACTACCCCACGAAAAGGACCGGAATCGATGTGGTCTACAACTTTGCAAAAGGAAGTTTTTTCAAATTCTGCATTGATTTTGAGTTATCGTTTGCGGACTGCGTACATACTTGAAAAGCAACTTCCGCTTATTGTTTTTGATTTTTCTGCTGATTGAAAATGATTTTGCAGAAACTACTCGCCTAGCAGACCGGAATCGATGTGGTCTACAACTTTGCAGAAGGAAGTTTTTTCAAATTCTGCACCGATTTTGAGTTATCATTCACGGACTGTGTACATGTTTGAAAAGCAAGTTTCGTTTTATGTTTTTGACTTCTCTGCGAATTAAACACGATTTTGCAGAAACTACCCGCGTAAACAAACCGGAATCGATATGGTCTACAACTTTGCAGAAGGAAATTTTTTCAACTTCTGCATCGATTTTGAGTTATCGTTCGCGGACTGCGTACATACGTGAAAAGCAAGTTTCGTTTTATGTTTTTTATTTTTCCTGCTAATTGAAAACGATTTTGTAGAAACTACCCACTAGGGGGATCGGAATCGATGTGGTCTACAACTTTGCAGATGAATGCTTTTTCAAATTTTACATCAATTTTGAGTTATCGTTTGCGGACTACGTACATGCCTAAAAAGCTACTTCGCTTTTTGTTTTTTATTTTTCTCCTGATTGAAAACAATTTTGCAAAAACAAGCCGCTGCAGGCATCAGAATCGATGAGAAACTATTCGTTTGAGCCATTGGAATTGATGTGGTCTATAACTTTGCAAAAGAAAGTTTCTCTAAATTCTGCACCGATTTTGGGTTATCGTTTCGGACTACGAATATGTTTGAAAATCAAAATTTTACTTTTTGCTTTTGATTTTTCTCATAATTAAAAACTTCTCAATTATATTTTTTCTTCATCAATCATATATTTGTTACTGACGTAACTTTGCTACAGAAGCCAGTTACATATCGTTCCGATTCAGTCGAGCCGTTGATGATCGTCCAAATTCTATCGAGCTACTGTTGGTACATGATCTTTTGTTATATGATATACTCGTTCATTGATTCTCGTATAATTATTCTTTTAGAGATATAGTTTACGTCGTTTTATTGATAATTTCTCATTTATATCATAGTGATTTTGATGGTACCATGATGATGTTTTGTTAATACTTTGGTTATGGTGATTTTTGTTGATACCATGATGATATTTCATTGATACCATGGTTATTCTCAGTGATGCCATGGTGATATTTCTTTGATACCATGGTTATTCTCGGTGATTCCATGATGATATTTCGTTGATTCCATGGTGATTTTTGTTGATACCATGATGATGTTTCGTTGATATCATGGTTATTCTCGGTGATACCATGATGTTGTTTCGTTGATACCATGGTTATTCTCGGTGATGACATGATGTTGTTTCGTTGATACAATGATTATTCTCGGTGATATCATGATGCTTTTCGTTGCTACCATGATGATTTATTCATTTTTATTGATACAATGATGATGTTTTGTTAATACTTTCATGGTATTCATTGATCACTATGTTGATAAATGTTGTTTTATGTAGTATATACACATATCATTTGCATCACGTAATCACACATCTTGTACTTTTACGTTCATACTTTATGTACCATATGTTGTCGTGCGTATATATGTCGTCAAAAGAGTGGCGTCGCGAACCATCTCTTATGGCATTGTGAACGTAATTATCTCACTAACGATGCTAATAATTTTCATGACTATGTTCTTTTTTGAGTCTATGATCTATGTAGGATTGATCAAAGAATTGATTTTATGAAGACAAACTTGGTGACAATAAAAGATTTATGAAGATATGTTTGGTGATGCCATATTGATTTTATGAAGACAAACTTGGTGACAATAAAAGATTTATGAAGATATGTTTGGTGATGCCATATTGATGACAACATGAAGACATGTTTTGTGATGCGATATTGATGACAAGCTACACAGCAGATTCACAGAGACACTTTTGATTACAAGCTAATCGATAGCCTTTACACCTCTTTATTGAACCTTTGTATTCATTATTGTATTTGATAGGATAGCTAGGAGTAATGTAACTCCTCATAAAACATTCATTTTAAAAGGAGTGATGTAGCTCCTCATAAAATATTCATTGTAAAAGGAGTGATGTAGCTCCTCGTGAACATTTGTATATTCAATGATTTTTATAATATAACGGTGGGTATATATAGAGCTGTGGGTTTTTCCCTTGATCCCCCAAGGGTTTTTTCATCCACAGTTAGGGACCCTTATTTGAGCGGGGATGTTGAGCTTAAATGTGAAGCTACTCAATATATGGTTTCTCTATATATGGCACCCAGGTCCCTTCTATATATACATCATCTCATGTGTGTATTCTACACACTTTGGGGTTCTATTTATGTGCTCTCTCTTTCTCTCTTCAAAAAGAGACAGACATCTCTCAATGGAAACCGATAAAATAAACTGCAAAACACGTGCAGCAATGATATTAAAGTACGTCCACACACGAATTTGTTACACAATTCTCACTATGATATACTCCACTATGAAAATACCTGACACATTTTATGCCAGTCGTGTGACTTCAAACTGGTAAGCTTTCCTTCTCTAGTAAAACACATTCGGAGCGAGTGCATTACGTCAGTGGGTGTCCACAAAGATCGAGTGGTCTCTTTTACTTTGCATTCTTGGGCTCCTATGAAAATCCATGGTGCTTTAGGGAGTTTTATCGATCCATCAGACGCTGTTTGCGGTCAATATTGCTCCATACGATCCACATTTCTAAGGTCAACTCTGGCTCCCAAAGTATCTTTCTTGCTGGTCAGATGGTCCCATAGTAGATTACCCACATTCTTGAATATGTGCATTGGATCGAGCAAGTGATTGATCATGAGTCGGGGCCAGTATGGTAACTCGTACCATAGAGATAGTCTCTTCATCCCTGGGGGCAATCGGTCATCACACATATCCTTCTGCTCTAACCATGCTTGTGCAGACATCCTCGGTGGCTCTCTTCCCAAAAAGCCGTCGCGTAACACATGATTCTCTAGAAGATACGCTTGATGACCTTCGTAGATTTGCTTCTTCAGTGAGGGTGCCCTACGTGCATTCAGTCTAGGTCCACATGTGACACATGCTCTGTATTCACTTGTTTAAAGCCATGCATGTATACACATGATAATAGATCAACTTCAGAAAAAGCAAGATTTATAGTGTCGTAGTGAGGAGTGTAAATAGATCACCTGAGAATTATGCTAGTCCGGGATAGTCGTGCATGGTCCACCTTAGAATGCCTCTAATCAAAGAATTCCGTCGACCTGTGTGTCGGCTCATATCCACCACCTCTATGCCAATCCACAACTGATGTAGCTCTTCCAATAGTGGACAAAGATACACATCCATATTCTTCACTTTATATCGCCCCGGCACAATCAAGCTTAGCCATAGGTGCTCCTTCTTCATAGTCAACCACGGGGGAATGTTGTAGTTGACGATGACAACGGGCCATACACTGTAAGATGTTGATCTTTGACCAAATGGATTTACGCCATCCATAGCCAGGCCTAAGCGCAAATTTCGAGCTTCCCTGGCAAAATCCGTCCATGTTCCATCTATATGTTTCCAGGCTGCACAATCTGCAGGAATCCGTAGCACACCATCCGAAGATTTATTCTCCTCATGCCATGATGCTAGGGTAGCCATGGACTTACATTTGAAGAAATGCTTGATGCGAGGAAGCAGAGAAAAATGTCACAAAACCTTTTGCGGAATTTTTGTTCCGTGGAGATCTACTCGATATCTTTCGGAATCACATTTCGGACACTTCTCCATGTCTATGTATTCCCCTCTCAGAAGAATGCAGTCATTAGGACAAGCGTGGATTGAATTGTAATCCATCCCCAAGTTTCATAAAATCTTTCTTGCTTACTCTCGAGAATCTCGTATCACATTATCAACTGGTAGTATGTGCTCTTTGAGCAATCTACACAACATAACAATACAGTACAGTTGTGTAAAAATCTATCAGATCATTATATATTTAGAGTTTTATTACAGTAAACTCATTCTAATAGATCACCTGAAAAGCGCTCTGACGCTAGTGTCACTCCATCCAAACTTTGTCTGCATGTTGAGAAGAACCAAGAGCGCTTTCAATCTAGACACACGTGCTCCATTATACAATGGTGTATCGGCTTCACTTTTCATATCAGCATAGACAAGCCTTTTTGAATCCATGATCGTCTCAATCATTTCATCAATTTCGGGCTCAAACATTGCCTCGTTGGGAATATGGTCTGCATGATCATCCCCCGAGCTGTTAGAGGCTACATCTTGTGGGCTCACATGTGCTGCTTGACCAAAGCGCCTGCGAGAACACGTCTATTGGGTTGCAAGATTACTGTCTGTTGACCAACGTCAGAGTCCGACGAGTTATAATTGGCAACAACTCAATCTATAATAGATGGATCGAACTCACCAAATTCGCGAACGTGATGCAAAGAAACGTGTCTTTTCCGTCGCACTGCATGCTTGAAATGGTTACAAGGACATAAGATCCTCGTTGAGAGATAGGTGTTTTAGTTGGACGGCCCCACATCCTCGTCACTACTCATAATGAGGGCAAAAATCTTATAACCTGGACAACAAATTTAATCTTCTATTGACATTCTTTGTCTTTTATCTCTCTCTCTCTCTCTCTCTCTCTCTCTCTCTCTCTCTCTCTCTCTCTCTCTCTCTTTGTTCACACTGTAAACTACCTCACATTCTCTAGTCATGTCCAATCCCCACACACCTCGGTCCAGAGGTGCACGGAGATCAGAACCACCGGGTTATAATCTCGTCTTTATTGGTCAATGCCTATATTTTTGGGTACAAGAAATCTACACACCCACGTCTAAATGATAATGCATGTAGTGGACAAAACCCCTTTGCCTCTTCTCTAGTTGTAGCATTTCAATGCATCTTAGCATCTTTTCATAGTAGATCTTTGTTTGTAGCATGCAGGAACATCATTCTTGCAATGTAGTTGATGTTTGCTCAAAGCACTTAATTCTTATTCTAGATTTGACGGGATGTGGTGTGTGTGTGTGTGTGTGTGACCCTTGGAATCGTCATCTTGCAACACTAATTTCTGTGTAGGCTCAATTTGCTCTTTCATTAGTTGAACATGACGGCTTATTGTATGGTAGCAGCAGTCGAACATGCAGGTGGAATTGCTGGTCCGCATGGACTGTCGAGGCTGTGAGCGCAAGAAATTTTCTTGCCATTTTCTCGCCATTTCTTCTAACCTTATCTTAAACGATTTCCTCTCCATTTCTTCTAACCTTAAATAACCTAAATCTAATCTAATATAACATATATAAACCTAAATCTAATCCTAATATATAAACCTAAATCTAATATAACGTAAATAAACCTAAATCTAATCAAACGTAAATCTAACTAGAAGTAAACCTAAACCTAATCTAATTTAACTTAAATAAACCTAAATCTAATTTAACGTAAGTCTACATCTAACCTAATCTTTAACGTCTTTTGGGATAGTTTCCTACAACGTTAAAACTCTCTTCTTCTTGTGTGTGTGTGTGTGTGTGTGGGTGTGGGTGTGGGTGTGTGTGTGCCAATAAAAAGAGAAAAATGGTATAACCTTTCTATCACCCAAGTATGGTAGATTGGTTATGCCACTTTTCTCTTGAATAACAAGTCTTGGTTTCAACTCCTCCTCGGCTAGATTTTTAGGTCTCTTTAATTAGTTTCCTACGACGTTAAATTAAACTCTCTTCTTCTCAGGTGTGTGTGCACGCCAATAAAAAAAGGAGAAAAATGGTATAACTTTTCTATCACAGAAGTGTGATAGATTGGTTATGCCATTTCCCTTATGAATAACATGTCTTGAGTTCAACTCCTGTCGACTAGATCTTTAAGGTCTCTAGGGATACTTTCCTACAATGTTAAGACTCTCTTCTTCTTCTTCTTTTCTCTCTCTCTCTCTCTCTCTCTCTCTCTCTCTCTCTCTTTTCCTCTCTCAATGTGTGTGCATTCTTTGATTATGCATATGTGTGTGTGCGCATTTTTGGTTTATGCATGCTCTCTCTCTCTTTCCCTCTCTCAATGTGTGTGTGTGCTTTCTTTGATTATGCATGTGTGTGTGCGCGTTTTTGGTTTATGCATGCTCTCTCTCTTTTCCTCTCTCAATATGTGTGTGCTTTCTTTGTGTATGCATGTGTGTGTGTATTTTTTGTTTATGCTTGTGCTCTCTCTCTCTCTCTCTCTCTCTCTCTCTCTCTCTCTCTCTCTCTCTCTCGTTCTATCTCTCTCTCTCTCTCTCTCTCTCTCTCTCTCAAACACACAATGTGTGTGTGTGTGTGAGAGAGAGAGAGAGATAGAGAGAGAGAGAGGGAGGGAGAAAAAGGGGAAGGGACCATGAGAGTGAGGAGAGGGAAGGAGCATACCTGGCTCTCCTTCCTCTCCTCCTGTGTGTGTGTGTGAGAGAGAGAGAGAGAGAAGGAGAGAGAAAGAGGGGAAGGGAACATGAGAGTGAGGAGAGGGAAGGAGCATACCTGGCTCTCCTTCCTCTCCTTGTGTGTGTGTGTGTGTGGAGAAGAAAGAGAGAAAGAGAGAGAGGGAGAGCGTTACCTTGCTTTCTTGAGTGCGCGTCGAGAACTCAGATCTGAGATCTGAGTTTTCGAACGCTCTCGGTTATTTTTTTAGCCATGTAAACGTCGCTATATGCATCGCTATAGGCATCGCTATGAGTGTCGCTATGTTACAAGTAACATAGCGACGCTCATAGCGACGCCTATAGAGATGCATATAGCGATGCCGTGCATTTTCATTTTTGAGCGTCGCACAATGAGCGTCGCTAATGTTGAGCATGGCTTGTAGTGTCAACTTGTTGAGCGTCAACATGGTCTCTGCACATGTGTCCTTGATCAATATCACCTCAGCTTGCTCTTGTAGCTTCTTGATTTCGTCTGAGTTTTCACGCACACTCATAATTAAGCTTTTGCCTGTTGGGCTGGGAAAGTGCTCATTTCGCCATCCTTTCACTACACTCTTGATATGCATGCTAATGCAACTTACATGTGGCCCTCATGCAACCTACTCATGCTTGCAACAATAGTATCACTCTACTTGCCTTCAGTGCATACATTTTTTACATGAAGAGCCTTAAAAAAGCAAAAAAACGTACGAAGCTTCACAAACCTACACAATTGCAAAAATTTAGAAGACGGTGCCCTTTGCGTTGAATCTTCCCACAAGATCTACGCACTATGCTTCACTTGCTCGGTTGTGATCTCTGCTGTTGTGCCTAAGTGAGTTGTGGGGTCGCCCGCCATGTGGCAAACTGCCATGCCTCAGAGACAGAAGGTGCTCTTAAACCAAGAACCCCCTCAATTAGTTTCAAAGAGACATTATGTGTATATAAACATACGATAGCATTAGCAAGCAAGAAGCTCGACTCGCATTACAATAAGAATGTTATCTGAAGGAATGTGAGAAGTGTTATCTTTTTTGTGCATACGTCTAGTTAAGTCTTTAAAGCCTTTAGAACTGGTTTAGTGTTTCTATTCATGCAGTATGTTTGAAAGCATTACTTGAAAACTGGATAGGGAACTTACTTGTTGTCGTAATCTTCTATAGGGGGAAGGTGAGGCAACTTAGAAGACTTAGTGGAAGATGGAGCTGATGGAGAAGGTACCATTTCAAATTGTGAGAGCTGTTGAGCTTGGCAACAATTTTGTCGTGCAAAAAAGGACCAAATCCATCATCTATTTTCACGACTTGCTAACTAAATTTTTTGTGCAAAAGAAAAACACATTCCACCCTGACATCTTTGAGTTTTGCTCAAAATGAGGCAGTATGCATTTGTCTGTGATCGTATCATCAAATTCTAACAACTGGGACAGTGAACAATAAGCGACTTTGTCTTTTGAAAGTCACTCATTTGTCGACCTAGGTATTAGTTGCCCCAAATTTGGTCCTACCATAAACATTTTTTGGAGCTAAATTGCATAGAGTACGTATAGAAGGTATGAAGAGATTCAACCAAAATCATCCACTACAGTAGGGACGGTCGGGCAGCATTGGCCGCATGGCTTGTAGTAGTGATGGTGGAAACTAAAGTTGTATCAGCAGGTTTGGGTGTTGTGGTGGCTTCCGTCGGCAGGGTTTTCGTCTCCGTATCGTCATCGTCTTTTGAGGAGGCAGGTATGACAATATGGTCGCTTGCAAGGGTAGCAGCACCATGGTCGACTGCTAATAAAAGGACTTCAATTGGAGCAATAAATGCTTCCATGATGACAATGTTAACTTCAGTTGTAACCGATTCGATCAGGTTGGTTGCAAGGATGCCGAGGGTCCCGTCTTGGTCAGGAGGAGCAGGCAAGGGCTTGCCATGGTTGGCATCGCCTGCAACATGCCGTGCTTGAGCGTGTGGGCACACCATCACAAGAATTTCATGACCAATTTCTAGTTGGAAAAGAGACCATTATTCCTATAAAGATTACCAGATTCAACTGTAAATTGAAAGAGGTATTCCCTTTTCCAATTGAGAAATGTGTAGCATCTGAATTTCCATGTTGAAAAGTTTTCCATGATGTAAAATATTTCTAGGTATTTTTGCCGTAAAGAAATCAAGACTTTTCTTCATAGGTTTTCTTCATGCACGTGGTAATCTAATTTTCCTAACATGGAAAAACGCTTCACCCCCAACTTGAAAAGTTTTCCACTTGGGATATTAGAACTTCTACATGGGAAACTCTTTTTCCCATTTGGAAATGCTGGACGCTGACACCATATAAAATATAATTAACGCTAGAGTCAAAATTAAGTTTCCATTAGCATTCAAAATAAATCAACCATGACATTACTTTTAAAGCCACATTTACACCTCATCCCTTAGGCAGTATCCCATGGCCTCATATACCTGCGTTTATCATTATATGTATAATAACACAATGAATGATTCATCTCTTTCACCCATTATCAAAACTTTCTCTATTTCAAGCAAAACATAAATATGAGCACATGTAGAATGAAGAGACAAAAGTTCAAAAGGGTGGAGAATTTGGCAAAGCTTCATTTTTAATTTGATTAAAAATATAGAGGGCGATTAAATAGAAGCTTTAGTGGTAGCAATCCACTCCACATAGGATCTCAAGAGCTCTTCTTGCTTTGATTTGCTAGTGTAATGTTTGAAATGTGACTTGTGAATGCTCTTCAGGTCTCTTACAGCTGGCCAAAGTTGGCCATACATATCATCTACATCATCTAGGTTCAATGCGTCCATTGCAATTGCCTCCATGCGGTCATTGCACAAGACCTCCTCCACAACCTTAAGAATTTAACAAACCAAAAATTAGTAACTTAAAGAAATGCTAATTTACAATCAGCAAGTAATATCATGTGGAGGTTTTACATTTCCTTAATCTCACCTCTTCATCATAGTTATCGTTGAACCTTCGGGGCTTTTTAACAATTCGACACGACCTTGTTGCTATAGGCATCTACACAAGAAAACCATTAATCAAAGTTAATCGTCCTTAAGAATGTCCAAACATTCACAAAATCAAGTTACTAAATTTTCCACTCACTATGGGGTTATTCTCGTTGGCCATAGACGGTGAGATTTTATTGGAGAGATCACAAAGAGGCTACATATGATCAAGAAAATTGATAAACTACCGTACTCATAGCAACATTGGAGTTAATCACAGAGCGTACCTTCCTTCCACTAAGAGCGCCTTCTTTTTCTTTTTAAGGGGCTCCTTGTTAGAGGTGTTCTAAGAGACGAAACTCTCATTAAGTACATGGCATGGACATAAGGATATTATATAAATTTAAAGCTAGTTTAAATCATAGTGGCAATGATTACCATCACTGAAGACAAGCTTGCAAACTTTTTTGTCGGCTTCTTGGTATTTTTTTCTTTATCCTATGAACCAAAGCTAGAATTTAACAAAGAGCACACACAAACCAAGTAAGAATAATTTTTTTATCTGTTTTTTTTAGTGTGTGTTTGGGGGGGGGGGGGAAGAGGGAGAGAGGGAGGTGGGACATGGGGGAAGAAAGGAGTGAAGCAATTTTCTTACACCTCAGGTCTTACTTACAAAACTATTAAATCCTATGTCATCGATCATTTGTTGACAACATTTATCCCTCGGCTTTGAATGTTCGTTACGGCCACCCAAGCATTGCATGTTGAGATCCTCCATTGTTTCATTAGACTCTTGCGAGCCGCTTGAATGAGATAGAATAATGTTTTCCTACAACATTTGACAATCAATTACTAATATACATGAATCAAAATTCAACCTTTTAAAGAATGATAAGTGCTAGATTGCTTTCAACTAAAAATAAGTCATTTGAAAGGGGGGGGGGGGAGAGAGAGAGAGAGAGGCAAAGAGAGTGTCTAACTTTTGCTCCTATCCGCTTGTCTTGTAAACTGGTCCCACCTTGCTGCACAAAGTCCTCAAGACATACATTATAGTCAAAATCATTTTGGATCTCATTAGAAATGGCGTTGACAATTGTGCTTCTATTCAACTGCTCTACATATTTTGAAACTGGCCCAATCATATCCTACAAATGAAATAAAATCCATCAGGTTTCTCATAAATCACAAAATAGCTAGTGTTGTGTAAAGTTAGTGCTCTAGTGTAGAGAGAGGACACATACCAAAGCAAAAGAAAAGAGATACTAAATGAAGAAAAAAACTTGAGCTAATCTACTTGATGTTAAAAAACACAAAGACACGATGGCTATCTTTTCCTATTTTATCATTTTTCCATTTGCATGAATGACCTTTACATTTACACAACAAAACATGACTTACATAAAGCATGGACTTACATTTTGACAAACAAAGACATGATGGCTGTCTTTTCCTATTTAATCATTTTTCCATTTTGCATGAATGACCTTTGCATTTACACAACAAAACATGACTTACATAAAGCATGGACTTACATTTTGACAGAGACTAGAAATATTTTACTATACCACTAGCATTAGAAAAGCATTACAGAAATGAATAATGGTAGAGTGTACTAATTTGTGAGCAAACTAACATCTAGCTTTTACATTGTTCACTTACTCCATTTCCTTAGGACTTTCAATAAGCATTTTTAGAGTGCACACATGGAGTTAAGAGTTAATACACACACACACTACCACACATTTATGTACAAATTACAAAAATGTGATTTGACTTATAGTAAAGCCATTTTCCATATCAATTGAGTTTTGCGTATCTTTGCAAGAAGGATGTATCACGCTAAACTTTTCAATGAGCCCTTTAGTTGAGTGTTGTTCCTGTGAGACACTCACGATGTTTGTGATAGACAATTCCTTCACCAATAACAATAGAACACTATAAGAGTGAGAGATAATGTACACAAGAAAATCTAGAGAAACAAACTAAGTTTTAAAACATGCTAGAATCATGAGATCTTTATAACTTATATGTAGAGATTGACTATTGTGGCGATCTTGAGAGGACTCCAAGAAACCTTTATTGAAGCAAGGATGTAGGACTGCGTAGCTTGCTTGTAATTCTCCCTGCAACCATGCCTCCTAAACAAAATCCATGCATAACTATTTCAAGATGACGTACATTTAAAGAATTGAATTCACTTTTTTTTAATCAAATCACCTCATCACTATCGTCAAGGGCTATGACGCCTTGGACGAGACCCGTGTAGAATGCACCTCGAGGAGGCTCCTCTTTGAGCAATGTTGTTCGACCCAATATTCCCACGAGGGGAACTTTGTGAGGCCTCAATAGTAGGGATGTCATCCATGAGTGACTCATTCTAAAATGAACAATAATTATAGAGTGAAATTAGATCAAGAAGAAACCAATACAAGCAATACTAACAAGAAGTGATGAAACTATATGCATACATGTAATACCGTTTGCGATTCGGTGTGGTTCGAACCAAGACTTTGATCAACATTGTTGTCTTGTGCGTAAAATCTACGCCTCTTTACATCCACCACTCCCTTTCCACACTTTCTGATGTAGTTCCTATGCTCCAAGACCTTCATATACACATCTTCGACTCGCCATGGCAATAGTCCAAGTTTTCCAAAGTCGAGAGGTGGAATGTGCTTCATATTTTCTTTAATGAGTTCGAGAATTTGATTAGACTTTTCTCGACTGTTACGGAGATTGATGGATGAAAAATCCTCTTTGTGTTGCCCGCAAAAACCCATTTCAAACAACTCTCTGATTTTCACCATGCCCTTGTTGAAGGACACCCATGCTTCACGGTACTATTTTATAAGAAAGGATTTTCCAACAGTGGAATACATTTCCTTTACCTTCCTAGGATAGAATATCCTATCGTATGTTATTGGACGTGCACCGTTAATAGGGATTACTACATGACTTGAAATAGAGTCACTTACAAGATCTGGCAAAGTAGTTTTTTCTTGAGGCTGAAGATTGCATTCTATAGCTTCGCTTTGTGAGGTCATGCTCACATTCTGTGAAGTATGAAAGCTTGGTACTGTTATATTCTTTGGAACAAAAGTGGAACCACCTTCTAATACCCTCTTCGACCAACCTACCAAAGCATACATATGGGCCACTGACCTTATGCCTATCTCATTCCAACCTTCAATAGTAAGGTATAAGAGAAGCTTACCATTGATACAATTGAAAAAAATAGAGTCTGTGTGTACTGGGATGTACCACAGAATCTTTCTACAAAATCAACCACTAGTGGTGTGTCCCATGTCATCACCTTATTAAGCTCAAAGTTCAAATGTGGAAAGCTGGAAGCAAAATTAAAAGAATCTCAATCAAAATGAGAACTTACGTTCAAGGAAATATGAGCAGAAAGCAACACTCGAGCAAATGCATGCCTGGCATAGCGTGTTTTAGAAGCCATCGTTTCCTCGAACCACATCAGAGAGCTTGTAATACGGGAACCGGTGTAGAGAGCTCGTAATACAACTTGCTTGTTGAACCACTGGAGAGAGCTTCAACTTGCTGGCTGAACCACTGCAGAGAGCTTGTAATACGAGACCTCAAGTGAGAGAATGTAGCCGCCCCAAGGGAGGTATGAAGGTGAAGCTGAGGGTGGCTGAGACAATGAGGAGATGCAAATTCGTGCTCATTAAAGCTCAACAGGCTTTCAAGATGAACCGCTTACATGGGGAATATATAGAGGAGGAGCAGAATGTTCAAGCTGCATGGGTGCACTCGTATGCAAATACGCAAGGGCTATTGGATTGAGAGAGAGAGAGAGAGAGAGAGAGAGAGAGAGAGAAGGCGCAAGCGGGAGATTAGCATGAGCACCAAATAAACCAGTAAGTGTGTGTGTGTTTTGGGGGGGGGGGGGGATTGGGCGGTAATCATCCAGATTCCAGCTGTGTACTTGACCATGTTCGTGTGTGTGTGTGTGTGTGTGCGCGTGCGGCTTGGTGGGGCCGTGGGAATCGTTAGTGGCTGCATTACATCGTTACACGCAGTCTGGATTGGGAATCCTAAATCCTAAATATGGTATAAGCTAAAAGAGCTCTCTAGAGGAGTCCAGACTCGAGTGGCGCCGCCTGCGCACAGTCGCAGCTAAGAGATCTAGACCTGGCTTTCTGTGCAGCCGCAGCTTAGAGAGAGAAGCTGAAGAAGCAGAAGAAGAGAATATTTCTGTGCCGCAGCTGAGAGAGAGAGAGAGAGAGAGAGAGAGAGAGAGAGAGAGAGAGAGAGAGAGAGAGGTGCTGGCCATTTGGGCGGGACAAGGCGAGTAGTAGGTCCTGGGTCTATTCATGGCAGCAACGCACAGCCAACATTGATTGAAGCATGATGTCGGTGGCAACTAGCACCATGTGGAGACAGAGCAGAGTTCGGGAAAAATCATTTTTCAAAACATACAAAAATCCTTTCGTTGAGTCTGCCTAAAGGAAATTTAAAAAGTAACGGGTATTTTTTTTGGGTTTTTACACTATTTTTCTCTATTTTGGGGCGGAATTTTTCCTTTTCCCTTGTCCTCAACCGGCATTTTTGAAAATTGGAAACGGCACGATATTAAGCTGAAACACATTTTTCCCGAACACTGAGACAGAGGGAAAAAGAGTGAGGATTTGAGGTGCGCACTGGAGCCTGTCGCCTGTGCACAGCGCACCATGGAGACTCGAGAGAGACCTACTTCTTGTGATACAATTGCTTTTTGACAAATTTGTCCCTTGATTGGTGGGGTAGCCCACAATAGCGAGCTGAGGGGAGGACAATTTTCAACTTTCAAGGGTAGCTTTTCCCACCCTCGATTCCTATTTGTTGATCTGCCTAGCTATCGAGTCTCAATAGAGTCCGACCAGTATTCGGGAAAAATCATTTTTCCACAATGCATATTCTCCCTGACCGCCAAATTAAAATATGCCAACGCACCAATATGCCTACTGTACACATTAAATTGAGTTTTCCAACCTCAATAAAAAAGTAAATTGAGGCTTTTTAATCTTCAATTTTAAAATGTATAGAAAAACCTCAAAATTTCTAATTTTTTATGCATAATTACACTCAACCTAGGTGTTTTCATAGGACTACCCTCCTACCCCGCTCACATGCACCTGACTTGATATTGGAGTGCTCAAAATTGCAACCCTTCCCATCCTTCCTCAAATGTCCCAAGCTACAACTCAAAATAAGGAGACAAGATTAATTACTTTCTGACTCTGCACTACATAGCCAACATGCACTAGCTAGTGGGGATGCTCATTCGAAGAGATCCTTGCTAGAAGTTGGAACGTATAGTGTCGAGCTTCCAATAAGAAAGAAGTCATGAATCTGCTTAATGGCCTTATAAGTATCTCCTTCTTAGCCGAGAAATGCCCAAGAAAATTAAAGAACAAAGCCTCTAGTCTAGTTGAGCACAAAGATATGATATATTAACATCGAGAGAGATGGTGAGCTACAATAATAGCTACGAGCTATGATATAAATAATGCACACTAATATGTACTATACATATAGTTTAGTCTGTGAGGTGATAATACTGATAGCACTGCATGCATTGTCTAGTTGAAAAATAGTGAGGTAGTCTAGTTGAAAGCTCATATATGATATATTAATATTGAAAGAGACGATGAGATAGAATAATAAGTTCAAGCTACGATATAAATAATTCACGCTAATAATAAATATGATACATATATTGTACTTGAATAATAATTGAGCATACAAGCGGAAGAAGGCTAGCAAAGTTGTTAATATAACCCTTTTTTGGGTGCATAGTGTATATGTTCTTGATATCCACTACATTGGGTGTAGATTAGAGATATACGAAGATAGTGCATGATAATAATGTTTTACAATAATTATGATACCACATGAAATTATTATGATGATTTAATAATGATGGCAGTACTGCATATACTATTTTCTAGTTGGGAAGTAGTGAGATAGGATATAAACAATAACCTGGCCTACAATGATTATGATACCACATGTATAGATAGACAATGTCCATGCTTGTATATATAAAGCTTTGTATATACATAGACTGTACATATATATAATTAATCGATGGACTTTACCTTCATATTTCAATACGTGCAGTAGGCCTCTTGACTAGTTGGACACTCAGATATATATGATACATTAACATTGATCAGAGAGGTGATGAGCTAAAATAATATTTACGTGCTACGATATAAATAATGCACTCTAATAGTTACGATACATATAGTATAGGGAGATAATGAGTTAGCATGTAACTTGTAAGTTAGAAGATATAAACACTAACCTACAATGATTACGATACCACATGTATAGATAGACAATATTAACATGTACATAGAATGTCAACTTATAGATAATTAATTGATGGACTTGCCCTTCATATTTCAATACATGCGATCTATAAACAAATAATGTGAGGTAATAATGATACATGCATGCCTAGGCCTCTAGTCTAGTTGGACACTCATATATGATATATTAACATCGAGAGAGATGATGAGCTACAATAATAATTACGAGCTACGATATAAATAATTCACACTAACAAATATGATAAATATAGTCTAGTTGAATAATGATTGAGCATATAAGGAATAATAGGCGACAAGAGTTGTGAATATAACCCTTTTTGGGTGGATAGTGTACATGTTTCTGATATCCACTACATTGGGTGGAAGTTAGATATATAGGAACGTAGTGCATGATAATAAGGTTTGGCAAAAACTATGATACCACATGAAATTATTATGACGATATAATAATGATGGCACTTCATGTATTGTCTAGTTAGGAAGTAGTGAGTAGGATATACACAATAACCTAGCCTACAATGATTATGATACCACATGTATAGATAGACAATGTCCATGCTTATATATATGAAGCTTTGTATATACATAAACTGTCAATTACCTATATATTATTAATTGATAGCCTTGCCCTTCATATTTCAATACGTGTGATCTTTGATTAAATAATGTATGCAGGATAATAATGATGCATGCCTAGGCCTCTTCACTAGCTGGACACTCAGGTATGATATATTGACATCCAGAAGAGGTGATGAGCCACATTAATTTTTGTGAGCTACGATATAAATAACGCACTCTAATAGTTACGACACAGAAAGTCTAGCTAGACAATGAGTTAGGATACAACTTGTAAGCTAGAAGAGTTTTGATGGCCCTTCTTTGGGTTGATAGTATTGCACATGTTTAAGATGTCCACTAGATAGGGTGTAAATTGGAGATAAGAAGATAGTGCATGATAACAAGGTGTTGTCATCAATATAATTAATCTCTAACCTTTTGAAAGTATTTTTCAACTCAATTTGGCCACTTTAGTATGGGGATAATAATAATACATGCTTAGGCCTCTAGTCTAGTTGGACACTAAGTATATTAACATCGAGAGAGATGATGAGCTACAATAATAACTACGACCTACAATATAAATAATGCACACTAATCATTATGATACATATAGTCTAGTAATTGGATAACTATCTAGCATATAAACAACAAGCTAGAGTCGTTGTGATACTTATTCTTTGGGTGGATAGTGTACATGTTTCTGATATCCACTAGATAGGATGTAAATTAGATATATAAGAGGATAGTGCATGATAAAAATTATGATACGACATGTACTTATTATGATGATCCCAACTATATATGATGCGATAATAATGATAGTATTAACGTGCATATATTGTCTAGCTAGAAAGTAGTAAAAATGGATATAAGCCCTAAACCTACAGTAATTGTGATCCACATGTATAGATTGACAATATTAACATGTATGTAGAATGTCAACTTATAGATAAGTAATTGACAGACTTGCCTTGAATATTTCAATACATGCGAACTATAAATAAATAATGTGAGATAATAATGATACATGCATGCCTAGGCCTCTAGTCTAGTTGAAAACTCATATATAATATATTAACATCGAAAGAGACGATGAGCTACAATAATAAGTTGAAGCTACGATATAAATAATCACGCTAATAATAAATATGATACATATATCTAGTTGAATAATAATTGAGCATACAAGAAATAGAAGCCTAGAAGAGTTGTTAATATAACCCTTCATTGTCTACTTGGGAAGTAGTGAGATAGGATATAAACAATAACCTGGCCTACAATGATTATGATACCACGTGTATAAATACACAATGTCCATGCTTGTATATATAAAGCTTTGTATATAAGTAGACTGTACCTATATATAATTAATCGATTAACTTTCCCTTCATATTTCAATACGTGCAATCTATGAATAAATAATAATTACGAGCTACAATATAAATAATTCACACTAATCATTACAATACATATAGTCTAGTAATTGGATAAGGATCTAGCATATAAACAACAAGCTAGAGTTGTGTGTATACTCATTCTCTGGGTGGATAGTATACATGTTTTTGTTATCCACTAGATAGGATGTAAATTAGTAACTATGATACCACATGAAATTATTATGTCGATATAATAATGATGGCACTGCATATACTATTGTCTAGTTGGGAAGTATTGAGATAGGATATAAACAATAACCTGGCCTACAATGATTATGATACCACATGTATAGATAGACAATGTCCATGCTTATATATATAAAGCTTTGTATATACGTACGTAGACTATACCTCTATATAATTAATCCACATGGGATCTATGAATAGGTAATGCGGGATAATAATCATACATGCTTAGGCCTCTTGTCTAGTTGGACACTAAGCTATGATATATTAACATTGAGAGAGATGATGAGCTACAATAATAACTACGACCTACGATATAAATATTGCACACTAAAAATTACGATACATATAGTCTAGTAATTGGATAACAATCTAGCATATAAACAACAAGCTAAAGTTGTTGTGATACTCATTCTTTGGGTGGCTAGTGTACATGTTTCCTATATCCACTAGATAGGATGTAAATTAGAGATATATGAAGATAGTGCATGGTAATAAAGTGTGATAGCAATTATGATACCACATGTAATTATTACAATGATCCCAACGATATGTGATGCCATAATAATGATGGTATTCACGTGCATATATTGTCTAGCTAGAAAGTAGTGAAAATGGATATAAACCCTAAACCTACATTAATTTTGATCCACATATATAGATAGTTAATATTAACATGTACGTAGAATGTCAACATATAGATAACTAATTGACAGACTTGCCTTGAATATTTCAATACATGCAATCTATAAATAAATAATAATGATACATGCATGCCTAGGTCTCTAGTCTAAAAAAACTCATATATGATATATTAATATCAAAAGAGACAATGAGCTAGAATAATAAGTACAAGCTACGATATAAATAATTCACGCTAATAAATATGATACATATAGTCTATAAGTTGAATAATGATTGGGTATATATATAAGCAATAATAGGCTACAAGAGTTGTGAATATGACCCTTTTTTGGGTGGATAGTGCACATGTTTCTGATAACCACTACATTGGGTGTAATTTAGAGATATAGGAACGTAGCGCATGATAATAAGGTATGACAATAACTAGTGATAGCCATTTTTCGGCTCTTTGTAATTGCCACAGTGAGTTACCTCACCCTACCAAAATCACCCAAACACTGTGGCTATCCCTACCATTTCATTGTACATAGGCGTGCGTGAGTCACGGGACTTTTCCCATATCTTCTTAAAAAACCCTCAATTAGCTAGTCATTGGGCTAGTTGGGCCAAAACAAAATTAAATAAAAAATAAAAAATATAAGTATATTATGACCCATGCGTATGTAAATATTTCTTTGTATATAGGGCCTAAATAAAAGATTTTTTCATAATTATTTTGGTATTTATTTAAATATTTCTACCTAGGTGTGTGTTATTTATGCTCTGTACATTGCCTCACCACTACCACAATTTTTTCTTACCATTTTTCATACTCTTTATTCCATATAGAAATATTTTCATGTAAGCTTCTCTTATATTTGGTGTAACTCCACCCCAACAAAAATCCAAAAAAACTAGTTTTATTTATGCGTACATTTTTTCACTATTGTGATTTTTCCCTTCCTACATCTATTTTGTTTTTTTTTTTCTAAAAAATTAGAACACCAAAAATATTTATCTTTTTATGGTAGCCTCATAATGAGAGAGATTTCTTTTGACCCCTTTATATTTTTTTCCACTTATATTATTTATATTTGACATGTACATATTTTTTAGACCCCTCAATATTTGATTTTCTTAGTTGTACTATTCACTTATATCATAATCTCAACAATATCTTCAATTATAGACCTACCAAATAAGGTCAAGGGTAGGTGGCGTGCATACATGCACTATGGAGGGCTCACTCTTGGAGGTATTCAAAAGAATCATCCAAAGAAGGACCCCACAAGGACCTTGTGCAATGGAAAAAAGCGGTCGGTTTTGCTGAATTTTTAAAGTTCACTTGCTCTCCGAATTTGAAAAGGTGATACAAACAAAAGTTGTAGCTCGTGGGCTGAACTTTTGCCTCAAATTTTTTCATATTTTTTTGAGCTATGAGCTGTGAGCTATGATTTTATTAGTGGACCCCAATTTTCCCATGTTATGCAGCCACACTCTCTCTTCCACTTTATCATTTTCCTCTTTCACACACACTTCTCCACTCATCATCCCCACCTCTCTCACCCCTCCTCTCTGCACCCTACTCACCTTCTCCTCAACCTTGAAGAATAAGAGAAACCATGGTGAACTCATACCTCCCACACACAATTCCATTCCAAAATTGACCACCTAGTCTCATTTTTCCTCCTCCAAATTACCCATATCTTTCAAAAAAACCACAAAATTCAGCCTCTTCTCTTAAAAGACAGCATCATGGTGGTTGATTACTCAGCTTCAATTACCTTGTCTCTCAAGGAAGGTCAAGAGTGGAGAAAAAATGTACCGTCAAAGCTAGTGGACCGTCAACAAGCGTCAAAATTGGCCCTACTCAAGACACTTGGAGCATCAACCTTGTAAGAAATCCACCTTTTCTTACCTCTTAAGAGTTTTTCTTCCTTATTTGTATCCTACATGGATACTCCCATTGTAAATATCCAATTCCATTTGTAAATTAATACTAACTCTACTAACACTAATCCACTATGAAAAGTCCTATCACCTCCATTTCTCTCCTCTCTCTTTCCCCACCAACTTCTTGATAATTCCAAGCAAAAGAAATTAGATAAATTTCTGAAAATCTAACCCAACCATGGTTAGAGGAGTAACCCTAGCCTTCAAAATTGCTATAAAAGGAGGGTGTAGCTAGCACAAAAAGGGGGGAGCCATAAGCAAGAGCACTATGCTATAGCTTGAGAAGCCAAGCTCAACCTCTCTAGAAGGAGCTCTTGAGTGGAAGCTCATTGTCTTATGCATGTGCATGTGTTGTAATAGGGGATTAGCAAGGGAAATCTATGCCATTGTAAGAGAGAGAGTGATCATTCAATTGAGAGTAGGAAATCTATCATTTCTCCTACTAGTGTAAGCCCAACATTTGCTGAATCAAGGAGGGTGGATTTGGACTAAGCTTGGATATTTTGTCTCCCTTCCAACGTGAAGTAATGGACAACAATGATGCGTAAGTGTCTTGGTGTTTTTTGTTAAGTTCTTGATAGCTTGTCTCTGGTGTTGTCATCAATCTAGCCATAAATCCCACATACTGTAAGAGGGCGACAGGGTGGAGAGGACTCCCCTGGCTTTAAGACAGTTATTGGGGTGGCTTTTCTTGTGATGTGTTGTGGTGAAACGCAAGCTATGTTGAACAAATATTAATTTCACTTTGATTTGTCATGACAGATTTGTAAGAAGGTATTAATGCAACAAGCACCCCCTCCCCCTTTCTCTCTCTTTCTTAAATATATAGTTGTGTTTTCTTGATCATTGCCGATACGTTTCAAAGTAGCCCGAGCACTATCTCTCTCTCTCTCTCTCTCTCTCTCTCTCTCTCTCATGTTTTAGTGTGTGAGAGTGTTCCATTGGTGTTAGGGTTAGTGTTAATTCCTTGCTTGTTTGTGGGTTGCTCTAACGATTCTCCTCTTTTGCGTCCTAGTTCGCTCTTAAACTAGGTGGTGCCCCTTGTGTAGTTGGGATTTGGCTGTGGGTTTGTTGTTTTGGTTTGTGTTGTGTTGTGCCCCAGCCCCATTGAGCAGCACGGGAGCCTTGAAGGGTGTCTAGAGGTTGCTCTTCTTGTTGCCCGCCCCGGACCGCCTCACTAGGAAACCACATGAAATTATTATAACGATATAATAATGATGGCACTGCATGTAGTACTGTTTAGTTGGGAAGTAGTGAGATAGGATATAAACAATAACCTGGCCTACAATGATTATGATACCACATGTATAGATAGACAATGTCCATGCATGTATATATAAAGCTTTGTATATACGTACATAGATTATACCTATATATAATTAATCCATCGACTTGCCCCTAAATTTCAATACCACTATAACATATGCGCGGTATTATCGCTCACATTACTGCAAAAAAACAAACAAACTTGAAATATAAAAAATCCTGTACGCAGCAAAGCTGGCGGTAATGGTCTAGCGGTAATGCATGCGGCAATATTTCCGCAAATATTACCGCTTGCTGTGCTGCAACAGTACCCTCACATATTACCACGTCAGGCTTATCGTGAGCATTACCGTGAAGGGATTTATTATAAAAAAATAGATGACCGTTTGGATTGTCCTTTGCAGGACCATCCAAAAGGTCATCTATTTTTTTTATTTATTTTAGTTATTTTGCAAAATTATTATTAATTACAACAAAATATCACAACTGGACAATACATTGAGCCAAAAAAAGATTGATAATTTCATTTACATAAGTGGAATTGCAATTGGAGGAGGTATTGAGCCAAAAAATGATAGGTATTGCATTTACATAAAGGGCAAAAAAAGCCCACGTGTACAAAATAGAGTATGGTCATGTGGGATAGGGCAAACGGGGCCCGCGTATACAAAATAGAGGATGCTCATGGGGGAGTTGGCGGCATTTCACGTGGAACTCCTTGACTCTGCAAAACCATAAAAAAGAAACAATTAACACTTTGTTATTTAATATTTGATATAAAATCAACAATTTGAATATTTAGATAAGATTGAACTTACATGTTGCAGACTTCTGCACGCATTTTCGAACTCCTCTCGAGAGATCATTTGATTTTCAAACAACCAACACCAAGTTTGATACTCGGTATGGTTCTCTCTATATCTCTGCACTTCTCTGGTCGGGCGACTCATGGTAATGCTATACTGACAAAAAATAGCAACCAATTAATTAAATGAAAAACATTAGATTTTTTACAATAAAACAAATATTTGTACTTACATATTTGTCTTTCCAAGCCGTTTTTCCTCCCGAACCATAATGCGTAGGAGTCTGATGGGATCTGGCCTCAACTTGACGCGTATACATCCTCGCATCGGTTGCCCTTTCGTCCTCTTTCTCGCCCATAGCGGTCTCCCACTCCACATCATGGACATTTCCTTGCGAATAGCTATGCTCTAGAGACTCCATTGTCTTCTTTGCCGCTCTCCTCACACTAGATTTTTTGTTCTTCAAAAATGTTTTGACATGCTCTTGCAACCATTGCCTTGAGAATTGTTGCCCCTCAGGGTTGGGGAAACGCATGTGCATGGTTGTCTCTATATATGTGAGGTTGTAGGGATCTTGCTGATCAAATTTAAGAAAACAATTGATATATGTGGAGTGGATTAATTGGTTGATGTGTGTGCGGAATCTCCTGCCCTGTGCTGTCCCGAGATCCACCATACCTCCTCTATGAACCTAGTAGTATAACCCGCGAGCATCTGGTGAAGGCATGTCATGGTCCTCATCTTCTGCTGAAGCAGGGAGCGGTGAATGTGGAGGAGAATCTGTAGTAATTCCCCCCCCCCCCCCCCCCAAAACAACAACTAGCTCCGCTCCCTCGTAAAGATCGACCGGCGCTAGCGCGCGAGCTGCCCTAACGCTGACTGCCAGAAGAGCGCCGATGTGAATGTGGGACAGAAGGTGGGATAGGTGATGGATAGGTGGACGCCCGTGGCGTCGGACCCTGTGGCATCGCACCCAACGGCGTCGGACCCTGGGGCGTTGGACCCTGTGAAGGAAAAGCTGAACCTGGAGTTGTAGCTGGAAAACTCTGCAGGTATGGAGTGCCACCAGTCGGAGTAGAGACCTCTGATAATCCAAAAGATGCTAGCTGCACCGGTGAATAGCGTTGTGTAAGGGTCTACTGTGAACCTAACCACTCAGCCCGAAGACGCAATGCCCTCTCCACATCTGGATCACTCACAGGTACGGCAGTGGACCCACCTAGAGCGTCCCGAAACCAGCCGAACCCTGATGATGACTGCTGAGGCGACGGTTGTGAATGATAGACAGAGAGAGCGTCGGGATATGACATCCCGTCTGCCATGAAATCCTCAATGTTACGAAAGCGTGGTGTGGAAGAAGAAGACATGGTCTTCATTTATTACGACAAAGATTAAACTAGGGTATAAAATTTGAATATATGATTAAAACTTTACACATCGATTTTTTTCAAACATTGGATTTTGTAACATTGGATTCTCTATAGTATCCAATGTTGAAAGAATCCAATGTGGAAAGAATCCAATGTGTGTCTACAACCTATAAAAGAGTTTTGCAAAGCCTCGAGTGCTAATGAGATATTAGTATGTGTATTGACTAATAAGAGATTATTGTGTTTATGATTAGTGTGATCGATTGCGTGATCACTTGGACGGTCATTGGAGCCTAATACGTCACCTACGACTTAATCATGGAGGTATGTTTCTGTTTTTGTGTTGATTGTTGTTTAATTTAACATAATCAGTGTGTGTTTTAGTGTTGGCTTGTTTAATTGGCTTCTGCACACACTAATTAGTGTGTGTTAACATACACTAATTAGTGTGTGCATTGGCTTGTGTAATTGTCTTGTGCACACACTAATTAGTGTGTTTTAACATACACTAATTAGTGTGTGCATTAGATTGTGCATACACTAATTAGTGTGTGTTAACATACACTAATTAGTGTGTGCATTGGCTTGCGTAATTGGACTAATCACACAATAATTAGTGTGTGCATTGGCCAATTCCATTGGTCAATGCACACACTAATCACACACTAAATAGTGTGTGTATTGACCAATCACATTGGCCAATGCACACACTAATCACATACACTAAATAATGTGTGTATTGGCCAATCCAATTGACCAATGCACACAATAATCCAAAACTAATTAATGTGTGCATTGACCAATCACATTGGCCAATTCACACACTAATAGCACACTAATTAGTGTGTACATTGACCAATCACATTGGTCAATGCACACACTAATCACACACAAATTAGTGTGTGTTAATGAGCACTAATTAGTGTGTGCATTGACCAATCACATTGGCCAATGCACACACTAATAACACACTAATTAGTGTGTGCATTGACCAATGTGATTGGTCAGTGTACACACTAATTAGTGTGCTATTAGTGTGTACATTGGCCAATGTGATTGGTCAATGCACACACTAATCACACACTAATAACACACTAATTAGTGTGTGCATTAACCAATCACATTGGCCAATGTACACACTAATAGCACATTAATTAGTGTGTACACTGACCAATCACATTGGTCAATGCACACACTAATCACACACAAATTAGTGTGTGTTAATGAGCACTAATTAGTGTGTGCATTGACCAATCACATTGGCCAATGCACACACTAATAACACACTAATTATTGTGTGCATTGACCAATCACATTCGCCAATGCACACACTAATTAGTGTGTGCATGGCCAATCCCAAATTTAACATATTAGGTTATGCAAGTAATAAAATCTAACAAGTTTAGATTTTTCAAGTAACTAATAATTAACAAATTTAAGTTTTGGTGTACACTAATTAGTGTGTGCATTAGAATAATGCACACACTAATTAGTGTGTGTAAAGAACACATGCACTAATTAGTGTGTGTAATTAGTGTGTAAAGAACATACACATGCACTAATTAGTGTGTGTGTATGCATGTGTGCATGCGTGTGTATAAGTGTATGCATGTGTGTATGCGTGTGTGTGTGTGTGTGTATGCGTGTGAAAAAATCAAAAAACATAACAACAAAACTTACATGGAATTGAAGCGCTTGTTGGGAGAGGGTAGGAGAGTGGAAGAGTAGAGATGATGGAGAGTAGAAGAGTAGAGATGGAGGTAGAGCTCAAGGTTGTGAGGTTCGCGCTCTCGGCTTCTGTGGAGAAGACGATGAAATTCGAATTTTAGGGCTTTGAACTTCGTGGGGCACGCGGGTGCCCCTATATATAAAAAAATTTGAAATTTGATTTTTCGCTTCTATTACCGCGAGCATTACAGCGTCTCTTACCGCAAACATTACCGCGTATATTACCGCGGCGCAAATTCGGGCCAAATAAACAGATGGCCACGTTCTAACATTATTACTATTGATCCTCACAATCTATTGGTACAATGTTTTTTATAAAATATATATAAAATGAAAGTATTTCTAGTACTTTGAAATTGACATTTTTACCTAAATGGTTAATTTTTACTTTTTACTGATATTTTATTCACATTCTTTGGTAATTTGATTTTAATTAGTGTATGTAATTTATTAATGTAGGTTGCTTGGGATGATTTTGGCCCGTCCACTGAACCGGATAGATCACGGTGGTTGGCGGAGCGATTACCATGCCCATGTGTGCGGTGCAAATGTGCCATTGCTCGACTTCGACGGATATGCTTGAGCCATGTAGAAGATTATGGACTATGGGACGATCCTCGCAAGCGTGCGCGGATGGAAACAAACGATCCGCGAATTGTTGCGGCTATTGACGTCACCCCACATTGGCGTGTGGTTGGTGAAGGAGGGGAAAGGAGGGTGCAAGAGCGCATGCGCCAGGAATCTTTTAGAGAGGGAGGAAGCACATCAAATCAGCCAAGTACTGCTGCTCCCTCTTATCTGAGTGACCACATCCCCTCTCCTTATGTGGATGCAGAAGACGACCATTTGCATAGAATGGTTGAGGATCTCTTTGCACGAGAGGAGGAGCATGAACCAGAGTGTGCATGCGAAGAAGCTTCCGAGTGAACGAGGAGTGAGCTACTCGATTCGGCACACACCGCACTATATGATAGATGCTCTTACTCCATTTTAAGGGCTTCTCTCGAAGTCCTTAACCTTCAGGCGATGTTTGGATGGAGCAATGCTAGTGTCGACACACTTTTGAGGTATGTTTACAGATTGTGAAGGATGCTTGTGGAGTGCATAAATTAGCTTCTAATGTACTTTCTTCTTGTGATAGGTTGCTAGGAGAGATGCTGCCAGCTGGCAATCACATGCTAGAGAATAGACGAAAAGCCCGCGAAGTGGTGACTGCATTCGGTATGGATTATGATCGCATTCAAGCTTGTGTGAACGATTGTGTGCTCTTTCGTAATGAGCATGCCGATTGTGACACATGTCCATCGTGCGGGGAGCCTAGGTTCAAAGAAGGAATGCAGAGCAACAGAATTCCACGTAAAGTTTTGAGGCATTTTCCACTCATCCCTCGCATCCAACACATGTTTAGATCGAAGGGTACGAGCGAGATTTTGAGTTGGCATGCAAAAAACCGCTCCACAAATGGTATTATGAGAGTGCCAGCTGACTCACCAGCGTGGAAGCACATAGAGGACATATGGCTAGAGTTCAGGGATGAGCCTCGTCACTTAAGGATTGGGTTAGCTAGTGATGGAGTGAATCCATTTGGGCACCGCTCTACTTCATGGAGCACTTGGCCGGTGGTTGTTGTAAACTACAATATTCCGCCTTGGGAGGCAACAAAAAAGGGAAACATTTTACTATCACTTCTCATTCCAGGAAAGCACAAGGTAAAAAGCATGGATGTATATCTGCAGCCTCTTATTGATGAGCTTCAAGAACTATGGAGAGGCATAGATGTCATTGACATTTCACAGCCACCACAAGACCGCAATGCCGTCATCAAGTGCATCCTCATGTGGACCATGCATGATTACCCAGGATTTGGAGAGGTATCTGGTAAGTATGCACATGTTAATTGTACTCTTTGCTTTAGGTTTATCGTCTCATGTGTAACGTTTGTTTACCTCTTGGCAGGATTGGCAACATCTGGACATAGTGCGTGTCCCACTTGTGGCCCTTCCCTTGTACGTGACAGAGAGACCTCCTCTTCTTGGGAAGGTGATCTATCCCAACAACCATCGCTTCCTACCTCCTTCACATCGTAGATATGCTCCCCCTATCAATGGAGTGCAGCCATTCCATTGGAACATGGCTGTTTGGGCGAAGCATTGGGAGGAGCATCATGGTACCTCACCGCCTCCCAATGGGTTGCCAAAGGGTATGTCGAGGTACTCAATCTTCTTGTCGCTCCCCTATTGGGCTTCGTTGAAAATTCAGCACTTATTGGATGCTATGCATGTATTCAAAAATGTTGGGCAAGCTATATGGGATCACATAATTGGCAAGAAGGATTCATTGGGTGCTAGGGAAGATTTAAGAGCCATTAGACGTCTCCCCCCTTCAGTCACACTCTGCATGGGGGAGCGGGGAAAGATGATTCTCCCAAAAGCACCGTGGATAATGTCAAAGGCAGACCAAGAGTGGACAAATCAAGTTATTGCATCCATCAGAACTCCAACGGGATATATGCGGTCACTCAAAGGTGCTTTCACAAAAACCAAAAAGGGTGGCTCCACTCAATTGTATGGATTGAAATCCCATGATTGGCATAAAATCCTTCAGGTAAGAGTAGAACAATTTGTGGTGTTTATGTGTCCTTATATATAGGTTGACATTCACTAAGATGTTTTATTGCTTGTAGTTTGTACTTCCCATAACTATTAGTGGTTATGGGGACACTAACGTGAAGGCTGCAATATTCAAAGTGGGTGAGATTGTGAGGTAATGGGTTTTTTTCAAGTACTATATCATGTTGTGCATGCATGAACTTTGGAATTTTTTTTCATCTACTATATAACGTTTGCCCTATAGATTTGTGAGCTCCAAGGAGATAGAAGTAGAAGCCATACCAGTAGCCCATCAGCTAGTAGTAGAGGCAGTGTGTGCTATTGAGGATGCATTCCCACGTACAATCCTTGTTAGCCAAATACACCTATTGCTTCACCTTGTTGAGGAGATTGCCATTTGTGGGGTGGTTCACTCTAGATGGATGTTCTTCTTGGAGAGATTCTTGAAGACTTTAAAGGATTTTGTTAGATTGAGGTCACAACCGGAGGTATGCAAAATAAATACAATATAGATAGCATTTAAACACCATGGAGTTACTAATAAAAATATGTGGTTTTAATGTTTTCAGGCGAGCATGGAAGAAGGTTGGGTGGTGCAAGAGGCATTTGTGTATGTCTCACAGTATCTCATCACAGTGGATCCATCATTGCCTCGTCTGTGGAGTGAAGAAGAGGATCCTAGGAAGCACTCAACCATTCCCAGTGGAAAAGGTTCACTCTTGGTCATGGATAGAGAGTTTCATGCCATAGTCAACAACTACTCTTTACTCAATGCCACTATCATGACCAAATGGGTCAATATGTACTTGGAAGCCCGCGCAGCTAGAGAAAGGGATAGAGATGCATGGAAGAGGTCCCATGGAGGTAGACGTGCACCTCCTTTTCCTAAAGAGCTTGCAAAATATCCTGACTTGATTCAAGTAGAGTGGATCCATAATGCCATGACCAATGCCAAAGCACAAGGAGAACAAATAAGCCCTAAAGAATGGG
Organism: Adiantum capillus-veneris; assembly: GCF_014529385.1. NCBI lineage: Eukaryota > Viridiplantae > Streptophyta > Polypodiopsida > Polypodiales > Pteridaceae > Adiantum > Adiantum capillus-veneris. Next base: position 112,225,552 of record NC_140947.1, on the reverse strand, counting down.
AGTATGCGCGAGGATTCTTGCGCAAAGTGAGTGTGTATATGGTATGTATGCATGTATGCAAATCACTTAATGAAATGCGATGTAACCTCTTATGCATTGTGATTGTAGGGTCTCATTTTCAACTCCATTTGATCCGAAGGCCGACATTTTCGCACCCGCAAGATAGATGAGCGTCGGACCACTAATGATTGTGGCTGAAGGAGATCGGGGAGCACCACAGACGGAGAGTGAGAGAGAGAGAAGGAGACACACAACACAGATATGGGTGGGGAGACTCGAAGAGTGAGCAGCCCCCTATACACTTATGCTATGTATAAGGTATACAATTCAGTGGGCGCCCAGACTCTAGGCGGCCGAGCAAGGCATAGACGCCTATACCCCAACAACCTCCCACTTAAAGGCGACTATGCCTTTAAGCAAGAGAACCTAGTCTAAATACTACAAAATGCGAGAGAAAACCGCTCTCAACTGATGCCCACTGGCTGGCTGTGATCGTGTGCATCCGGCTGTCCTGCTCCCGTGTAAGTCCATACACCACCAGACGTACCACACACGTACTGCAAGTATGTATGCAATACCTGCATATCTCCCTCGTGCACTATGCCATCATCATTCAACAAATGACTGATAACCCCAACTGCAAATGCTCCCACTGCAGCTGCGATATCCGGTCTCAAGATCAGCATCTCATACATGAGACCACCGAATGCCGATGCAATGCTAGCGGGCCGTGCTAGCTCTACGGAGCATGCATCAACATATATATCCCTGGCAATAGGCATCTCTGATTGACAAGGCGTGTCAGCCACATGCATCTCCTGACTGTCCGCAAAAGATGCATCAACCTGTCGTGCAACCTCAGAGCAAACCAGTTGCTTTAGGTGTCTGATGGAAGACATATCCTGCACAACTATATCCCCATGCTCACTGTCGAGCATAGAAAGGAATGACTGCATAATCGCTGACATCTCAGCCTCCTCTGCAATCATCCACTGCAAACATGACCACTCAATCTGCTGTGACTCACTAGAGCTCTCATGCTCTAACTCTGTATGCATAGACTCTTGCACAACGTCCTCCTGTCGTGACTCACTAGATCAAGACCGCTCTAGCTGTCTATCTTGCATAGAAGTATCTCGCACAACTGACTCTCTGCTTTGCTCAGTCACTAGCAAAGCATGCATGTCTGACTCTGTCACCTCTCTGTGTGACTGCTCAAGTCGTGCCCCAACTGTGTGCACAACGAGCTCACTACTCTGCACTCCATGCAAAGCATCCTGCAACCCACAAGAAAAAGAGACTCGCCTGCTCTCTCGCTCTCCACCTGGTTGCGTGATCACAGAGACAACACCGTCTCTCTCGTGATCCACATGCAATGGGTAACCTGTACCACTCCTGGCACCTCTCGCAATCACTAGCGAACCCAAATGCATCACAAAAGATCGCTCAAGCAGCGATACCCGACATCCACTATCCCGTAACTGTCTGACTAAGATCAAATCCCATCTCAGATCTGGCACATAACGCACATGACGCAGGGTAAATCTCATACCACTAGTCAAGGACAAACATACGTCTCCTATACCCTCAATGTCATACACAGCACCATCAGCCATGTGCACACAACCAAGTCTCCCACTAGAAAATGTGCTAAACCACTCACGATGCGACGTGACATGGAAAGTAGCATCTAAATCTAGTAACCAATGTGAAGACAATGTGCAATCCACTACAAGAGGTTGTGTGCTCTTGTGACGCTGTTAGCAACGGAAATACACTGGGTTTTTATAACCCTCGGCGTCGCTAAAACCGTCGCTAATAGCATCGCTATATGCGTCGCTATCACCGTCGCTATGACGATCGCTATAAGCGTCGTTGTATAGCGACGGTCATAGCGACGGTGATAGCGACGTTTACACAGAAGTCTATAGCGACGCTCCAGAGCCATAAATAGCGACGGTTATTGCGACGCCCGAGAGAAATTTTTTTTGGTGACAGGGCATTGAATGCTCTGCCACCCATCAACCATATTGTACTTGATTCACTTTTTAAAAAAAGTGCAAGGGTAGATAATAGACCCAACTAGTCACCCACAAGACGCATTGTTTGCAAAATTGACAAGCGTAAAATTGACAATTGTACACATCATAGGCAAAATGAATTGATTGGAAAATGTAATAATGACAATTGTACAACATCATAGGCATAAAGAATTGATTGGCAAAATGACCTGCGGTGACAAATGTAATAATATACATGGTTCAAAAAGACGTATAAAATCCGTCTCATGATACATAAGCTATGAGAAACCCTAAACTAATGCTATCTAGCTACGGCTAAACTGACGTCGTCTAGTCAGACATCTCATCGCGTCCAAGCGGCGTATCTATCGGATTCTGCAAAAAAAGACAATAAGACAGCTTTCAGTAAGTATAAACATATAACGACATTTATAAAACAATACAAAAAATAGAAAAGAGTAAACCCTAATACTAACCATGTCGCCGCGAGAACTGAGAATGTCCATCAGGGCGTTTAAGCCCTTCCTACCTGCGTACTCGCGCTCGTACGGTGTGGGATCACGTCCTGTCATCGACCACTGTCAAAACATACAAAGAATTCATTATGTTAGAATTAAAAAACTCATAAACCCTAAACTATCAAACATAAAGAGCAATGCGAAAACACTTACAAAATCGGCCTCAAATGATGCCCATCCACCGCTCCCCAAGTGGTGCGAGCTCCCTGCCTCTACTCGCGCTCTGGCTACATCCTTTTGTTGCTTCCACTTGTCGGGATTCTCGTGCGCTGCTTTCTTCGCATTCTTCCAATCTTCTTTGGCCAGCCAATCTGGCCTGTTCCACCCATGCTTGATTGCTTTTTGCACTTTGGAACGCTTGTGTTTGCAGTATTCGCGCATTCGAATCTTCATCGGGTCTTCATTGAAGCGCTGATCCCATGTTGGAACGGGAAACTCATCATGAAGTATGCTGATGACTCTGTTTTTCGAATCACTTGGTACTTCACTCCATTTTTTTAGTATGTAGTGTCTAAACAGCTGAGAGCAAAGACCATGCATGTGCGAGATCACCTTCTTGCCGTCATCATCCATGATGATGCCGCCGCTGAAGTCGACAGAGTAAGGCAAGCCCTCTGCCGGTGACGTGTGAACCTGGGTGTCCCGGTAGGGGTCTCTAGCGGCGTGTCGATGGGGGTACGGACGTCAGGTGTCTCCACTGGCGTCTGGGCCCCGAAGCGAGGAGTGTCGAGTGGGGTGGCTCCTGGTGGAGTCAGTAGAGGTGTGTAGCCGCTAGGAACAGTCAGCCGTGCAAAACCTGGCGTAGATGGCGATGTTATGGCTGGTGTGGGGGCGGGCAAAGAAGGGGAGGGTAAAGAGCCTCGTCGAACACGAGGCGGTGTGGAGGCATCGGTGGCAGAATCCCCACAACAACCGCCACCGCCACCACTAGAGCGCTGGTGTCTAGACAAGTGTGAAGCTCGTCTCGTCGACGCCGAAGCTTCGGAGCGCGCCGAATGCTCCGAAAGAGAGGGAGATGCGGATGGAGTAGGAACGCGCGATGATGGAGTAGGAACGCTCATGAAACGTTCTAAGAAGAACATCCATCTGGAATGAACTGTGCCAGTTATTTCCACCTCATCAACTATGTGAACAAGAAGATGCACCTGAATGGTTAGCATGGTAGTAGGAAAATGTTTCTCAAACATGCACACAAGCTCCGCAGCATTGAGTTTGGCGAATGGTATGGAGTCTACATTGATCTCCTTTTGTGAGATCCATTGCACCATCTTTGCAAGTTTGTAGATTGTGTTACGGATGTCGAGAGACAAACATCCCTCAATGGCAACCGGTAAAATAAACTGTAAAGTATGTGCAGCAATGATATTAAAGTCCACATTTTATGCAATGATATTAAAGTCCACTATGAACGTACCTGACACATTTTATGCCAATCGTGTGACTTCAAACCGGTAAGCTTTCCTTCTTTAGTAAAACACGTTCGGAGCGAGTGCTTTACACCAGTGGGGGTCCGCAAAGATTGAATGGTCTCTTTTACTTTGCGTTCTTGGGCTCCTGTGAAAATCCATGGTGCTTTAGGGAGTTTTATCGATCCATCAGACGCTGTTTGCGGCCAATATTGCTCCATATGATCCACATTTCTAAGGTCAACTCTGGCTCCCAAAGTATCTTTCTTGCCGGTCAGATGGTCCCATAGTAGATTACCCACATTCTTGAATATGTGCATTGGATCGAGCAAGTGATTGATCATGAGTCGGGGCCAGTATGGTAACTCGTACCATAGAGATAGTCTCTTCATCCCTGGAGGCAATCCGTCATCGCAAATCTCCTTTTTCTCTAACCATACTTGTGCAGACATCCTTGGTGGCTCTCTTCCCAAAAAGCCGTCGCGTAACACATGATTCTCTGGAAGATACGCTTGATGACCTTCGTAGATTTTCTTCTTCAGTGAGGGCGCCCTACGTGCATTCAGTCTAGGTCCACATGTAACACATGCTCTGTATCCGCTTGTTTGAATCCCTGCATGTATACACATGACAATAGATCAACTATGGGAAAAAACAAGATTTATAGTGTCTGAGTGAGGAGTGTCAATAGATCACCTGAGCATTCTGTTAGCCCGGGATAGTCATGCATGGTCCACATTAGAATGCCTCTGATCAAAGCATTCCGTCGTCGTGTGTGTCGGCCAATCCACAATTGTTGTAGCTCTTCCAATAGTGGAAGAAGATACACATCCATATTCTCCACTTTATATCGCCCTGGCACAATCAAGCTTAGCCATAGGTGCCCCTTCTTCGTAGTCAACCACGGGAGAATGTTGTAGTTGACGATGACAACCGGCCATACACTGTAAGATGTGGATCTTTGACCAAATGGATTTACGCCATCCATAGCCAGGCCTAAGCGCAAATTTCGAGCTTCCCTGGTAGAATCCGACCATGTTCCATCTATATGTTTCCAGGCTGCGCAATCTGCAGGAATTCGTAGCACACCATCCGAAGATTTATTCTCCTCATGCCATGATGCTAGGGTAGCCATGGACTTACATTCGAAGAAATGCTTGATGCGAGGAAGCAGAGGAAAATGTCGCAAAACCTTTTGTGGAATTTTTGTCCCGTGGAGATCTACTCGATATCTTTCGGAATCGCATTTCGGACACTTCTCCATGTCTATGTATTCCCCTTTGAAAAGAATGCAGTCATTAGGACAAGCGTGGATAGAATTGTAATCCATCCCCAAGTTTCGCAAAATCTTTCTTGCTTCATCTCGGGAATCTGGCATCACATTGTCAGCTGGTAGTATGTGCTCTTTAAGCAATCTACACAACATAAAAATACAATACAGTCGTGTAAAAATCTATCTGATCATTATACATTTAGAGTTTTATTAAAGTAAACTAATTGTAATAGATCACCTGAAAAGCGCTGTGACGCTAGTGTCACTCCATCCAAACTTTGCCTGCATGTTGAGAAGAACCAGGAGTGCTTTCAATCTAGACATACGTGCTCCATTATACAATGGCGTATCGGCTTCACTTTTCATATCATCATAGATAAGCCTTTCTGAATCCATGATCGTCTCGATCATTTCATCAATCTCGGGCTCAAACATTGCCTCGTTGGGAATGTGCTCTACATGATCATCCCCCGAGCTGTCAGAGGCTACATCTTGTGGCCTCACATATTTTGCTTGACCAAAGCGCCTGCGAACACGTCTATTGGGTTGCAGGATTGCTGCTTGTTGGCCAGCGTCAGAGTCCGACGAGTTATAATTGGCAACAACTCGATCTATAATAGATGGATCGAACTCGCCAAATTCGCGAACGTGCTGCAAAGAAACATGTCTTGTCCGTCGCAGAGCATGCTTGCATTGATTACAAGGACATAAGACTCTCGTTGAGAGATAGGTGTTTCGGTTGGACGGTCCCACATCCTCGTCACTACTCATAATGAGGATAAAAATCTTATAACTTGGACAACAAATTTAATATTCTATTGGCATTCTTCGTCTTATCTCTCTCTCTCTCTCTCTCTCTCTCTCTCTCTCTCTCTCTCTCTCTCTCTCTCTCTCTCTCTCTCTCTCTCTTTACCTCACATTCTCTACTCATGTCCAATCCCCGCACACCTCGGTCTAGAGGTGCACGGAGATCAGAACCACCGAGTTATAATCTTGTCTTTATTGGTCAATACCTATATTTGTGGGTACAAGAAATCTACAGACCCACGTCTACATGATACTGCATGTAGTGGACAAAACCCCTTTGCCTCTTCTCTAGTTGTTGCACTTCACAGCATCTTAACATCTTTTCACAGTAGATCTTTTCACTGTTCGTCTAACTCTAAACCCTAAACCGTAAGTAATTCTTGCGTGGACTCGATCTAACGTAAATAAGCGTAAATCTAAATAAACGTAAATCTAACTAAAAATAAACCTAAATCTAATTTAACGTAAGTCTACATCTAACCTAATCTTTAACGTCTTTTGGGATAGTTTTGTACGACGTTAAAACTCTCTTCTTCTTGTGTGTGTGTGTGTGTGTGTGTGGGTAAACCTAAATAAACCTAAGTCTAATCTAATATAACATAAATGTAAATCTAACGTAAATAATGTTATATTAAAAACAAAGAACTAAACTAACAGGGATTATAAGAACCTTAAAACTGATTTAACACATAATTTTTTACATAACTCGGCAAGAGTTGGCATTCTCATCACTAAAGATGTGAGAGTTAACTTCCAGCGGTGACGCTGCCTCATCTCCATCCACATCTGACAACAGCAATTGGCCCTTTAGACCGTTCTTGCTCTTGTTACTAACTTTGAAGTTGCTGTTGAATGACTAGAGGTTGTCTAGACGGTCATTGTGTCGGGGATGTAGTGACTCTTGCCGCCCTGAAGATCCACCTTCTTCCCTATCTTCTGAAGACATTTCACCAGTACTTTTGGATCGACGGAGCCCACCATGAGTGAAGGCAGCAATACCCTATATTCCATTGAGGGCTTTCTTCACCCGCTTCATGCAGGCATCCCAGTCTATGGAGACCTAAATCTAATCTAATATAACGTAAATCTAAATCTAGCGTAAATAAACGTAAATCTAATTAAAAATAAACTTAAATCTAATCTAATTTAACTTAAATAAACCTAAATCTAATTTAACGTAAGTCTACATCTAACCTAATCTTTAACGTCTTTTAGGATAGTTTCCTACGACGTTATAACTCTCTTCTTCTTGTGTGTGTGCGTGTGTGTGGATGTGTGTGCCAATAAAAAGAGATAAATGGTATAACCTTTCTATCACCCATGCCAAGTATGATAGGTTGGTTATGCCATTTCCCTCTTGAATAATAGGTCTTGAGTTCAACTCCTCGTCGGCTAGATCTTTAGGTCTTTTAATTTTAATTAGTTTCCTACGACGTTAAATTAGTTTCTCTCTCTTTCTCTCTCAATGTATGTGCGTTTTTTTGTTTATGCATGTTTTCTCTCTCTTTTCCTCTCTCAATGTGTGCGTTTTTTGTTTATGCATGTTCTCTCTCTCTTTTCTTCTCTCAATGTGTGCGTTTTTTGTTTATGCATGCTCTCTCTCTCTTTTCCTCTCTCAATGTGTGTGTGCATTCTTTGTTTATGTATGTGTGTGTGCGTTTTTGTTTATGTTTGTACTCTCTCTCTCTCTCTCTCTCTCTCTCTCTCTCTCTCTCAAAAACACTATGTGTGTGTGTGTATGTGTGTGTGTGAGAGAGAGAGAGAGAGGGAGAGAGAAAGAGGGGAAGGGAACATGAGAGTGAGGAGAGGGAAGGAGCATACCTGGCTCTCCTTCCTCTCCTCGTGTGTGTGTGTGTGTGTGTGTGTGTGTGTGTGTGTGTGGAGAAGAAAGAGAGAGAGAGAGAGAGAGAGAGAGAGGGAGAGCGTTACCTGCTCCTTGCTTGAGGGCGCCGAAAAACTCAGATCTGAGATCTAAGTTTTTGGGCGCTCTCTGTTATTTTTTTAGCCCAGTCGGCGTCGCTATGAGCGTCGCAAATTTACTTGTAAATTTGCGACGCTTATAGCGACGCTCATAGCGACGCCGGGATTTGTTTTTTTGAGCGTCGTTGTGTGAGCGTCGCTAATATGAATAGCCTCTTGTAGTGATCCGATATGCAATCCGTAGACATAAGATCGTCTGAAGACAAGCTAGATGTAAATGTGACATCACCGTCACAAGCATACTCAGTAACCACTGTACTGATCTCACTAGCATGTGTCATGCCCAAATCTGCATCACGCATCTGTCGCCTCCGTTGTCTCAAACGCCTGAAACATCGACGCCTAATGTGCCCTCTATGTCCACAATGCCAACATGTGAAGTCTCTATGCCGTCGAGACTTGCGTGTGGGATCTATCTCTCCCATGGACATAGAAGTGGGACTAGACTCCCCTGTAGACATGGATGTCGCGTACATAGCATGTAAACTCTGCCATAAAGCATGAGTTGTAGTCTCCCTCGAGACTTGCCAGTCAACAGACTCAACCAGATACAAATGAATCGTAGACATGGCTAACTCATCAAGATCCTACCAATCATCATCACGCATAGAATTGGGCTTCGCCGATAAACCACGCAAGGGTTTATCCTGCCCCAAATCCGCCAATGCAACAAGCATATGTTCCTTCCAAGCAACAAAATCTACACCATCAAACTGTGTCAGACCATAACGCTGGAAGTCAAATGAAAAATCAGCCAAAATGCTCGCAAAAGAGCAACCAACAATGAGTAGCAAATGTCAACCAAATCAGCCCTAAACTGGCTCGAATCGCATCAACAAAAGTCTGCAAATATAGCTGTAAGATATGGCTGCAAATCAACCCCAAAATTCAGCTCTTAAACAGCTGCATAAACAAGTCACAAACGTGTCCCAAATCAGCCTACAACTGAGCCATACATGGACACCTGCAAAGAGGAAACAATGGCTGAAAATTCAGCGCCCAAATAAGCCCTCAAAACTGCCTGTAAACTTGTAAACCTGTGGCTGAAACCTGCTGAAAAACCTCAAGCCATTAGTGCTCGAATCCGGCTACCTAGCTCGTAGCCACACAAGCATACATCACAATACTCACTCCTGTGAGTGTGCCAACACACGACACAGATATGGGTGGGGAGACTCAAAAGAGTGAGCAGCCCCCTATACACTTATGTTATGTATAAGGTATACAAGTCAGTGGGCGCCCAGACTCTGGGCGGTCGGGCAAGGCACAGACGCCTATACCCCAATAGTGGCGTGATGGGAAACTTTGACACAACAAAAGATGAGGTCAGATATTGTGGTACTATAGAGAGAATAATCAAAGTGGATTTCAGATCTTTTCACAAAATCCTCTTTGAGTGTCGATGGTTTGCGGGTGAGGTCAAAAGACATGAAAATGGGCTCATTATGGTGGATTCCACCCAATTCCATCGGGGAAAAACTGACAACTTGGTGTATCCTAGTAGTTGAGAGCAGGTAATTTAGGCTATGTGCAATTAACTTAAATTAAAAATTTAAGTTATGTATATCAGCTTATTCTTAGTGTGTGACGTACGGGTCTTTTATGTGCCATGTATATTTCAAAGAAGACTTTGGTATGTCATTCCAGTCACGCCGCGGGGTAGATCTATCTTTGCAGAGATGTACATTGAGCCAGTAATTGATCCCATCATACCATCACCACAAGATGCAGAGGAAGATGTAGTAGAAGTTGAAGAAGGTTAGCCAAGCCTTGCAAAGAGTCATCTTGAGGAGGAGGAAGAGGGAGAAGCGATGATGATACTACAGGAGGTGATGGAGAGGAGGAAGAATCTCTAAATTTGTTTATTGATTTGAATACTATGGGTCTAAATATGGATCCTAGTGCTTGTAGAGATCTTATACAAGATGATAATTAAAAAAACTCTCCATTCTTTCACTTGGTGTAGTATATGATTAATTTGCAAATGTTTCGTTATGTGCTTATGAATAGTATTTGTAATGGTTTTGTTGTGAGTTCAATGATTTATGTATAGAATTTTTAGAGTGAAAGAGAGATTAAGTGAAGTGAGCAAGCATTCTGGAGAGTGTAGGAGTTGTATTGGATTTAAATGGAAACCCGCGGGAGAGGGAGGGGGAAGGGGGTCCAGTCTGTCTTAGCAGTAATGTTTGCAGCAATAATCGCGGATATTTGCGTGGTAATATGTGCGGTAAAGTGCCGCTTCTGCATCAAAACGATTCTCTCTCCTCATTTTGAATTCCTCTCTCTTGTTTTGCGGTAATGGCCCGCGGTAAACACCACGATCTCTCATAGTGTACGTGCGATCTATAAACAAATAATGTATGTAGGATAATAATGATGCATGCCTAGGCCTCTTCACTATTTGGACACTTAGAGATGATATATTAACATCAAGAGAGGTGATGAGCTACAATAATATTTACAAGCTACGATACAAAGAATGCACTCTAATAGTGACGATACATATATTCTAGCTAGATAATGAGTTAGCATGTAACTTGTAAGCTAGGAGATAAAAACACTAACCTACGATGATTATGATACCACATGTATAGATCGACAATATTAGCATGTATGTAGAATGTCAACTTATAGATAATTAATTGATGGACTTGCCTTTCATATTTCAATACAGACGATCTATGAACAAATAATACGAGATACTAATGATACATGCATGCCTAGGCCTCTAGTCTAGCTGGACACTGGCTCATATATGATATATTAACATCGAGAGAGAGGATGAGCTACAATAATAATTGAGCTACGATATAAATAATTCACACTAATAAATATGATACATAAAGTCTAGTTGAATAATGATTGAGCATATAAACAATAATACGCTAGAACAGTTGTGAATAAAACCCTTTTTTGGGTGGATAGTTACATGTTTATGGTATCCACTACATTGGTTGTAAATTAGAGATACAGGAAGATATTGCAGGATAGTAAGGTTTGACAATAACTATGATACCACATGAAATTATTATGACGATATAATAATGATGGCATTGCATGTACTATTGTCTAGTTGGGACGTGTGAGATAGGATATAAACAATAACATCACCTACAATGATTATGATACCACGTGTATAGATAGACATTGTCCATGCTAGTATATAAATCTTTATATATACCTAGAATATCTTACCTATATATAATTAATCCATGGACATGCCCTTCATATTTCAATACATGTGATCTATGAATAAATAGTGTATGTAGGATAAAAATGATGCATGCCTAGGCCTCTTGACTAGTTGGACACTTAGATATGATATATTACCATCAAGAGAGGTGATGAAATACAATAATATTTTCAAGCTACGATATAAATAATCCACTCTAATAGTTTCGATACATATATTCTAGCTGGATAATGAGTTATCATGTAACTTGTAAGCTAGGAGATATAAATACTAACCTACAATGATTATGATACCACATGTATAGATAGACAATATTAACATGTACGTAAAATGTCAACTTATAAATATAAATTAATTGATGGACTTGCCCTTCATATTTCAATACATGCGATCTATGAACAAAAAATGTGAGATAATAATGATACATGCATGCCTAGGCCTCTAGTCTAGTTGCACACTAGCTCATATATGATATATTAACATCGAGAGAGATGATGAGCTACAAAAATAATTACGAGCTATAATATAAATAATTCACACTAATCATTACAATACATATAGTGTAGTAATTGGATAAGGATCTAGCATATAAACAACAAGCTAGAGTTGTGTGTATACTCATTCTTTGGGTGGATAGTGTACATGTTTTTGCTATCCACTAGGTAGGATGTAAATTAGTAGCTATAATACCACATGAAATTATTATGTCGATATAATAATGATGGCACTGCATATACTATTGTCTAGTTGGGAAGTATTGAGATAGGATATAAACAATAACCTGGCCTACAATGATTATGATACCACATGTATAGATAGACAATGTCCATGCTTATATATATAAAGCTTTGTATATACATACGTAGACTATACCTATATATAATTAATCCACATGGGATCTATGAATAAGTAATGCGGGATAATAAGCATACATGCTTAGGCCTCTTGTCTAGTTGGACACTAAGCTATGATATATTAACATCGAGAGAGATGATGAGCTACAATAATAACTACGACCTACGATATAAATATTGCACACTAAAAATTATGATACATATAGTCTAGTAATTGGATAACAATCTAGCATATAAACAACAAGCTAGAGTTGTTGTGATACTCATTCTTTGGGTGGCTAGTGTACATGTTTCGTATATCCACTAGATAGGATGTAAATTAGAGATATACGAAGATAGTGCATGGTAATAAGGTGTGATAGTAATTATGATACCACATGTAATTATTACGATGATCCCAACGATATGTGATGCGATAATAATGATGGTATTCACGTGCATATATTGTCTAGCTAGAAAGTAGTGAAAATGGATATAAACCCTAAACCTACAGTAATTATGATCCACATGTATAGATAGTTAATATTAACATGAACGTAGAATGTCAACATATAGATAGCTAATTGACAGACTTGCCTTGAATATTTCAATACATGCAGTCTATAAATAAATAATAATGATACATGCATGCCTAGGTCTCTAGTCTAAAAAAACTCATATATGATATATTAACATCGAAAGAGACAATGAGCTAGAATAATAAGTACAAGCTACGATATAAATAATTCACGCTAATGAATATGATACATATAGTCTATAAGTTGAATAATGATTGAGCATATAAGCAATAATAGGTTACAAGAGTTGTGAATATAACCCTTTTTTGGGTGGATAGTGTACATGTTTATGGTATCCACTACATTGGTTGTAAATTAGAGATACAGGAAGATATTGCATGATAGTAAGGTTTTACAATAACTATGATACCACATGAAATTATTATGATGATATAATAATGATGGCACATGTGTGGATAGTGTACATGTTTATGGTTGTGGATAGTGTACATGTTTATGGTATCCATTGCATTGGTTGTAAATTACAGGAAGATATTGCATGATAGTAAGGTTTGACAATAACTATGATACCACATGAAATTATTATGATGATATAATAATGATGGCACTGCATGTAGTATTGTCTAGTTGGGAAGTAGTGAGATAGGATATGAACAATAACCTGACCTACAATGATTATGATACCACATGTATAGATAGACAATGTCCATGCTTGTATATATAAAGCTAATTTGTATATACGTAAACTGTATCTATATATAATTAATTGATGGAGTTTCCCTTCATATTTCAATACGTGCGATCTATAAATAAGTAATGCATGTAGGATAATAATGATGCATGCCTAGGCCTCTTGACTAGTCAGACACCCAGATATGATACATTAACATCGAGAGAGGTGATGATCTACAGTAATATTTACGTGCTATGATATAAATGATGCACTCTAATAGTTACGATACATATAGTCTAGCTCAATGATGAGTTAGCATGTCACTTGTAAGCTAAAAGATATAAACGCTAACCTACAATGATTATGATACCGCATGTATAGATAGACAATATTAACATGTACGTAGAATGTCAACTTATAGATAAATAATTACGGACTTTCCCTTCATATTTCAATACATGGGATCTATGAATAAATAATGTGAGATAATAATGATACATGCATGCCTAGCCCTCTATTCTAGTTGGAGGACACTCATGTATGATATATTCACATCGAGAGAGATGATGAGATGCAATAACAGGTACAAAATACGATGTAAATAATTCACGCTAATAAATATGATGCATATAGCCTAGTTGAACAATGATTGAGCATATAAGCAATAATAGGCTAGAAGGGTTGTGAATATAACTCTTTTTTGGGTGGATAGTGTACATGTTTCCGATATCCACTACATTGGTTGTAAATTAGAGATATAGGAAGATAGTGCATGATAGTAAGGTTTGACAATAACTATGATACCACACAAAATTATTATAATGATATGATAATGATGGCATTGCATGTACTATTGTCTAGTTGGGAAGTGTGAGATAGGATATAAACAATAACGTGGCCTACAATGACTATGATACCACATGTATAGATAGACATTGTCCATGCTAGTATATATAAAGCTTTATATATATACCTAGACTATCTTACCTATATATAATTAATCAAGAGTTTGAAAATAACTATGATACCACTTGAAATTATTATGACGATATAATAATGATGGCACTTCAATATGGAGATAATAATTAAATATGAATAAATAATATAAATACACATGCGATCCATGAATAAATAAGATAATAATGATATGCTTAGGCCTCTAGTCTAGTTGGACATTGAGCATATGATATATTAACATCGAGAGAGATGATGAGCTACAATAATAATTATGACCTACGATATAAATAATGCACACAAATAATTACTATGCATATAATTTAGTAATTGGATAACGATGTAGCATATAAACAACAAGCTAGAATCGTTGTGATACCCATTCTTTGAGTGGATAGTGTTTGTGATATCCACTAGATAGGTGTAAATTAGACATATAAGAGGATATATAGAGCATGATAATAAGGTGTGATAATAATTATGATATCGCATGTAATAATTACGATGATCCATCATATCTCACCTAGCATTGTTTGGTCCTAGATGGTAGTGTAAGATTATCGAAATACCCCTACAATATAGCAACCTTCTCAAGATACGGCCCCTAAAATTTCAAAGACTCGTAAGACAATTCTCCTTTTGTTTGTAACTCTCAGAATACCCCTTATTAATATTATTTACTTCTATTCTAAATGGGCTTGATCAAACCGGCTTTTACATTTCTAAATGGTTACATTTCATGATCTACAATGTTTATTAGTACTGATGCTAGTCTAAATGTTATATTGTCTATTGAGCCAATCTAGTAAAGCTTTATAACATGTGCCTATGCCTCTAGTCTAGTTGGACACTGAGATATGATACATTAACATCGAGAGAGTTAATAAGCTACGATAATAACAACGAGCTACAATAGAGATAATGCACACTAATAATTGCGATACATATAGTCTAGTTGGATAATGATTGAGCATATAAGCAACAATAAGCTAGAAGAGTTGTCAATATACCCCTTCTTTGGGTGGATAGTGTACATGTTTCTAATATCCACTACATCAGCATGTGTAAATAAGAGATATAAGAAGACGGTGCATGATAATAAGGTGTGATAATAATTATGATACCACATGTAATTATTACGTTAATGTAAATATATATATGTGAGGCGATATTAATGATGGTATTTCATGTATTGTCTAGTTGGGAAGTAGTGAGATAGGATATAAACACCTATCTATAACGATTATGATACCACATGTATAAATAGACAATGTCCATGACTGTATATATAAAGCTTTACATGTACGTAGAGTGTCAACTTATAGATAATTAATTGATTGACTTTCCCTTCATATTCCAATACGTGGGATCTATGAATAAATATTGTATGCAGTAGGAGTAGTAAGAGACTTTTTCACATATTATAACTAAAAGTTTCATAATATAAACCGGCTTGAGAACCTTCTTGCCCAAATTTGAGCCAACCATTTTTTATTTTGAACAAGCTGTGGATAAAGCGAACCTATTTTTTTTTATCTTGTATACTAATATTGTCGAACTCAGTGTTTGCGACAAATGTGTCTCAACTTAGGCCCCTGTCACACTAGGGCACCCAAAACATGGCCAAAAGGAGGTGGCGCCCCCCTATTCGTCTGCCAAAAAGTGATTTTGGGCCTAGAAGCTTTGTCAGATGGCTAGTCTCTTAAGCCCGGCCAACTTTCCAAAGTGGTGGCCATCTCTCAAAAAGTAACCCGCAAGCGCACGTCACAGGTCTTAATATCGTGCCATTTTCAATTTCAAAAATGTAGGTTGAGAGCAAGGGGGAAAGAAGAAATTCCACCCCAAAATAGAGAAAAGTAGTGTAAACACCCAAAAACATAGCCGGATTTTCTAAAATTTCCTCTTGGCAATTTCAAGGAAAGTATGTATGTATGATACACTAATATTATTATGCAATGCTCCAATCTTCAATGATTGGTTGGTGGCCCACACTCCAGCAGTGCTGCATGAGCGATTAGATCACTCCTCCTTTTGGCTCTCCCACTTTGAGCGTGAGACTTCTGCCGTGGACATGGAGATTCCAGTGTGCGCCACTCTTTTTCCCTCTGTCTCCACATGGTGCTAGTTGCCACCAACATCATGGTTCAATCAATGTTGACTATGCGCTGCCATGAACAAACCCAGGTCCCACTCGCCTTGTCCCGTCCAAATGGCCAGGGCCCAGCACACCTCTCTCGCTCTCTCTCTCTCTCTCTCTCTCTCTCTCTCTCTCTCTCTCTCTCTCTCTCTCTCTCTCTCTCTCACCAAGTTTGCAGGTTCGTAGAGGTGCTGTTTTTCGGAGATTCGCAAACGCACCAGCTCACAGTTTTTGTGCAGAGAGAACATATATTCACAACACTGGACGTTTTGATTGCACAAGCGGGACTCTATCTTGACAACACTGTAAGCTTGACTCAAACATTGTCCTCCGGCTTGCACAATTGGATGACATTCGTACACAATTATCAGGATGGAATGCTTATGGGAGTATTTTCAATAAGATGGGTACAATCATACACATTTTCTCGCTGTATTTTGCGGGTTTCAAAGACGCATGCTGCGTGCATCGGGCTTATTTCTTTTGTCGAAGGTAGCAGTTCACTCTTTTGACCATAACTTGCTCATCCGAACTCCGATTTAGGTGATCTATAGCCTCAATCGAAGAGCACGAAGCCCTCTACGCATTGATGTAAAGACAGAATTTTTCTGTGTAATGAAAGGCTTTGCTGTAACAGCATTTCAGAACTGAAAAAACTGTCAAAACTTTGCGTTTTTGTTGCCGACTTGAAAGCAATGTCAGACAAAACTCGCAAGGGTGGAAAAGCCACACTCGCCATGGAGAATGATGCAAAATCTCCAAGGAATTTGGATGCTAATCCAACCACATCGTCTACAACAACGGAAGCAATGATCATGGCTTACTTGATCTCGTTACAAGAAACCGTCAACAAGCAAGGTGAAGAGTTGCGCGCACTTGCAATGGAGAATGGTACTTTAAGAGTTCTCGTTGTGGAGAATGAGCACCTCAAGAAGGTTCTTGAAATGCAAACAACACACTTGATACATCTTGAGAATGAAGTTCAAGAATGTAAACGCTCTCTTGTGGACATGAATGTAGTGAAAGAGCGCTTGAGCAAAGTTGAGAGTGATCATGTATTGAAAGAGGAAACGATAGATACAATACGACATGATGTATGTGAGATGAGAAATGCATCCAAATCATGGGCTGATATATGTAAGGATAATGTGGTTTCTACATCTTCTATCACGCAAGCCGTTGTCCAAGCAAAGAATGTAGAGAATGTGGACACTCAAGAATTGCAAGAACGACAAAAACGCTCAAAGAACATCGTCATTCGTGGAATCAAGGAGGAAAGCATGGAAACACCCCAATCTCTTGCGGTTGCTATTGAAGAGTTTTTTGCTACACACTTTGGCATGTCAGGAATCATGGCTTATGGTGCACATCGAGTTGGAAAACAAGGAGTCCCTCGCTCGGGAGAAAGACCTATTGTATGTACCATGGCTGATGAGGTAAAGAGAAAGATCATCCTTGACAATGGTTGGATCTACCTCAAAGGAACGGGTTGTAATGTATATGAGGATCGCACTCTTATGCAACAAAATGTACGTCGCAAAGCATACGAGGAAAGAAGCAAGAAGGTTAAGGTATCATCTCAAGAAGAAAAGTCACTTGAGGAGGATGCAAGTCCACCCAACAAATAGGGACACATGATCTATGAGACCAACTCACGCTTGCGAATAAGCTTTTGGAATTGTAACGGGTATCCATGGAATGCGGGAATTGGCATTGATGAGCTTACCAATGACTCCGATGTGATACTTCTTGTCGAAACATGGGAGCATGATGCGCAACGAATTCTTGGATTTGACAAATACGATGTACATTCTTTGATGTGGGCCAAAAATGCAAAGCAACGAAGAGGCCAAGGAGGCGTAGCATGTATGACCAAAAAGGGTTTGAAAGATGTTTCCATTGTCAAAGAAGATAAGTATAAACGCTACTTATGGCTGAAAATCAGCCCACCAAATGGTCAAGTCATGTTTGTGGCCGGCTGCTACATTCCTCACTATGACTCCAACTTTTATGCTCGCTTGAATATGGATAGAGATCAGCCCTTTGTTGAACTAGAGGAAGACATTGCTCATTACAAGGATCAAGGTGAAGTCATTGTTTTTGGAGACATGAATGCTCGCACAAATATGTTACAACACGACACACAACAAGTCGACATGCCGCATGTATCAAGAAGAGTGGATGACTCATACATGTATAATCGAAGTTCTAATGATGCAAAAGAAGTGGATCACT
Organism: Adiantum capillus-veneris; assembly: GCF_014529385.1. Lineage (NCBI taxonomy): Eukaryota > Viridiplantae > Streptophyta > Polypodiopsida > Polypodiales > Pteridaceae > Adiantum > Adiantum capillus-veneris. Next base: position 112,206,983 of record NC_140947.1, on the reverse strand, counting down.
ATGGAAAGTCACTTCTACATATGTGCAATAGTACCGGAATGCTCATTGCAAATGGTGTATCTCTATGGCAAGGCACCAATGACTTTACATGTAGAAAGCACAATGGTGCTAGCGTGATTGACTATATGTTGTTCTCAGAAGCCACTCTAGAATGCATACAAAGCTTTACACTTGGTGAATGGAATCCGGAATCGGATCATAGGATGTTATGTATTGACCTCAAGTGTGGTAAACGGCCCGAGCATGTAGCCTCCAATCATGATGTGAATCATTTGTACCTACGTCTAGACTTCAAACGAGCACTTATATATGCTGATATGGTGGACCAAATGTTAAGCATGATAGAGCATCGAGGGAGCCCAACATTAGAATGCAAGTGGAAAGTTTTCAAAGAAGTAATTTTCTCTTGTGCGAAGGAATGCTTTTCAGTGAAACACATGTCTTGCAAAAGGTCTAAAAAGGGTAGCACCAAGAAGAAATGGTTTGACATGGAATGTAGTCAAGCCCGAAAACACTTGCTAAGATTGGATGCAATCAAAGACAAGGAAGTTTACTTGGAATGTTCACACACATACAAAGCACTTGTTCAAAAGAAGAGGAGAAGGTGGGAAGTCGAAAAACAACTTCTTTTAGCACAAGAGAAAGCACATGCATGTGGCAAGTTTTGGCAAAATCTAAAAGGCAAGCGCGTTGAGAGCTTTGGTGACTTGACTCTTGAGGATATGTATATGCATTGTAAGAACCTCTATGAGCAACCCAATGTTGATAAGATGGAGGGTTGTAGCTCCCTTCCATTTATGTCTCCCTTCTTTACCATTGAAGATGTATGCCGCGCGCTTGAGAAACTTGCTACTCGCAAGGCAGGTGACCTTCAAGGTGTCAAGGCTGAAATGATTAAATGGACAAGCAAGAAAACACGATATTGGATATGCGATATGTTTAACCTTGCACTTCAGTATGGCATGCCTCATGATTGGAGTGCAAATTGGATCAAACCTTTGCACAAAGGAGGAGATGTAAACAATGTGAACAACTATCGCACTATAATGGTTGGTTCTTTGATGGCAAAGTTATTTGGATGTATCATGGAGATGAAGATAAGTGAATGGGCTGAAAAGAATGGCAAACGTGCGCTTGGCCAAGCAGGTTTTCGAAAGCATCATAGCACTATTGATCACCTTGTCACTCTTCGAGTTCTTATGGAAGCGTCTCGATTGAAAGGAAAAAAGTTGTATTGTTGCTTTGTGGATTTCAAGAAAGCTTTTGACATGGTACCGCGAGGAAATCTTTGGAGACGTATGCAAAGCCTTCAAGTGCCGAGAGAATTTATGCATGCAGTCTTTCGCATCTACCAAAAAGTGATATGTCGATTACGTATGGGAGATGGAATTTCAGAATTTTTTGCAAGCACTATTGGTGTCAAACAAGGATGCCCACTTTCCCCAACCCTCTTTGGGCTACTCATTGATGAATTGGAATACATGGTTCTTGATTTTATGCAGTAAGAAGGCATAGAAGAGGTTAAGATTGGAAATGCGGTGATCATGCTTTTGCTTTATGCCGATGATGTAGTGCTCTTGGCACATACCTTAGAAGATGCACAAAAGCTTATGAGTGTCTTGGAACGCTTTTGCCTACATAGCGGGCTGATCGTGAATGGATCTAAAACCAAGGTTATGCTTGTAAAGACCCTCAATGACGAAAATCCATGCATTGTATACAACAATGAGAAACTTGAAGTGGTAGATCACTTCAAGTACCTTGGCCTTGAGGTTCCATCCAATCATAAATGGAAGGATTGTGCAATGCGTCGCTTGGAAGCCGGAAAGAGGGCTTATTATGCATTTGAGAACATGTGCAATGCAGGAGAGATCAAGTGTTGGGCTCTCAAAAAGTACCTCTTTGACACATTGGTGACACCGGTGCTTCTTTATGGAGTGGAGGTGTGGGGTGGAAGCATCGGGAAGTCTACTTGGAAAGAGTTTGAGAATGTCCAAAAGCGTTTTCTCACCAACTTTCTCCAAGTCAAGACACAAACACCCTACATGCTCTTACTTCTTGAGTCCGGATCGCTTCCCATTGAGGTCTTGGGCATGGAAAGGGTTGTGGAGTACATGCGTAAGACACAACGTAGCCCTTTGCATCGACTTCCTAGAATCGCATATGAAGCAAGTCAAAAGGTTCAAAAGACATGTAAGAGCAAAATACTAAGTTCGGGGTGGATGCTTGATATCAAGAAATGGTTTGGAAGATGGGATGCATGTCACTTGGTCAAGGATGCGTCGATCGACTCCCAAGTTAATGAGGCCTTCTTACAACGCCAATGTATCATGGCTTGGGAGAAATCCGGAGGTTCTCGCTTCAGCCATTACACCACACACGTTGCCCCAAACTACAAATCTCTCTTCTTCTCGGAACGAGGTAACCGAACCCATTCCTACATCCTTGAGCCCATCCCGTTGAGTGCGATCCGCACCATTGCCTCCATTCGTCTTAGCTCCCATTCTCTACGCTGCGAGACAGGACGTTGGGGCACTGGCGAGGAGTGTCATCGACTTTGCACCTTATGCCCTCGTCAAGTGCGAGAGAGTGAGTACCACACACTACTTGAGTGCTCAACTTTTGACCACATTAGGTCCTCTTTTCCCCATATATTCAGCCATGAGCTCTCCCTACATACCTTCCTCTCCCAACCACGATGTGGACTCTCTATTGCGACGCTCATTTCAGCCATTTTTGAGCATCGAGAGTCACTTATGAACTCCACTCACACCACGTGACATGTTCATTTGGTCCCATAGGTCATATTTGACCTCCCAGGACGATAATAGAACTATCTATCTATCTATCTATCTATCTCTCTCTCTCTCTCTCTCTCTCTCTCTCTCTCTCTCTCTCTCTCTCTCTCTCTCTCTCTCTCTCTCTCTCTCTCTCTCTCTCTCTCTCTCTCTCTCTCTCTCTCTCTCTCTCTCTCTCTCTCAGGTGCGGCACAGAAAACTTCTCTTCTTCTTCTTCTTCTCTCAGCTGCAACACAGAAATCCAGGTCTCCATCGCCTAGAGCTATCGGTACACTAGCGCCTAGCCAGGCCGCTATCACTTGCTACTCTGTCTCTCTCTGTCTCTCTGGTTCCAGCTTATGTGTAGGAGCTGCGAACGCGTGGCGCTGCTCTCCGTAGTCTGTCAGGGCATCCCAGCTCATGTGTAGGAGCTGCCAATGCCTGGCGCAGCTGATCTCCCTTGTCTCTCGGTGCATCTCAGCTCATGTGAAGAAGCTACCAACGCTAGAATAGCAGTCTGCAGGACACCATCAAGCCTGGTCCAGCGCGCGAGCGGGTTGCTCAAATCAGTTGTGAAGGCTTCACTTTGACATATTGAAGAAGACGTTGTGCAATAGTGTAGCCTTTCGCAATACTCCAACTCATCTGCATTGAGTTCTCTTAAATCTTTCAGGTGCTTAGCATTTTTTCTCCTACGGTTATTTCCATTGTTTGGAGGAATTAGACATGGCACTCTATTAATCAAGCTCTTTATTCCCTCATCATGTACACTGCTCTCTCGATTCTGGAATTAACAATGCATGACAAAACTTAATTTTAGTGTAGCTTAGCCTCAAACGCCATGATTGCATGTATAGATGGATGTAATTAGAGCAATGATAGAAAAAGTTTTACTGTAGATAGTTGGTTCATTAATGTACGTGAATGAGAATGATTATACTTTTATCTCTGTGTATTTAATCCAGCTATTTCCCTGTTAGACTGTAACTGGTTTTGGAATTGTTTTTACTTGTTAAATAAAGTTGCCTATGCTATTCTCAAGTATACTTTTATCTCTGTGTATTTAATCCAGCTATTTCTCTGTTAGATTGTAACTGGTTTTGGAATTGTTTTTATTTGTTAAATAAAGTTGCCCATGCTTCCAAAAGAGTGACTCACTGACAATTTGATAGAAGTACGAGATTTTTGTGCACCTTGCCTGGGACCACACCCCAAACCCTCGTCCGTTGCATGCTTAAAAGCATACCTTTGCATTATAGAGAATTTTGCTAAGTCTATTTTTTTTAAAAAAACGCTGCTCATGTTTTAAAAGTAGGATGTAGAAGCTACTCCATGTTGTATAATGCGGCTCCATTATGCTCATTCATGTTGATTGATAAGCTTGTTGGTGGCTTCAGTCCAGAGATCTTTGATTATCCTTGTGGAGACGCCTCCTTGAGTGCGGCCTCCTTAATGATGATCAGCAACGTTAATTTTGCTAGCTGATCATCGTCGCCATTGGCCCGATGCGATATCTCCACAACTCCCATTGTATTGGCCCTTAAATGGGTTGAGAGCAGGGTCGGTTCTCTTGCTTGTCTGGTTGTAGTTGCATGAACTGAACTAATTTGGCCCCTTAGGACGTCTTGAATCGAAAAGGCTTATAATTAGTCCTTTTCTAACTTACCGGGTTTCTTTTGATGGAGATTCACAACTATTATTTTCCAGACTTTAAGCTGGAGTCTGGAGACCTTGGTAAATGCTTTCACTCACTAGATCATATTGGGCAGTTATCTAAGCCAACCGCCACAATGCTTTGCTTCTGATAGGATGTTAGCAAGGTGTATAGTCAGAATCTACCCTTCAACACACGTAAAGCTATAATTAATATCATTTTCTACCGTTCAATTAGAAACATGCCAACTATAATCCATCCCATTGACACCTTTGTCCATGTATACATAGGGTTCCAAAGCTAGAATACCACACATGTCAAATGATATACTGATAGCCGTTTTTCGACTTTCCATAATTGCCATAGTAAGCTACCTCACCCTATCAAATCACTCAAACACTATGGCTATCCCTACCATTTCACTATATATACGCGTGTGTGAGTTAGGGAACTTTTCCCATATTTTCTTTAAAAAACCTTCAATTAGCTAGTCACTGGGCTAGTTCGGCCAAAAAAAAATTTAAAAATTTTAAAAAAAGGTATATTATGGCCTCTTTGTGTGTAAATATTTCATTCTATATAGGGCCTAAATATAAGGATTTTTCATAATTATTTTGATATTTATTTAAATATTTATACTTAGGAGTATCTTATTTATGCTATGTACATTGACTCACCATTACCATATTTTTTCTTACCATTTTGCATACTCTTTATTCCATATAAAAATAATTTTATGCAAGCTTCTCTTATTTTTGGTGTAACTCCATCTCAACAAAAATCCAAAAAAACTAGTTTTATTTATGTGTATATTTTTTCACTATTGTGATTTTTTCCTTCCTACATCTATTCTCTATTACTCTCATAAATTAGACCACCAAAAATATTCATCTTTTTATGGTAGACTTATAATGAGAGAGATTTATTTTGACCCCTTTATATTTTTTCCACCTATATTATTTATATTTGACATGTACATATTTTTTTTAGATCCCTCAATATTTGATTTTCTTAGTTGTACTATTCACTTAATCATGATCCCAAATAAAATCAAGGGTATGTGGAATGCATGCATGCACCATGGGGGGCTCACTCTTGGAGATATGCAAAAGAATCAACCAAAGAAGGACCTCACAAGGACTTTGTGCAGTGGGAAAAAACAGTCGGTTTTGCTGAATTTTTAAAGATCACATGCTCCCTGAATTTGAAAAGGTGATACAAAAAAAAGTTGTAGCGCTTGGGTTCAACTTTCACCTCAAATTTTTTCATATTTTTTTGAGCTACGAGCTGTGAGCTATGATTTTATTGGTGGACCCCAATTTGCCCATGCTATGCAGCCACACTCCCTCTTCCACTTTACCATTTTCCTCTTTCACACATACCTCTCACTCATCATCCCCACCTCTCTCACCACTCATGTCTACACCCTCCTCACCTTCTTCATAACCTTGAAGAATAAGAGAAACCATGGTCAACTCATGTCTCCTACACACACTTCCATTCCAAAATTGACCACCTAGTCTCATTTTTTCTCTTCCATATTACCCATATTTATTAAAAAAACCACAAAATTCAGCCTCTTCTCTTGAAAGACAGCATCATGGTGATTGATTACTCATGTTCACTTACCTTGGTTCCCAAGGAAGGTCAAGAGTGGAGAAAAAACGTACCGTCAAAGCTAGTGGACCGTCAACAAGCGTCAAAATTGACCCTACTCAAGACACTTCGAGCATCGACATTGTAAGAAATCCATGTTTTCTTACCTATTAAGAGTTTTTTCTTCCTTATTTGTATCCTACATGGATACTCCCATTGTAAACATCCAATTCCATTTGTAAATCAATAAAAATACTAACTCTACTAATTTACTAACACTAACCTAGTATGAAAGTCCTATCACCTCCACTTCTCTCTTCTCTCTCTTCTTCATCTATCCCCACCAACTTCTTGATAATTCCAAACAAAAGAAATTAGATAAGTGCTAAAAATCTAACCTAACCATGGTTAGAGGAGTAACCCTAGCCCTCAAAATTGCTATAAAAGGAGGGTGTAGCTAGCACAAAAAGGGGAGAGCCATAAGCAAGAGCACTATACTATAGCTTGAGAAGCCAAGCTCAACCTCTCTAGAAGGAGCTCTTGAGTGGAAGCTCATTGACTTATGTATATGCATGTGTTGTATTAGGAGTGATTAGCATGGGAGATCTACCATTGTAAGAGAGAGAGCGATCACTCAATTGAGAGTGGGAAATCTATCATTTCTCCTACTAGTGTAGGCTCAACATTTGCTGAATCAAGGAGGGTGGATTTGGACTAAGCTTGGATACCTTTTCTCTCTTCCAACGTGAAGTAATGGACAACAATGATGTGTAAGTGTCTTGGTGTTTTTATTTAAGTTCTTGATAGCCTGTCTCTGGGTGTTGTCATCAATTTAGCCATAAATCCCACATACTGTAAGAGGGCGACAGGGTGGAGAGGACTCCCCTGGCCTTAAGACAGTGATTGGGGTGGATTTTCTTGTGATGTGTTGTGGTGAAATTTACTCAAGCTATGTTGAAAAAATACTAATCTCACTTTGATTGGTCATGACAGATTTGTAAGAAGGTATTAATGCAACAAGCACCCCCTCCCTCTTCCCTCTCTTTCTTACATATATAATTGTGTTTGCTTGATCATTGTTGATACATTTCAAAGCAGCCCGAGCACTCTCTCTCTCTTTCTCTCTCTCTCTCTCTCTCTCTCTCTCTCTCTCTCTCTCTCTCTCTCTCTTTACGGATCCTAGTTCACATCCAAAACTAGGTGGTGCCTCAAATTTGTGTAGGGTTAGGTTGCGGGTTTGTGTGTGTGTTTGTTGTTTTTTCCAACCCCAACCCAATTGAGCAGCACGGGAGCCTAAAAGGGTGCTTAGAGGCCACTCTTCTTGTTGCCCGCCCCGGACCGCCTCAAATTGGTGCCCCCACGGAGGAACGACTTTGTGCTTATTTTTGTTGTATTGCATGAATGCTTGAATTTCAGCATAATCAAGTAGATTATATGAATCATGAAAAATTGTATGACCGAGTTTAACTTCAAGGCAACAAAAATTGATCTAGAATATGGTTTGGATTATGCATAACATAAGAAAGGAAAAAAACATTTTCACATAAGAATCTAGAATTCATGCTGAAAGACCTTTCAAAGCTTTGTGTAGTTAGTTGATGTTATGAGAGAAAATGATTGTTTGGAACTAATCTTTGTGTGGTTCTAGCATTGAGAGACTATGACACGCTATACCTTTGATGATATCCCAATCTTCTTCGGAAATCTAGAAGAAGATGTTGATGATTTTCTTGCTGATTTTATAATGGTTTGTCGTATCCTTGGTAAAAGGAATGACATTGAAAAAGGAGATTTTCTATTGCTATGCCTTAGAGGCAACGCTGAGCAATGGTTTTGGAGTATTTCTTCTCAGATTGAAGATGGATATACCCAAATTTCCAAAGCTTTGAAGGCCAGATTCTCTAAATTTACAACAACAGAGACAGCATGGGCTTCATTAGGGAGACTTCAACAACATGGTGAAGACTACTATGCTTATGAGGATATTTTTTCTTGTCAATGGGGAGGATGTCGGTTTAGTTCTACATTTCCAGATTATGTAAAAATGGAGCAATTTATTTCGGGTTTGTCTCCTTTCCTAAAGACTAAGGCTACTTGTAGTGGACCCTCTACCTTTGAAGAAGCGGTCACTATTGCCCGAAGAAAGTTTCACAAGTACTTCTACATCAAAAATAGTTTCCATCATGCTGGAAGAACCAACCATCATGAAAGTGTTGCTATCAAGGAGTCATCTCCTTTGCCATACTTGTCTCCTTCTACTCCGACAAATGTTGAAGAAGTTACTTACATGCCAACTGATTATTCAAGTGCTAAAGTGTGTGGCCAAGATTCAAATGTGGAATCTCTTTCTTCTACCTTTATCACAAGCATGTAAAAATCGACACAAGATATCTCAAATACCATTGATGATTCAATAATGGATACATCCAACCTTTTGGTAGAGGATCAATTTCTAGTCCGAGCAGACGAAGATTTTGTGCAACATGACTCTATGGAGAATGAAGACCTTGAAGGTAACCTTGATCTTATGGAATGTTCTGAGAGTGTATCTTGTCTAAAAGAAGAGAGTGAAGAAGAAGATGAAATCATAGGTGGGGAGATCATGGACCACATTGATCATAAAGAGATGATTGTGTACATGGAATGCCAACTCCAAAACAAAGTAGAAGAGTATGATTTGAATCCATGTGAGGATAATCTTCAAGAAGTGTTTGAGGATGTTGAAAAGCATTGGTATGACCCATGTATATTAATCATGGAGGAACCTATCATTCAAGAAGCCAAAGTTTTCACAAAATCAAACAGTAATCCATCAACCTTTGAGGTGGTACAATGTGAAGAGTTACAACCTTGCCCAAGGGGGGGCTTAGAAGGGGATGAAGAACATGGGAGAGTAGTAAAAAATAAAATTATAAAAGGAAACTATCAGAAGGGTATCATTCTCTCCAATGGTGTTTTAGTGGGTGGATCTTCATTCATGGGACAATCTCTTAGCAAGAGAATCCAAACTTTTGAAGCCCCAATCATCTTCACATTGGGTTTCATCTCTTCAAATTCAACTTCTCCTCTCTTCACATATACCTTTCATCGGCGGCACCATACCTTCTTAAGTGGAAGAGGACATGAATACTTGGTGATGAACGGATGTTTCCAAACCTTCTTCATTTGGTTCTTTGGTGTATGGAGGTCGCACATTGTGATGCTTCTGGTCTTCATCATAGATGAAAAACTTGTTGATTGCTACATGTGGATATTTCATCAATTAGTACCAAAATCTATTCTCTTACAATGTGTTGGAAGCAATAGAAACCTTCGTCTATTATCTACTTATGTGGTAAACTATTTGCAATATCTTCCAATAGCAGCTGGAAGCATGGACCAAGATTTCCTAAACCATGAAGGTCATAGAATTTTTGACTTGATGAGCCTACCCAGGTTGAATGAATTTTATGAGCTAGAGTTCAGGAATTTTCTCATACAAGCTCTTGAAGACCGTAGCAGATACATCAACTTTACACAAGAGGAAGAGCAACCAATCTTTTATATCACATTCATAGTGATAGATGCAATGATGGACAACAATAAAATCTACAAGTTTCTTCAACCGAAATCAGTAAGTGATTCCATACCATATATCTCTCTTTGGGAAAGAAATTTCAAGATCTTTGATCCTGGGGGGTGCTTATGGAAACTTTCTCAATGGAGGAGGTTTACTCAGTCACTTCATTACATCCTGCTATTGGCTTTGAGAACCTTTCATATCACACAAGTTTTTTTAATCATACAACATAGGTTCTTCAAAGATGAGAGTAGACAAAGACAGACGTTACACAATCTACATGTTGTATGATCGGATAAATGGTACATGAATGTACCATTATCTAAGGGGGGGGCTATTGATAACCATTTTTCGGCTTTCCATAATTGCCATAGTAAGCTACCTCACCTTATCAAATCACTCAAACACTATGGCTATCCCTACCATTTCACTATATATAGGCGTGTGTGAGTTAGGGAACTTTTCTCTTATTTTCTTAAAAAACCCTCAATTAGCTAGTCACTGGGCTAGTTGAGCCAAAACAATAAATTAAAAATTTAAAAAAAAGGTATATTATGGCCTCTTTGTGTGTAAATATTTCATTCTGTATAGGGATTAAATATAAGGATTTTTCATAATTATTTTGATATTTATTTAAATATTTATACTTAGGAGTGTGTTATTTATGGTATGTACATTGACTCACCATTACCATATTTTTTCTTACCATTTTGCATACACTTTATTCTATATAAAAATAATTTAATGCAAGCTTCTCTTATTTTTGGTGTAACTCCATCTCAACAAAAATCCAAAAAAAACTAGTTTTATTTACGTGTATACTTTTTCTTTGTTGTGATTTTTTCCTTCCTACATCTATTCTCTATTACTCTCATAAATTAGACCACCAAAAATATTCATCTTTTTATGGTAGACTTATAATGAGAGAGATTTATTTTGACCCCTTTATATTTTTTCCACCTATATTATTTATATTTGACATGTACATATTTTTTTTAGACCCCTCAATATTTGATTTTCTTAGTTGTACTATTCACTTAATCATGATCTCAACAATATCCTCAATTAGAGACCTACCAAATAAGGTCAAGGGTATGTGGAATGCATGCATGCACCATGGGGGGCTCACTCTTGGAGATATGCAAAAGAATCATCCAAAGAAGGACCTCACAAGGACTTTGTGCAGTGGAAAAAACAGTCGGTTTTGCTGAATTTTTAAAGATCACATGCTCCCCGAATTTGAAAAGGTGATACAAATAAAAGTTGTAGCTCGTGGGTTGACTTTCACCTCATATTTTTTCATATTTTTTTGAGCTACGAGCTGTGAGCTATGATTTTATTGGTGGACCCCAGTTTGCCCATGCTATGCAGCCACACTCCCTCTTCCACTTTACCATTTTCCTCTTTCACAGACACCTCCCACTCATCATCCCCACCTCTCTCACCACTCCTCTCTACACCCTACTCACCTTCTTCTTAACCTTGAAGAATAAGAGAAACCATGGTCAACTCATGTCTCCTACACACACTTCCATTCCAAAATTGACTACCTAGTCTCATTTTTTCTCTTCCATATTACCCATATTTATAAAAAAAACCACAAAATTCAGCCTCTTCTCTTGAAAGACAGCATCGTGGTGATTGATTACTCATGTTCACTTACCTTGGCTCCCAAGGAAGGTCAAGAGTGGAGAAAAAACGTACCGTCAAAGCTAGTGGACCGTCAACAAGCGTCAAAATTGACCCTACTCAAGACACTTGGAGCATCGACATTGACCTATTAAGAGTTTTTTCTTCCTTATTTGTATCCTACATGGATACTCCAATTGTAAATATCCAATTCCATTTGTAAATCAATAAAAATACTAACTCTACTAATTTACTAACACTAACCTAGTATGAAAGTCCTATCACCTCCACTTCTCTCTTCTCTCTCTTCTTCATCTATCCCCACCAACTTCTTGATAATTCCAAACAAAAGAAATTAGATAAGTGCTGAAAATCTAACCCAACCATGGTTAGAGGAGTAACCCTAGCCCTCAAAATTGCTATAAAAGGAGGGTGTAGCTAGCACAGAAAGGGGAGAGCCATAAGCAAGATCACTATGCTATAGCTTGAGAAGCCAAGCTCAACCTCTCTAGAAGGAGCTCTTGAGTGGAAGCTCATTTGCTTATGTATATGCATGTGTTGTATTAGGAGTGATTAGCAAGGGAGCTCTACCATTGTAAGAGAGAGAGCGATCACTCAATTGAGAGTGGGAAATCTATCATTTCTCCTACTAGTGTAGGCCCAACATTTGCTGAATCAAGGAGGGTGGATTTGGACTAAGCTTGGATACCTTGTCTCTCTTCCAACGTGAAGTAATGGACAACAATGATGTGTAAGAGTCTTGGTGTTTTTATTTAAGTTCTTGATAGCTTGTCTCTGGGTGTTGTCATCAATTTAGCCATAAATCCCACATACTGTAAGAGGGCGACAGGGTGGAGAGGACTCCCCTGGCCTTAAGACAGTGATTGGGGTGGATTTTCTTGTGATGTTTTCTGGCTAAATTTACTCAAGCTATGTTGAACAAATACTAATCTCACTTTGATTGGTCATGACAGATTTGTAAGAAGCTATTAATGCAATAAGCACCCCCTCCCTCTTCCCTCTCTTTCTTACATATATAATTGTGTTTGCTTGATCATTGCCGATACATTTCAAAGCAGCCCGAGCACTCTCTCTCTCTCTCTCTCTCTCTCTCTCTCTCTCTCTCTCTCTCTCTCTCTCTCTCTCTCTCTCTCTCTCTCTTTACGCGTCCTAGTTCGCATCCAAAACTAGGTGGTGCCCCAAATTTGTGTAGGGTTAGGTTGCGGGTTTGTGTGTGTGTTTGTTGTTTTTTCCAACCCCAACCCAATTGAGCAGCACGGGAGCCAGAAGGGCGCTTAGAGGCCACTCTTCTTGTTGCCCGCCCCGGACCGCCTCAGTACAAACAGTGTGATTTATAGTATCTTGATTGCTATCGTGGAGAGAGAGAGAGAGAGAGAGAGAGAGAGAGAGAGAGAGAGAGAGAGAGAGAGAGAGAGAGAGAGAGAGAGAGAAACGCGAATGATAGGCTTAACATGCTTCTATAATGTTAAGTGCTAGCCAAATTGCAATTTAGCATCCTACTTCTCTAATGATTTCATGTAGTCGAGTTATCATGGGTTGTTACTAGTTAGTAATGTGCGATTGTCGTATTTTTTAGAATGAACACAGAGCACACTCACGAGTATGCTCTTAACGAAGCTATTTGGAATATCATTATTAGAATCCAATCTGTGATGGATTCCCATCGAGCTTCCATAAAGCTTCAAGATGATGTAATGCGTGTCTTATTTCATGGCTTAGGCTTTGTTTTTGAAGGAAACGAGAAATGTCTTGCTAAGCTCTTGGCAGAGAAGAGCAATGATTGGAATGGAAGTCTTAATGATTTCAAAACACCAAGTAACTTCTCTGAAATACTGAAGCTCTACAAAGACAAAGGTATGGTTATCTCTTAAGAATGGAAACTATGTCCTGGCAGTGAAAGTCACCCCCATGAACCGCAAGTCTTTCCACCTAGCAAAGAGGATGCTGATAGAGACACCTCCATGTGTGTTTGCATTGATGGAATCGGATCAAGACGCCGTTAGCGTGATTGCCTTGTTTGTTGTGAAAGATGTTCAAAGTGCAGCAAAAGCAGAAAGGAGATGATGCCATTCTTATACACATCTTTGATAGATCAATTGAGATGTCTCTGTCAAAGTGAAGAATATTGTCATGATTTCTTAAGCATGTGGAGAGCTCGAGAAAGATGGTTGGGCAAGGAGCCCTCTCAACATCCTGACTTTATTCAGGAATTATGGGACGGAGAGAAAATGCGGATTTATCAGGACTTTTGGAATCCTGATGCCTTTTGGGAGGCTCCAGTTGTGTGTCAAAATGACAAGTGCAAGATGACATATCGAGCATTTCCCAAGTGTTTGTCAAGCAAAGAGCTTCTTAGTAGTTGGAACGAGGATACACAAGCCTATGAGTTTTCATGTACAAGGTGTAAAAATAAATTTGGGGGGAGAGGAAGCTTATTAGAGGAGACCCAAGGAATTTTTCTCTTCTCTTGCATTGGGATGGATTTCAAGAAGCATCAACAACTATGAAAGATAGTGCAGTAGTAGAGATCACTGTCTTGAATGGAGGAAAACGATCTACTCTTGGTTCTATTCCAGTATTGTTTCTTCCCCTGTCAAACAAAGAGTTAGAAAAGAAGCATGGAGATATTCTCTCTTGTTTTCTAGAACCCTTGCTTCAGGATTTAGAAAGATTATTTCTCGATGGTTTTGAAGTCAACTATGCCTATAGTAAAAGCCGTATTCATCAAGGGCTTCCAAATGAAACAACAAAGTTGCGAGAAATCTTAATGATGTGCACTGGTGACCATCCAGCTCAATGTAAGCTAGGATAGTTCAAAGATGGCGGGAAGAGCTTTTGTCGACGGTGTAAAGCACATGCATCACTTCATCAAGATGCAACTGGGTCAAGATATGTGTATGATAATAATAGGTTTCAAGCTAGACATCCTCCCCAAGGTTGAAATGTAGAAGAAATGTGGTCAGCAATCAGATGAGCGAAACAATCTCCTACTAAAGAAGGCAAGGAAGATATACTTCGGGATGCAGGTTTGTCTGGGAAATCCATTCTTTGGAGATTGTATCACTTATATGCGTTCGACCTGTCTAAAGACTTAGTATATGATTCTATGCATGTACTATCTCTGAACTTATTTCAGAAGTACATCAAAAAGCTGATCTTATCTGCTACTACACCAATGAAGCGTGCCATTGACAATGCTGTTAAGGAGGTTACATCTGTCATTCCAAAGATTATTTTGAACTCAGGGCGATGGCCAAGGAACCCATCGAGGCACTCTAAAATGTTCAAGGCAGAAGAGTGCCAAAAAATTGTATAGTGGTGTCTGCCTCACATTCTAAATGTAGTGCAAGGAATCACAGACGAACAACGTCAACTTGGGATGCTTCTTGTTGATATTGCTCACTTCTTCTTCAATTTCTCTAGAAGAAAAGGATGGTCATTGAGCGACATCAAAACATGTCGCTCTCTACTATTATCATGGAGAATCTTATCAGAACAGTACGAGGGTCCCAATAGCTCCCCTTTGGAGCATGTGGCAGGTACAAAAGACTCTCAAGAATACCATCTCAATGAGATTTTTTTAAGTGTTTGATTTATATAGTTTTGACTAAGTGATGATTGGCTTAATACTTTGTATATGTAGCGGTGAGATGCTTGACGATATCTTACGCCATGGCTCTCATGATTGTTTTTGGTGTTTCTCTTTTGAGAGAAGCATATCAGTCTACTTAAGCATTCCAACTAACAACAAAGACAATGAGATATCCTATACGAATTTCCATAGTCGCATCTTGTTTACAAATACATGGAAGCAATTAGAGATCGAAGAGGATGGGCTATTGTGTGAGAATAGATATATGAAAGCTCTTCACTCTTGCTTGCTTTCACCTCAAGGTAGGAGCTTTGTTGAATCGTCAAACCTTGGGTGTCATAATTGGCATTCTTTGTGTGCTTTTCTTGAAACCTCAGAGAAGCAAGCTCGAGAGCTATGGAGTAGTTCTATTCGGATTGGGCACTCTTGTTCTTGCAAAGCTTTGCTTAATAGAAATGGAATAGTCATTGGACGAAAATTGAGAAGAATTCCCTTCTTATTAAGTGCCAATGAAAAAGAATCAATCAAGAGGCTCTCAAGTGGAGACCCCTGCTCCTATGGCTATGAGTACTCCAAGGTTTTTGTAGATGAAGTGAAGTACAATGTAGGAGATTATTTGCTAGTAGCTAAAGATCACGAGTCAAAATTTTATGGGAGGCTATCAAAAATATTTTCTGTGGAGCAAGAAGGGGTTGTTGTTGTGTTTACCACGGTGGAGGCCATTGTGCAAAGCTTTGATGCTATTGATGACATTTCTGGAATGTTCATCCTACACAAAAGTAAAAGGATTCAGTGTGTCTCAGTGATACTACCAGTTCACTATATTTGCTGGAAGGTTTTTTATATTCAAGGAGCGGGAGCTGATATGGAGGTCTTGTATGAAATCAATGGATCTGATCGACGTCATCGTCTAGTGCTTCCAAGGGGGCTAGGATGTGTTCCTTCTTGGCTAGAGGAGGGCGACATTGTAATTGCTAAGGGACTTGAAGCTTCTACAATAGAAGCTTTGGTGCAAAGTGTTGATATAGTAAATAGGAAAGCATTGCTCTACTGGAAAGGTGATCATCATGAAGAAACTTTTTGGGTTGATTGGAAATTCATCTTCTCTATTCTGATATGTGGAAACAACTAGGTAAGTCTTGTGAAATACTGTGTATGTGATTTATGAAAAGTCTTTTACTAATCTATGACTTGTTTTGCAGGTATTCAAAAGCATAGACAGACAATATGATGTATCACATATAACTTGTAACTATAGATGGGACTTATTTCAAGTTTTCAAATTATTTTATTGAGATTGAAAGAAATAAGGAATCTAATTATATATAGATGCGTATAGTCTTTAGATAAGAATTAGATTTCTCTTTTAAGGATTTTTTATCAAAGCTTGTATTGGATGACACATGCTATTTAAAAGTTAATTGAAGTTGCTTCATACGGCATTTTGTGAGTCTTTTTGTGTATTACTAGTAAAAGGTATTAGTTTTGAGTTATTGTGGAGCTCTCTTATAGTTGTTATATTGTCACTCTAAATTGTTTTTTTGGCAAATGACAATATCTCCGACAACGTGAAGGCATAAAATGTACATTTAAAATAATCTTCCTATACTTTTAAAATAATATTCTTGCTTGTGTTATGAGAGGTTTAAATTAGGCAAACATTCAAACATCTATCTCACAATGTTTTAATGTTACTTGCATGTGGTAAGCAATGGTAACAACCTTTCAAATTATACGATGTAGTCGCTCTTAAAAAGTGTAGTCACCCACAAAAAAAGCGATCCAATTATATAACATTTATCAAGCATGCGGTATTAATTACCAAATGCAATTACCACATGATTGTCTTGTTACACCATATTCAACACCACCATATCTCAATAGTCCTATGCTACTAATTATATTTCTCTAAATTGAGCTAGCGGTCTATTAACATCATAGAATCAATCTCAAGATACCTATAATATCCATGTGATTGACCTTGAACTCAAAGTTTTCTACTCAGTAGGGAATCTGTGCACACACATGCAGGCGTGAATATGTTTGTGTGTGTGTGTGTGTGTGTGTGTGTGTGTGTGTGTGTGTGAGAGAGAGAGAGAGAGAGAGAGAGAGAGAGAGAGAGAGAGAGAGAGAGAAGAAGAAGAAGAAGAAGAAGAAGAATTTTAACATTGTAGTAAACTATCCCAAGACACCTTAAAGATCTATCTGACGAGGAGAGTTGAACTCAAGATCTGTTCTTCAAGAGGGAAATGGCATAACAAATCTACCAAACTTGTGTGATAGAAAGGCTATACCATTTTCCTCTTCTTATTAGCACACACACATACACACATCCATACACACACCCCGGAAGAAGAGAGGGATTTGTAGCTTATAAAGCTTAGCTTCATGCTATTATTCTAAACTATTTCTAGACTTGATCAAATTTGTTACAGAAATTAGTGCCATTATTTCTACATGGAAAATCAAAAATTTCCATGTGGAAATGAAGATATATCCGATTCTCCATTCTATTATTTCTATGTGGGAAAAAAACTCCCTCCAAAATTTCCATGTGGAAATGAAGATATTTATGATTGATGAAAGTGGGGAAAAAAACATGTTGGAATAGTTATATTTCCACTTTGGATATTTATTATCATAAGGAACTTTTTTTTCCAAATGGAACAATTACATATTATTATATGGGAATACATAATTTCTCATTAGAAATACATGTCTTTCTTGATGGGAATGACTTTTCCTTTATGCCAAAGGTTTCTCCACTTTGGAAACTCATTAGGGAATATGTCATGAAGTTCTTGTGGATAATGCAGGTTGGGCCCCTTCTCAATGTCCACGAGATCTCTTGCTCCAGTTCTACACCCCCTGAGTACACAGCAACAATGATAACCCCCTCACAGAGCAGTAGCACCTCGCCCTTAGGTGCTAGCCCTTTCAAGGCGCTTCATGACGTACCAAAAGCTGACCGAGCATGAAGCACACAGAGAGAGAGAGAGAGAGAGAGAGAGAGAGAACCTGGGTAGCTCCCACATAGAACCATTTGGTTGCAATGGAGAGAGCTGCCTAGAAGCTACAACGATCCTCATGGCATTGTCCAGAGTACCTTCAAACCAAAAATAACAATAGCTCTGTATTGTGGCAACGACGTATGTGTGTGGGAGGAGAGAGCCAAATTGTAGAGAGAGAGATGGATCATCTTGCAGTGACCTCAGATAGAGTTTTCTTCTTTTCTTGCAATGTTGGCTCCTCAGCTCGCCTCGCCTAAACATATGAGACTCATTGCTTGAATATTTGAGCCTCATTTATAAAGAGTATAGATTTTGAGTTTAACAATCAAAATACACATCATATAAAGAAATTATACTGAGAGAAGTGCTTTAAAAAATAACCACAACTTTTGAATCCTCTTTTGAAGACATGTGGCAACCTCAATTTGAGTCTGGTTCATAAAGAGTATAGAATATGGTCTTTCTACACTGGCTCTAAAATAAAAGAAATCTAACAGTAAACTATGAGATACCATGCAAGTGTTTGTGCGTATGCATCAATAATCTCTAGCAACGTTTTGCTCAAAGAGGAATTGGAATGTGGATTGATCTCTCTCCCCCTCTCTCTCTCTCTCTCCCCACAATCTTGTACCCATACCCTTCTTCATCACTATCATTTCCATCTTAAAGCTAAGTTATTGCAGCCATGAAATGGTCTGTGTGCGTTGTTTCTCAACCTCAATAGAGAACACTCATTGTGGTCGGGGAAGCCCGTTCAAGTTTTGCTAATTGCTCTCGAAGGAGTCCTTTCTAGTTCCAACTTCTAGCTATAAGAAAACGAACACAACTTATGATTTTCCTCTCTAAGGTCTTTTAAAGCATCTCTTTGCAAACTATTGACTCTTGATTTTTCTGAGATTGGGAAGCCCTACATGGACACTTTCCAATTTTAAATTCCTATGATGGATGTCCGCCCTAAAAAACAAAAGTAAAGGCTCTTTCCCACTGGAGTGAGTTGTGAAGAGGATGACAAGGTAGATTTTGTAAATATTTTTAAGACTTTTTAATTTTTATTTGGATAATAAGCATATAATGTTTTTGCATAGCACTATGTATTGTCCTTATTTCTCAATACTTCCTTGCAAATTGTTTGTATGGAATGTTGTCTGCTTCATTACGTTCAAAGGTCAAAGCTCTTCGCAACATTATATGTTCCTCATGGTGAAATTTTGTTTTTGTCAAACCTCCTTGGTAAACCTGCTCATAACTCAAGATTTACATTTAAAAAAATGTGTTTTATGCATAGAAAGGTATTGGGGCATCATTGCTAAGCTCTAGGGTGCAATCAAGACCAAAAATGATCATGTGGGAGAGGACAATAGTCAACTGGCTTGCGGGACATGCTGGACCAAATCGATTACCTACAATCCCTCCCAGAAACCAAGGCTTTGGATCTCATTCAACTCACTCTAGAGCACTTTTGATCCTACAACTGTTCTAAGGACAAGAGGTATGCGATGCTACCAGCATTGTGTCTGCTTGCTACTAGCATTGTTAGTTCATCACTCGATAGATGAGAACTAGGTGTGGAGGTTAACGTTACACTACCATCATTGGAGTGAGAAGGATCCCTCACTTGTACATAGCTCCACACTTTGGAATATGCTTCATCATGCTCATATTAGCCTTTGAGAGAATCCAAAAATTCACTAAGAAATTTCGTGAACAAGAGAGAATTGATCTCCGGCATAGGACTTAGAGAGTCACCACATTGTATCGACCTTTACAATACCTGAGCTTGGCGTCGTATTCCTGAATAATCTCGGCCCACCTGGCTTTCCGACCCTTCAAATCCGTTTTTTGTGTAAACCATTTGATGCCTTCATGGTCAAACACAATCTCAAACTGAGCACCATACTAATAATGCTGCCATGTTTTTAAGGCAGACACTATTGCATAGAGTTTGCGCTCATAAGCAGATTAGTTTTACTGAGCTGCATCAAGCTTCTTGCTTTCAAATGCAATTGGCCGTCCGTCTTGTAACAGGACTTCTCCAATAGCACGGTCACTTGCATCCGTTTCCAGAATGAATGGTTTTAAAGGATCTACAATAGCTAGTATGGGAGTTTTAGCTAATGGATCCTTGAGCGTATCAAACCTATACTTTTGAGAGGGTCTCCACTGAAAAGCTTTGCCTTTGCCTTTGAGCTGATCCGTCATGGGAACAGCAATATTATCATAGTTTTTAACGAACCTTCGGTAAAAACCTGCAAATCCCAAAAAATCTGTAACTCTTCCAGATTTTTAAGAGAAGGCCATTTCCAGATGGTATCCACTTTGGATTGATCCATATATAACCCATTAGCTGAAATAGCATGCCCTAGAAAGTGAATTTCTTCTTTCAAAAAATCACACTTAGATTCCTTGGCATATAATTTATTTGTTCGTAACAACTCAAACACCTGTCAGAGATGTTGTAAGTGTTCTTCTTCAGAAGCACTGTAGACTAGAATGTCATCGAGAAAAATGATGACAAATTTTCCCAAGTACGGCTTCAAGACACTATCCATAAGTGTCATGAATGTTGCGGGCGCATTGGTTAACCCAAAGGGCATCACCAAAAACTCGTAGTGTCCAAACCTTGTTTGGAATGCAGTTTTGGGTATACATCAGCAAGTTGAATACGGACTTGGTGATAACCTGACCGCAAGTCTATTTTCGAAAAAATGCAAGCATGAGGGATTTTGTCTAACAACTCATCCATTCGTGGCAATGGGTACTTGTTCTTAACCGTAACTGCATTTAAGCCATGGTAGTCTATGCACATGCGCATACTGCCGTCTTTTTTATTCACTAATAAGATATGAGAAGCCCATGGTGAAGAACTAGGTTGTATAAACCCTCTGCTAAGGTAGTCAGCAAGCTGTCGTTCTACCTCAACAGCTTCAGAGTAACTCATACGATAGGGCGGTTTACTGAAGGTCTACAGCCTACAACCACATCGATGCTATGTTGCACCGATCGTGTGGGCGGTAATCCTAGTGGCAAATCATTAGGAAAAACATCTTGAAATTCCTTTAATAATTTCTGTAAATCACTAGAAACTTTTTCTTATTTGAAAGTAGCCATTGGTGGAAGAGATGAGAGAGAAGCATGCGGCGTTAAGGAATGTTCAACAGATTCAATGTTAGAGAGAAAATGAGACAGTGAGTAACATAAGAAAACTTGATCTATTTCATTATCAAAAATGAGCTCCATAAGCTCAGTTGTACAAGTCAATGGTGAAGAAGGTGCATCCTTCTCTCCTAACAACAACACATGTGCACCATGGGATTCGATCATCAAGTGTTATTCTCATAGCTACGCTTTAGTGATGGTCCTAGGCTAGGCAACCACTCCCTACCAAGGACCACGTCTGCCCTCTCCATGTTCATAACGTGAAAATCCAAGGACGTGGAGTAACCTTGTACTTTCAACGGAAGATCTCGGACTTATCCAAGATTTTGGTATCATGTTCATTCATCATTGCTACCTTGTAGCGGTGGGTACTCGGAGTTTGAGGCAATTTGAGTTTTTTCACCAATTTGTAATTGATGAAATTGTGAGTAGCACCGTCATCTACCAAGATGCTCACCTTGTGCCCTTGCAGAGATCCGTGCATACGTACTAAATCATGTGGAATACCAATATTCATGGATGTTTTTTGTGTTTTGTGATTGTGAAGTCGAAGTTTTAATATTTTTAAGCAAGCTAAAGATGCTTTTCCTTGACAACGAAGCTATAGTACCGTACTCCATCCCAGTTTCTCAAAGGTTTGTTGCCATATGGAAGCTGTGAGACAACATTCATGAACCACCTCGGTGTGTGTTACTTCCACTATAGAGAATTGTGAGGAAGACTCGAGAGGCAGCAGTTGCACCGTGTGCACTGGTTTCTCCTTGCCATGAGCAACAGATTTCCCCTTGGGACAATCCTTTTTGCCATGACCGCTTCCTAGACATTGAAAACATAATTTCTCTTTCTTAGCTTTATCAAAGTCCTCAGGACAGAGAGGACCTCTGGACCCCTTGGGTTTTCTATATACTTCTAAATTGGCTACTATAAATTTCCTTTTATTGTACCCATATTGTGTCCATGCATTACCATGTGTATTAGCAAACACGTGAATATTATGTGCTTTCTTTTCATATGGATCATCGTCAATATGTGCTTTCACTATGGCTTCCTCAAGTGTTTTAGGGTCTTGGGTCTTGACGTGCTTCTTAAGCTTTGGTGTCAGACCACGTATAAACCCCGTACTTGTTGAAAGTTATCAAAGCCTTCCAACTTGAGGATAACATCCCGATAGTGAGATATATATTCAAGCAGTGATGGGTATTGGTGCATGGAACACGTGTCCCAAGCCATCCAATTCCGATCTGCCTCATTTGTAGGCAAGAATTCTTTGCGAAACATAAATTCAAAGGATGCCCAACTCTGTGGTATGATATTCTTCTCCTTGAGAGACATCCACCATTTGTAGGCCTTGCCTTCCAGAGTTAAGCTCGTTTGTAGAGCTCTGACTATGTCCGGACTACGCCGTATGGCGTGAATTCCATCCCACTTGCTGAGAAAGATATTCACTACATCCTTATTGGGGTCTCTGTCTTCTCCCTTAAAAGTCGATGGTTTGGTGTTTTTCAGCAGCTCATCCACCTCTTTTGCAGTTAGAGTGTGCAGAGTATCAACAGTTGGGCCTTGCCCTTGTGTCGCAACGTGCTCATGCATGTGTGTCAATAGGACCCTTCGACTTCTGTTGCATTAATTGAATCACTAATGTGGATAGTTTAGTGACATTTGCATTTAAAACATTAAAATTTTCATCCATGATTGACATGCGTGTCTCAAGTGCACAAAATTCTTGAATGTCAAGCAATTCATAAGTGTCATCACCTGCCGTAGTGTCGCGGGAACTCTCTGAGGAAGCATCCAGCCGCGAGTCATCATGGGCAGGATCAGGCGTATTTTTCTCGAAATCAAAAGTCATATTGATATTGGAATCCATGGAAACATAGTGCGGTGCAAGGAATAGTCAAAAAAATACGTGAGATTGAGCACTTGCAAAGTGTAATTAGCCTTGCTAATCTCGTCGAAGTCGATATTATCCAAGTTTTATTCGATCCAAAATGTCCGCCGTGTAGGGAATTCCTTCATCCCTTGTAGCCGAATCGATTATGCGTTTGACCGTAATCGATTTTGAAAAATAACGTCACTTGAGATGGTTTTATTAAAATTTCTAGTTTTCGACAGCTCATACGTAGAGAATTGGTGTGGGTGTGTGTGTCTGTCGGCCCTGCCTTTGATTCCCTTGGATCGATGCTTAATGTGCTTACCAACTCCCTAAATCAGAGCTCCTTGATTGAGACGGGGTGTGTATCACCCCTTGTGTCAATAAAGTCCTAAAGTCAAAGGCCTTAGGTGTTTTTTAATGTGAACTCAAGGTCTCACAGGTGCCATGGCCGCCCGCAGTAGCGTGCAAGGAGATTGGGAGAGATATGACGGTCGCTGTAGGGCAAATTGGGCTTCGGCCATGGGTTGAGTTGTGCTCCCCAGCTCGGCGCGATGCCGTAGAGCCGGCAAGGGTGCCATTTGGTGCAGGTCCAACCTCGGTGTCTTATCACAGGAGGTGAGTTCCACGCTCCCTTGACTCCGACATGCAAAAAAACATGCAAATTTGTGTGGCTCCCCTCCTCCACGGCTTTGCCTTTCCCAAAAAAGGAACCTTGCTCTTGATACCAATATTAGAAAAGGGGAACTAGAACCTAGGAGTTCACATCCTAACCACCCAGTATATAGCATGACTCATAGCCCTTTGCCCTAGTTGGACTCCCTTTCCACACTGCCTAGCCCAGCCTTGCCCTGGTGTAGTCCGGCCTTGTCGTTGTCCTGACACTCTCTCTCCCAAAGGGCACCCCTTACCCAACAGGCAAGTAGGACACATGTCAAGACCCTAGCTAGGTTACCCTCATGGTGTTGACGGGAGCAAAGAGAACCCCGACAGCCTCTAAAACACCGGGGACCGAATGGCGCGCCTCGAGCCTGTCATGGTAAAGCAAACAGGGGGCACCACCTAGCTTCAACGGCTAGGACGCAAACAACACACCACCATAACAAAGTTTTCATCCAAGAGAGATGGATGCTTGGGAGTAATGATGAAGAGGAAAGGGAATGAGATCAAGTGAGAGAGAGAGAGAGAGAGAGAGTGAGGGAGGGGGTATAGCGTCCTAGTACTTAGGCACCACAAAAGGATGGCGAATCCGCACACCCTTCACACATACACAAGCTCACTCCAAACACAAGACTAGGTGGCGATTCCGCACACCTCACATGGGCAAAAAATTGCAAGAAAACATACTCACAAAACCTCAAGCTTTATTTAGAGAATAAGGCGATGAAATGGGGAGCATAGGGTAGGGGAATGAGAAGGGAGAGCGTGGTAGAGCACATGGCGGATAGGTGGGAGTTGATGGCGAAGACTCGCACGAGGGTTATGGCCATCATCCTTCATTTAGTTTCCCTTCATCTTCCATAGCCCAAGGGTGTAGAGGTCATGCTCAAGACGAGCATGGTGATTGCAGTGATGGTGATGGTGTGGGTGTGTGTGTGTGCACTAAGCACACATAGTGCATAGTGTACTCTTTGGTGATGGTGTGTGTCCTTAGTGTGATGGTGACCCCTCTTTATATAGGGGAGGAGGGGGGAGAATTCTAGAATTTAGAAATGAAGAAATCATTATCTACATAGGCCATGTGACTGTGGGCCCCACTTGTCTGGCTGTGTGTGTATGTGCCAGAACAGCAGTCTCATGAGAGAGAGACTAATAGAGAGAGGTGGGTTGATGAAAAAAAGTGAGAGGTGACATGGAGAATAAAGTAATTACAAGAGGGGAGTGTGTTCAGAGGTGAATCTGTGTGCAGATGTGTGTAAAAAACAAGAAAAATCAGGTAACCACCGGGTGGGGATGGGTCTGTGGGAACCTTTTTCAGTGAAACTGAGTGTGTGTGTGAGTGTGGGGGAGGTTATTTAGCTACAAGACAAGAGACATGGCACCCTTTAGAGAGAGGGGGGGTATTTGGGTCATGGGATATGATAGGAGAGAGAAAGAGGGGGTGGGGTATACTATTTTGGAAGATAGGGTAAGTTGCATGTGAGTTAGGGTGCATTATTGGTGAGTTATAATGCATTATTGGTGAGAGGTGGGGTAGCTTGAGGGGAGAGAGAAAGGAGAAAGGACAAGGGGAAGAAGTGTTTTTTAATGTGAACTCAAGGTCTCACAGGTGCCATGGCCGCCCGCAGTAGCGTGCAAGGAGATTGGGAGAGATATGGCGGTCGCTACAGGGAAAATTGGGCTTCGGCCATGGGTTGAGTTGTGCTCCCAAGCTCGGCGCGATGCCGTAGAGCCGGCAAGGGTGCCATTTGGTGCAGGTCCAACCTCGGTGGCTTATCACAGGAGGTGAGTTCCACGCTCCCTTGACCCCGACATGCAAAAAAACATGCAAATTTGTGTGGCTCCCCTCCTCCACGGCTTTGCCTTTCCCAAAAAAGGAACCTTGCTCTTGATACCAATATTAGAAAAGGGGAACTAGAACCTAGGAGTTCACATCCTAACCACCCAGTATATAGCATGACTCATTGCCCTTTGCCCTAGTTGGACTCCCTTTCCACATTGCCTAGCCTAGCCTTGCCCTTGTGTAGTCCGGCCTTGTCGTTGTCCTGACACTCTCTCTCCCAAAGGGCACCCCTTACCCAACAGGCAAGTAGGACACATGTCAAGACCCTAGCTAGGTTACCCTCATGGTGTTGACGGGAGCAAAGCGAACCCCGAACCCCGACAGCCTCTAAAACACCGGGGACCGACTGGCGCGCCTCGAGCCTGTCATGGTAAAGCAAACAGGGGGCACCACCTAGCTTCAACGGATAGGACGCAAACAACACACCAACATAACAAAGTTTTCATCCAAGAGAGATGGATGCTTGGGAGTAATGATAAAGAGGAAAGGGAATGATATCAAGTGAGAGAGAGAGAGAGAGAGAGAGTGAGGGAGGGGGTATAGCGGCTTAGTACTTAGGCACCACAAAAGGATGGCGAAGCCGCACACCCTTCACACATACACAAGCTCACTCCAAACACAAGACTAGGTGGCGATTCCGCACACCTCACATGGGCAAAACAGTGCAAAAAAACATACTCACAAAACCTCAAGCTTTATTTAGAGAATAAGGCGATGAATGGGGAGCATAGGGTAGGGGAATGAGAAGGGAGAGCGTGGTAGAGCACATGGCGGATAGGTGGGAGTTGATGGCGAAGACTCGCACGAGGGTTATGGCCATAATCCTTCATTTAGTTTCCCTTCATCTTCCATAGCCCAAGGGTGTAGAGGTCATGCTCAAGACGAGCATGGTGATTGCGGTGATGGTGATGGTGATGGTGTGGGTGTGTGTGTGTACACTAAGCACACACAGTGCATAGTGTACTCTTTGGTGATGGTGTGTGTCCTTAGTGTGATGGTGACCCCTCTTTATATAGGGGAGGAGGGGGGAGAATTCTAGAATTTAGAAATGAAGAAATCATTATCTACATAGGCCATGTGACTGTGGGCCCCACTTGTCTGGCTGTGTGTGTATGTGCCAGAACAGCAGTCTCATGAGAGAGAGACTAATAGAGAGAGGTGGGTTGATGAAAAAAAGTAAGAGGTGACATGGAGAATAAAGTAATTACAAGAGGGGAGAGAGGGGAGTGTGTTCAGAAGTGAATCTATGTGCAGATGTGTGTAAAAAATAAGAAAAATCAGGTGACCACCGGGTGGGGATGGGTCTGTGGGCACCTTTTTCAGTGAAACTGAGTGTGTGTGAGTGTGGGGGAGGTTATTTAGCTACAAGACAAGAGACATGGCACCCTTTAGAGAGAGAGGGGGGTATTTGGGTCATGGGATATGATAGGAGAGAGAAAGAGGGGTTGGCGTATACTATTTTGGAAGATAGGGTAAGTTGCATGTGAGTTAGGGTGCATTATTGGTGAGTTATAATGCATTATTGGTGAGAGGTGGGGTAGCTTGAGGGGAGAGAGAAAGGAGAAAGGACAAGGGGAAGAGAGAGGGGGTTGACCTTTTGAGTGGAGGAGAGGAAAAGGGACACCCGGCGGGGCAACAATGAAGAAAAAGGAGGCAAGGTGGGGATGGGCTACCCCGCAGGCATGAGGTGGCCTATTTTACCTTTCTTATATATTTACATAATCATACTTTATTTTTTTTTCTTACTTTTTCCAATGCCTTTATCACTTCCTCCATAAGAGGGGGTTTTCATGTGGTGGGGACGAGAGAAGAGGGGTATGGGAGCTTGGCTTGTGAAAAGCCCCCATTAGTGTGCCTAAAGCCTATTGGTTGGCCTTCAAAGGGGTCCAATGATAATTTATTGGATTTAAATTATTGGTTTAGTATTTATCAATCCCTCTCTCTCAAAGGGGAAAGGGGTACACTTGTCCAAGGTTAACCTTGTTGCTTGGTATGATTCTTGCTTGCAATTGGCTAGGCCTGGAGGGGTCCAATGAGCTTCAAGCATGATCTACGGCCGGGGGGGGGTCAACCAAAGCAAGTAAGAGGCATGCTTGAGGGATATACTCTCCCACACTTACCACACACACACTCTCACTGTGTATTGTGCAAATTGCAAGAGCTCCCTCTCCTTCTCCAAGCAAGTGGAGAGTTTGAGAGCCTACACCAACACTCTTGGCTATGGAATGCAAATCCAACCAAGATCCATGCTTCAATGTTGCTTAATCTTTCCATATTCTCCATCTTCATTACCATGCTATTATATGTGCTAGCAAGAAGAGTGATGATAAGTGAGGAACTAATTCTTTCTCCTATGAAGTGTTTCTTCTTCCTCTTTCCTACTCTCGTTTCCTACTAGCTCTCTACACCTTCGAAGGTGCTTGAGGTCTTGGGACTGAGGCTTGGGACAATTAATGCTTTCTACAAAGTTTATGTTATTCTCGTGATGCATGAAGCTTTCCATCTTCATTGCATCACCTAGGTCACAAGGAACACAAAGATTTTATTGTAACAAGTCTCTCTTGATGGGAGAAACTATAATACAAATGCCTATTGGAGGGGGGATCTGCTCCACATAAATCCGGTCCTCAACTCATGTTCTCTAAACTCACTCACTCTCTCTCTCTCTCTCTCTCTCTCTCTCTCTCTCTCTCTCAAAAGTATTGTTCATGCCAAGTTAACTAAATGATGTGTTATGTTGCTACCATCAATTATGTTCACCCGCTATGCTCACAAAGTAATTTCATAAAATCACTTCTCTAATTTTCGCTAGTCTCAAAGTTAATAGGCCAATTCCATGACATTGCAATTGTCAATGCGCTTTGACTAGCAGTGTAGATGATGTCGGTAATGTCTTTTCCAACACCCAAATCAGCCATAAGGCATCTGAGCCATGCACACTCAACCGTAGTTGTGAAGAATTCCCTGTACTCAGCCTCACAATTGAAAATGGCCACAATAGGTTGCTTCTTGCTCAACCATGAAATACATGAACTACCAAGCATGAAACAAAAACCATATGTGGACACTCGCGTGTCATAACAACCAGCCCAATTTGAGTCCAAAAAAGCATGTAAATCTGGCGGCAATGATCTTCCGTTGGGATTTAAAAATCCAAGCTGCAAAGTTCCTCTCAAGTAGCGAAAAATCCTGTTGACTGCCTGCCAATGCTTAGACCTTGGGCTATGCATAAATCTACTGACCTGTGAGACTGAAAATTGAATATCCGGCCTCGTGTTGCATACATAAATGAGGCAGCCAATAGAATTTTGGTAAAGAGTGACATCATCAGGATCACCAGCATCATGTAGACTCAACTTCAAACCTGTTTCCATGGGAGTGGCAATAGGTTTCAATCCTCAAGTCCAAACTTACATAGCAATGTCTCTATGTAACTTTTTTGGCACAAGGCAATAGTACCACCATCACACTGCTTAAATTGTATGTGCAAGTAATGATGCAACAGCCCCAAACCTTTCATCTTGAAAGTAGCATTCAAATCAGCTTTAAATTCAGAAATATGTGCCTCATTGGGACCAGTGATTAACAAATCTTTTATCTTGAAAGTAGCATTCAAATCAGCCTTAAATTAAGCAATATGTGACTTATTGGGACCAACGATCAGCAAATCATCCACATAAAGAACAATAATGAGAAGTACATCTCCCTCACGCTTGACATACAATGTGATTTCTCTTGGACTGTTACAAAAGCCTGGTTTGACCAAATGAGTGTCAACTTTCTCATACCAAGCACGAGGAGATTGCTTCAACCCATACAAAGCCTTCTTACATCTATACACTTTGTCCTCTTATCATTTCTTGACAAAACCACGAGGCTGCGCTACATAGACTTCCTCAAAAATTTCATCATTCAAGAAAGCGATAACAATATCGGATTGATGTACATCCCAACCAAAATGAGCTGCCAATGCACATAGAAAAAGTACAGTAGTCATACGACAAGTGGGAGCAAAAGTTTCTTCATAATCTATGTCTTTTTTCTATGGATAACCTTTTGCAACAAGTCGCGCCTTATAGAGATCAATCTCACGATCTGGCTTGCGTTTCACCTTCTAGATCCACTTTGTATCAATGGCCTTTTGCCCAGGAGGCAAATCACATAAAGTCCATGTGTCATTTTCTATAAGTACATCATATTTTGATTGCATGGCAGCCATCCAATTTTTGGAATTATGTGCTTCATCAAAAGATAGAGGTTTCCCAACATCATGTAAGCTAGACATAGCCAAAGTATAACAATCTAATGCATAAGATGCATGGCGAGAACCTGAACGAGTAGGACTAGACAAAGAGGAATCCAAATTACTATCATGCAAAGTATGCACTCGTCATTTAAGCATGCCTCTATGCCTACTCATTCTCAACCCTTTCCTCATCAAGTACATCATGTACATCTGGATTAGTAATAGGCTGATCTGCAACATTTTAAAAAAGGCCCATAGGCTGTACATTTGACTCATTCGAATTTACATTCAAAGTTCCACCACTAAAAAGAGGCAACAAAGTGTCATAAATGTCTTGTGAGCTGACATTATTGTCTCTAGTACATGATAGCAAGGGCTGAAAAGAATCTTCCACAAACACAACACCCTATGAGACCAAGATACATTTTGTTTGCGTATGATACAACCTGTAACCTTTGCTTTTAGCACTATAACCAACAAAAATATATTTGACAGTCTTATCATCCAATTTTTTGCGTTGTTTTGTGGCACCAAATCATATGCCAAACAGTCAAAAACATGCATGTGCTCAATAGAAGGCTTTCTATCATGTCATGCTTCATATGGAGTAATAGACTGCAAAGCTTTTGTAGGACATCTTTTTAGTACATAAGTGACACATATGATGGCCTCAAGCCAAAACCAATGCGGCAAAGTTTGACTTTTGACCATACATCATGCCATCTCTGTAAGTGACGTGTTTTTCCTCTCAGCAACACCATTTTGCTGAGACGTATTAGGCACTGCACATTGGTGTTTTATCCCACGACTAGCTAAAAATGCAATAAATTCATGAGCAATATACTCCCCCCCTCGATCGGAACGGAAGGTACCCATAGTACATTTTAAGACATTTTCAGCCATAGCCAAAAAAATTTGAAGCACATAAAAACTTTGAGCTTTGCTTGAAGCGGAAATACCCATGCATGCCCAGAGTAATCATCAATGGAAGTCAGGCAATAAAGGTAATTTCCCAAGGAAGGAGTTTGCACGGGCCCACAAGCATCACTTTGCACAAGCTACAACTTGCATGTGGCCCTAACCGAACCATCCTTTGGAAAACTTAGAACACTACATCTTACCCAAAATACAGCCTTTACAAAAATGTTTGACAGGTGCTTCAAAAGGCGGCAAAGAAGCAACCATATCAGATTTCTGCAAATGCAACAAAATGGCAAAATTTAGATGACCAAAACGTTGTCATGTAGCTCCGCTTCCATGACAAGAAAATGAGATGCAGATCAGGTTTATTTGAATCCTATGTGATTATTCAGTTGTAATAAGGGCTTGCTAACAAGCCTATTTTAAATTAAAAGTATGTCAAATGCGGCTTTAAAGAGCCAAAATTTGTCTTGTTAATGCTAACAGAGAGTAAGCTTGAAGTCGTCATAGCTAGGAATTTATTGATTAGAATTGCAATACTTGAAGTGCTCTATAGGCTTGCCTTTACGGCTCGTCAATCGGAGTTACGGATAGGAAGTTATGCTAGTTTGAATTTTGAGTTGATAGCAAATTCGTACCGGATTGGGCAACTGCAGCTGAGGGGACAAAAATGAAGTGAATAGATGGTCTTGAAGTGCTCACTTTATGGAGAGAATCGGTCTTTTCATATCAGTGATTGGAGTTACGATTATCAAGATATCACCAGACTAAATTTCATCGGGAGCTGGTTCTGTACCAGTCTGGTAGGCTCATTCGGTGTGCTATCAGGGAATTTTTGAGCTTCTGTTGTCAAAATGACAGCTAAAATTTCCTGAAAAGCGTTGTGTCTATAAATGTCTGGAAACCTAGAGAAAGTGTGTGTAAACGGGCTCAAAATCCCCCTGAACCTGTGTGGCCGTGTCAATATGGGAAAAAAAGGTGTCGGGTCGCATGTCAAATATTTGCCCGTAACAAGAGGTGTCGGGATGATGCGGAGCATCGAGAAAGTAAGTATGCTCTCTCTCTTGCTATGTACGCTGATGGTAGTGCCGGTAGAGTGGTAGGTCGTCAATGTCCGGTGTTGAGGTCGACGGACTAAGAAGAGCCTCCCCCCGCCGGACGAGAGTCTCCAATGCCAAGACGAGTTGTTGAAGTTGCAAATCCCTGTTCTCACGTTCTCTCACATGTTCGCTCTCTCACAGTGAGAGTATCTCTCTCTCTCAATCTCTCAAGCTCACTCTTTCATTCTCGAGTGTTCAAGGGTTTGATAGGAGTATGGGAGATCGGTTTTGAAATGGTAGAGATTTCAGACGAGTGTGCCGAGATGGGAGGTGGTTGTGCGTGTACAACGCTCGGCTTCACTTCCTTGCTTACGGGCTCCCATGCTCACGAGCGTGCTCTGTTGCCAACTTTGCTTGATTTGCTGCCTCTGCTGCCCGGCCAGGAATGCTCCCGAAACTGCCCAATTGTCTGCAAATGCTCCCAGTTTGCCTTTGATTGGCTTTTTCTTACTACATCCCAAGAGGCCTTCTTCACAAGCCTCCAAGCTCTAATGTGCTAATGCAGTTTAGCGCTGCCCCAAACTGTTAAATTTTGCAAGCTCTGGCTTCTCCAGAGCGAGAGTTTCTCTCTCTCTCCCCTCGCTTGCCTGCTCAATTACTCGGTGCAATCTTCGATTCCTTGCTGCAGAGCTTCCAAAGCTCACAAGGTTCCTATCTCCCCTTTTCTCGATTCTCCCCTAGTTGCATCGACTTCAATTTCTCTCCAGAATCCCCACAAGCTGCCCGATTCTCTGCTTTTGACTTGCCAAAGCTTCAAGAATCCATACCTGATGGAGTCACTACACACGTTCGGTAGCCGAGGATCGGGTGCTGTGCTCCTAGGCTCTGATACCACTTGATGGAACCATCTTGCGGGTGCAAGAGAGGGAAGGAGATGAGAGAAATACATAGTGTATGGGTGGAGCTATAGAGAGTAATTCTCTCTATCTTCTTATTGTCATTATAACCAAAGAATAGAGTAAAGATGGGTGAGCGCCGGTCACAGGGCCTGAAACCTAACAATTAAAGGCTCAAGCCAAAACGAATGTTGCAAAGCTTGACTTCTAACCATACATTGTGTCATCTCCGTAAGCGACCTGTTTTCTCTTTCAGTTTCACCATTTTCATGAGGTATATACCGCACTTTACCTTGGTGTTTTATCCAACGATTAGCCAAAAATGCATTACACTCATGAGACATATACTCCCCTCCTAAATCTAAACGGAGGGTGCCTATAGTACATTTAGAGACATTTTCAGCCATAGCCAAAAATTTCTTGAAGCATATAAATACTTTGGACTTAGCTTAGCTTTAAGTGGATACACCCATGCATGCTTGGAGTAATCATCAATGAAACTCACAAAGTACAAGTAATTCCCTAAGGACGGAGTTTGCATAGGCCCATAACCATCAATATGCCCAAGTTGCAATCTGCAGGTAGCCCTAACTGAACCATCCTTTGGAAACATTGACCGCTGCATCTTACCCAAAGTACAGCCTTCATAAACATGCTTCACAAGTGCTTCAAGAGGCGGCAAAGAAGCAACCCTATCAAATTTTTGCAAACACATCAAATTGGTAAAAAATGTGCATGCTAAATTTTTCACCTGAAACAGCCTTTGAATCCACAACTGCATTTGCAAAATTCTGCCCGCGCTTCTTATCTAAAGTGAGCTTATACAGTGCATGGCACAAAATTCCACATGCAACAATTTCATCACCAACTAAGATCATGAATCATACATCTGTCATCCACAAATTTGACAAAAAGTCCATGTCTAACAAGTGCGGATACAGATAAAAGATTCTTTTTTATCCCAGGTACAGAAAGTGCATCAACAAGTGTGAAAGAACTGCCATTCATAGCAGTCAGCACAATCTTTCCAACTCCCTTGATTGGATAAGAGGCATTGTTGGCACAAGTGATTGTATTCCCATAAGGACAGACTTGAGAGAGGTAAACATTAGGTAAAATTTGGACTCACAAAGGGGCCCTTTAAGGAGTTTGACTTTACCTCTCTCTACCAAAACGGGCACATGGATAAATATTTACAAACAAACTCCAAAGTTGGTGGAGGATTGACAGTTAGAATGTCCTCTTCAAGCTCTATCTATTGATATATAGCACGCCAAGAGATTCTTCATATTTTAGAAGATTCTTTTTTTGATTCACATAGATTCCTATAGAGTTGTCACACCATAGGTGAATCAAAAAAGGTATACCATAACATCAAAAAGCTTATGACAAAACAACTAGCAGAGCACCGGACCCTGTGTAGGGATCGACCGGTCCACCCATCCACATCCGCTCTACTACGGACAGAGAGAATTTCACTTCGTCAGAAGCGAGCCAGAACACCTCCATCCTACCTGAGCCAGACGTAGGTGAGGCCACTTCGCTTCCCTCCATGAACTCGAGCTCTGAAAGGATCCCAAATACCAGCAGGTGGTAGGGTATCAACACCAACCATACCAGTTTAGGTGCTCCGTCTCTTCAATGCCCAACACCGGATGTCTAGACAAAGCCAGGCAAGATCCCCAATGTGTTAGTCGTGTAGGTCATTCAACCCCCACGCACTAACCATGTAGATGAGCCTAGCAAAAAGAAGAAGACTTAGGCAACACCCCTGATCCAGCAAAGCCCCAGGTCAGCGAGCCTTTAATCTAAGTCTAAGTGATGTAGGTGATCCTAGTCTTGTAGAGACGCTGCCATGAGAAACATAACACGTGATTCCAATCACAATAGCACTTCCCAGATGCACAAACAATCCTTTTCCAAACAGTTAGACTGTATAGGGTCTCTACCCTTACACGTCAAACCATCTTGATTACTTCATGATCCAATCCAAAAACCATAAACCATAAACAAAAATCCAATCACATCACACGAGTGAGCTCTCCACCCTACTTGGGTGAGGCAGGACCAATCCTGCATAACCACTTTAGAACATAACATGGCTGCAAAAATTTCGGCAACATTTTGGCTGCATAACCCAATCCATGAAAAAAACCATAAGCCACACCAGCTTCCACCATAAAGTATCAACCATAATCCATGAGGAAATCTCAGCCCTTAACCATAATATCATAATCACGCTGAATCAACTCCCACACTTGGAGTTTGACATATCCCCTACAATCAATCGGAGTCTACACACATGTGACCCTTAAGATGTGATTCTTTCATGAATAAAAAGAGTTCGACCAGCGACTAATCATGATATAAAAATCCAATTTTGACAACATCCAACCATGTAAAGTTGATGCATCACATCTGCACTTCACCACTCTAGCACATAGAGCTAGTTTTGACCTAGAAAGGTGGAAAGCAATCATAACCATGTATATGAGACATCCACATCAATCCATAAGTTTCCATACGTCATATGATAACATTCAAACACCATAAACATGATGCAAAACAACTCCGACCTTTAGGTCAACCATAAACATAACTTCACACATGTGCAAAAAACAAATTTGTGACATTTTCGGAAGCATGCAAAACATGTAAATAAAAGTGTTTGACCTCAACCCAACTCATCAATTTCAGCTGTATAATGTAGACTATCACTCCATCACGTCACTTTCACCATGATACTCACACAACAAACGGTAACCCCAAAAGAAAGTCACTTTATTCATATCTACCTATGCTATGCACAATGTTTAACCATATACTCTCATGTAAGTTTAGGGCCATCTAATAATTGAAATCAAATCACCAAAACAAACCATCAAACATATCAAAACGGCTTGGTTAACTCATGACGTCATATGGTCCCCCTTTGATAGCACCCCTACGCGTGTAGGTAAAACTGATAATAGAGTGATTAATAACTCGCATTTCCGAAGTGATAACGGAGGCCTAAATTCATTTATCATCAAGTTTCATTAAAATTTTCAATTGGTTAAGTGGGTTTTCCCATCCGATAAATCTATATAGTGGTTCTCCAAGGAGCTTGTAGTCAAAAAATTTCGTTGTGTAGTGGGCAACAATCTGTTTTTTGACCATATCTCTTAGCTCATGCGTGCTTTTCACATGACACATAAGAGAGAAGATTTTCTAAATTGTTTTATCTATGGTATAAAGGGTTCGGGTTGATTCATAATGGTTTGTGATTTATGACCAAAACAGTATTCCTACCGCTTCCATGATGTGAAACGAAAAGCGCTTCTTTATGCACGTGTGTGACCATAACGCATCATGTGCATAAATCAACATGTAAAACATGATGAAACAATTATGAGACAACCTCATATGTACTTGGTTAATCCATACATGCACTTGTATGCGAAAAAACAATCACCGAGAGGGTGACTACGCAGAAAAACAACATAGAGAGAGAGAGATGATGACTATGGAGTTTATAGTTTCTCACAGTGCTTTAGAATCTATTAGGGGGTTGTCGAAAGGCTTCTAGATTTTCCGCAAGAGAGCAGTGATGAGAGCTACGTAGAGGTATCCGTCACGAAAACTTCTAGAGAGCGCGTACACCGTGAAACGAGAGAGAAGATAATAAGCAAATAGAGAGAGAGTATCCTTCTTCTTATTCTTCACGAGAGAGAAGAGTTTATGGAGATGGTGATGAATATCTTGCACCACTCCGTATAATAGATAAGTAATTCTTACGTCAAGGCAAGAGAGCTTCCGCGTATGAGAGTGTATCTATCTTCCCCAAAGTGAAAGAAGAGAGGTCTTTTTATAGGCTCTCAAGGCCAAAAGCACTAGCTAAGAATAGAGTGAGCAAAGAGAGACAAGTTCGCGCACATTCGTAGCTTTTCAATTTTATTTTATTTCTTTATTTTTTTAATATTTTTTTCCGGAGGACACGGATTTCGACGCGCGGTTTAGAGACTCTAAGAAGAAGCTTGGCTTCCAAGAAAAGAGTTCTAAACTAAGCTACTCCTCTCTTTTTTTAAAAAGACTCTTTCTTTCCTAAAAATAAGCCTTTGCTTTTTGGTAGTCAACTCTCCCCCTTACCATTCAATTTTTACATTAAATTTGACCATCCGAACAGTATTCCAACTACGCCACACCATAACATCCGGCATAATTATGACTTTCCAATACTGTTAATCAAAACTCGACGAAAACATTGGGGATCTTACAAATGGCTTGCCTGATTCCTATTGGCCAGAAGACAAAGGGGTCCAATGAGAGTTTAGTTTCATTAATTTATTACCTAGAGCTCTCACAAAAGGGAAAAGGGAGACACATGTTAGAAGGCTATCACTTATGCTACTTAATTCTTACAAGCTAAGGCTGGCATGGGTCAATGGGGTGCCTACATCAGTAAAATGGAAGAGGGGCGACCAAGAGAGAGAGGGGGCTGAATTTGTCAAGGCATTATCACTTACACACTCACACAATCTCATGTGTGAAGCAAGATGACTCTCAATCCTTCTCAAGCTTTAATGGAAATCTCATCACCTACTCCAAGCTTGTGAGAAGGGACGCCTACACCAACAACTCTTGGCTTTGTGATGAAAATACAACCAAGAGCTAAGCTTCAATGCATGCTCATCCCCTCTACCATGCTAATTACTAAGCTATGCTATGCTAATTTGGATGATTATGTGAGGAGAATTACTTCTTTCTCGTAAGACTACTCCTTCTTCCTCTCTATTTACTCTCATACCCTGCTAGCTCTCACCATCTTCAAAGGTGTGTGAGGTCTTAGGTCTGAGATCGTGAGGGAATTGATGTTGTGTTTTATAAGTGTTTGCTTAGTGCTTGAAGCTTCCATCTTCATTGCACTAGCTAGTTATTGAAGGAACAAAAGAATTGTATTGTAAAATGTCTCCCTTGATGGGGGAAACCTATAATACAAAGCCTTTTGGAGGGGGACTTCGTGCCTCTCTCTCTCTCTCTCTCTCTCTCTCTCTCTCTATATATATATATATATATATATATATATATATGAGAAAGAATCTTATAAGTGTGATGGCAATTATGATCCTTTAAGTTTTCTTTGTAATAAAGCCTTGCTATACTTATTTGAACATTTTCATTATGAAAGTGAGTCAGTAAGCATGTGTTTGTGCATGCACATCTCTCTCTCTCTCTCTCTCTCTCTCTCTCTCTCTCTCTCTCTCTCACACACACACACACACACACACACACACACAAAAACGCAGCAAATTTTTGACCTAGTAGATAGCAGTTCACGCTTTTGATAATAACTTATTCATTCGAACTCCAATTTGGGTGATCTATAGCCTCAATCGAAGAGCACGAAGCCCTCTACACATTGATGTAAAGACAGAAATTATCAGATTTATGAAAGTTGTTTCTGTAACAGCATTTCGAAAGTGAACAAGTTTAAGAAAATTGACTCTCATCTCTTATTTTACATACAATGTGTTTCGGTACTCGCAAGGGTTCTTCTTCTTCAACAAGGTCCACAAAAATTGTGGAAAATGATCCAAAATCTCCTAAGTATGGAGATAGCAACACAACCACCCAACCAACAACATCGAAAACCATGATCATGGCATACTTGGTATCATTGCAAGAGACCGTAAACAAACAAGGCGAAGACTTACGAGCACTTGCAATGGAGAATGGACACTAAGGGTACTTGTGGTTGAGAATGAGAATCTCAAGACGACATTTGAGATGCAAACAACAAGTCTGATGC
The DNA here is from genome assembly GCF_014529385.1 of Adiantum capillus-veneris. NCBI lineage: Eukaryota > Viridiplantae > Streptophyta > Polypodiopsida > Polypodiales > Pteridaceae > Adiantum > Adiantum capillus-veneris. The sequence continues at coordinate 112,168,724 of NC_140947.1, read as the reverse complement.
AACTTGAAGAGGAAGTCAAGGAATGTAATCTTGTGGACTTGAATGCTTTGAAGGAGCGGATGAGCAAAGTAGAGCATGACCATGTGTTGAAAGAGGAGAAATTTGACACCATGAGTCGGGATGTATGCGACATGAAAAATGTATACACAAACAAGTCTTGGGCTAATGTATGTGGTAGCAATGTGGTTTCTAATTCCTCATTCATGCAAGATATATTCAAACAAACAATGTTGAGAATGTGGATGTGGAGGAGTTGAAGGAACGAGAGCGACATTCCAAGAACATTGTTATTCGTGGAATTCCTAAAGAGAAGCTAGAGACACCTCCTTCTCTTGCCATTGTTATTGAAGATTTCTTCAAAACCCACTTTGGCATGTCCGGAGTTATGGTCTATGGAGCACATATAGTGGGGAAGCAAGGAGCTACTCACTCGGGAGAACTGCCAATTGTATGCACCATGCCGGATGAGACCAAGCGAAAGATTATCCTTGATAATAGTTGGACCTATCTGAGAGATACAAAATGTTTTGTATATAAAGATCACACTATTAAGCAACAAAATATGCGTCGCAAGGCATATGAGGAAAAGAATAAGAAAAACAAGGAGATCTCTCATGAAGAAAATTTGGCCAAGGAGGAGGCAAGTCCTTCGAGCAAATAGGGATGCGTGATCTATGAGACCGAGTTACAATTGAAAATATGCTATTGGAATTGTAATGGACACCCATTGAATGCGGAGGTTGGCATTGATGAACTAACAAGCAAAGCCGATGTTGTACTTCTTGTTGAAACTTGGGAGCATGATACATAAGGATTAATGGCTTGGAGAATTACAATGTACATTTGGAATATTTTGTATCAATTGTGAAAGATGACAAGTACAAACATTACGTATGGCTGAAAATTATGACACCAAAAAGAGTACCCATTTTTGTAGCATGGATAGAGATCATCCATTTTTTTATTTAGAAGAGGACATTGCTTATTTCAAAGGTTAAGGTGATGTTATTGTATTCGTGGATATGAATGCTTCTACAAAAACATAGCAACAGGATACTTAACACTTTGATATGCCATACATTTCAAGGGAGTTGGAGGAAGTTCACTTGTATGATCACTCTTCAAGTAATGTGAAAGAACCGGATCACTATGGAAAGTTACTTTTACACAAGTGTAATAGCACATGTATGCTCATTGCCAGTGGCGTATCTTTGTGGAGTGGAACCAATGGATTTACATGTAGGAGACATAATGGGGATAGTGTGATTGACTATATGCTACTCTCTGAAGCCATCATGTATCGCATAAAGAGTTTTATGTTTGGCCAATGGACCCCGGAATCCGACCATCGCACCTTATGTATTGACCTTTCATGTGGAGAAGCAACTAAGCATGATAATCTCAGCGAAAGGAAAGAGAAATTATCACTATGTATGGATTTCAAATGGGCACCAATGTACATTGAAATGGTTGAGCAAAAAATATGGATGAAGAAGCTTCAATATGATGCACCATTGGAAACTAAATGAGAAGCTTTCAATAAAATTATTTATTCTTGTGCCGAATAATTCTTTGCTATAAAGCATCTCCATGGTATCAACAAAGATAGATAACGCAAAAGGTGGTTTGATAAAGAATGTCGAGATGCTCGAAAGTCCTTGATAAAGCTTGATGCAACTATGGACAAAGAGAACTATCAAAGTCATTTGCATATATACAAGGCATTGATTCAAAAGACGAGAAGAAGATAGGAAGTAAATCAACAACTTTTTCAAGTCCAAGAAAAGGCACATGCATGTGGAAGATTTTTGAAAAACTTGAGGGGCAAGCGGGTTTGAGAATTTTGGTAACTTGAGTCTTGTAAATATGTACACACATTGTAGGAAATTACATGAGCAAGCAAATTCTGAAAAAATTCCATTTTATGGTTCACTCCCATGTATGCCCTCTTTTTTTACTATTGAAGATGTATGCGGTGGGCTTGAAAAGTTGGCCACTCACAAAGCAGGAGACCTTCAAGGTATCAAGCCAGAGATGATCAAATGGACGGGAGATTTTACCCATGAGTGGATGTGTGATATGTTCAACATTGCACTTCAACATGGTATGCCTTATGATTGGAGTACTAATTGGGTTACGCCTTTGCATAAAGGAGGGGATGTAAAGAATGTAAACAACTACCGGACTATAATGATTGGGTCTCTTATGGAAAAGTTGTTTGGGTGCATAATGGAGATGAAATTGAGTGATTGGGCTGAAGATAATGACAAGCGTGCAAAGGGACAAGCGGGTTTTCGTGGATGCCATAGCACCCATTAGGAAAGTTTGGAGGTCATTAGGAAGGCCTTATTGAAGAGAGAGAAAAGAAGGCGTAGCCAATGAGCAACAACCTTGCGTAATGTAGAAATACATGGAAAACAACACAAAAATAAAAGAACCGCCCGTATTACCACGAGTATTTACGCGATTATTGTGGCGCCCATTACCGCTAAGGCCATAGACCCCCTTCCCCCTCCCTCTCCCGCGGGTTACCATTTAAATCCAATGTATTTACACACTACAACTCCTACACTCTCCAGAATGCTCACTTCACTTAATCTCTCTTTCACTCTAAAAATTCTATACATAAATCATTGAACTCACAACAAAACCATTACAAATACTGTTCATAAGCACATAACGAAACATTTGCGAATTAATCATATACTATACCAAGTGAAATAATGGAGAGTTATTAATTCTCATCTTGTATAAGATCTCTACAAGCACTAGGCTCCATATTTAGACCCATAGTATTCAAATCAATAAACAAGTTGACAGTATCCACGGTGCTTTTGGGAGAATCATCTTTCCCCGCTCCCCCATGCGGGGCGTGGCTGAAGGGGGGAGACGTCTCATGGCTCTTAAATCTTCCCTAGCACCCAATGAATCCTTCTTGCCAATTATGTGATCCCATAAGCTTGCCCAACATTTTTGAACACATACATAGGGTCCAACAAGTGCTGAATTTTCAACGAAGCCCAATAGGGGAGCGACAAGAAGATTGAGTACCTCGACATACCCATTGGTAGCCCATTGGGAGGGGGTGAGGTACCATGATGCTCCTCCCAATGCTTCGCCCAATCAGCCATGTTACAATGGAATGACTGCACTCCATTGATAGGGGGAGCATATCTACAATGTAAAGGAGGCAAGAAGCAATGGTTGTTGGGATAGATCACCTTCCCAAGAAGAGGAGGTCTCTCTGTCACAAGGGAAGGGCCACAAGTGGGACACACACTATGTCCATATGTTGCCAATCTTGCCAAGAGGTAAACAAACGTTACACATGAGATGATAAACCTAAAGCAAAGAGTACAATTAACATGTGCATACTTACCAGATACCTCTCCAAATCCTGGGTAATCATGCATGGTCCACATGAGGATGCACTTGATGACAGCTTTGCGGTCTCGTGGTGGCCGTGAAATGTCAATGACATCTATGCCTCTCCATAGTTCTTGAAGATCTTCAATAAGAGGCTGCACATATACATCCATGTTTTTCACCTTGTGCTTTCCTGGAATGAGAAGTGATAGTAAAATGTTTCCCTTTTTTGTTGCCTCGCAAGGAGGAATATTGTAGTTTACAACCACCACTAGCCAAGTGCTCCATGAAGTAGAGCGGTGCCCAACTGGATTCACTCCATCACTAGCTAACCCAATCCTCAAGTGATGAGGCTCATCCCTGAACTTTGGCCATGTGTCCTCTATGTGCTTCCACGTTGGTGAGTCAGCTGGCACTCTCATAATACCATCTGTGGAGCAATTTTTTTGCATGCCAACTCAAAAGCTCGCTCGTACCCTTCGATCAAAACATGTGTTGGATGCGAGGGATGAGTGGAAAATGCCTCAAAACTTTACGCCGAACTCTGTTGCTCTGCATTCCTTCTTTGAACCTAGGCTACCCGCACGATGGACATGTGTCACAATCGGCATGGTCATTACGAAAGAGCACACAATCGTTCACGCAAGCATGATTGAGATCATAATCCATCCCTAATCTAGTCACCACTTTGCATGCTTTTCGTCTATTATCTGGCATGTGATTTCCAGCAGCATCCTTCACAATCTGTATACATACGTCAAAAGTGTATCAACACTAGCATTGCTCCATCCAAATATCGCCTGAAGGTTAAGGACTTCGAGAGATGCCCTTAAAATGGACTAAGAGTATCTATCATATAGTGTGGTGTGTGCCAAATCGAGTAGCTCACTCCTCGTTCTTTCGGAAGCTTCTTCGCATGCACACTCTGGTTCATGCTCCTCCTCTCGTGCAAGGAGATCCTCAACCATTCTATGCAAATGGTCGTCTTCTGCATCCACGTAAGGAGATGGGATGTCGTCATTCGTAGAGGGAGCAACAGTTGGCTGATTTGATGTGCTTCCTCCCTCTCTAATGGATTCCTGGTGCATGCGCTCTTCCACCCTCCTTTCCCCTCCTCCACCAACCACACGCCAATGAGGGGTGACATCAATAGCCGCTACAATTCGCGGATCGTTTGTTTCCATCCATGCACTCTTGCGAGGATCGTCCCATAGTGCATAATCTTCTACATGACTCAAGCATATCCATCGAAGTCGAGCAATGGCGCATTTGCACCGCACACATGGACATGGTAATCGCTCGGCCAACCACCGTGATCTATCCGGTTAAGTGGACGGGCCAAAATCATCCCAAGCAACTTACATTAATAAATTACATACACTAATTAAAATCAAATTACAAAAAAAGGTTAATAAAATTTTAGTAAAATGTAAAAATAAATAAACTCAACATGCATGGTAATCAAAACTTTTAGGTAGAAATGTCATTTTCAAAGTACTAGGAATACTTTCATTTTATATACATTTTATAAAAAACATAGTATCAATAGATTTTGGAATCAATAGTAATAATGTCAGAACGTTGCCATCTCTGTGGATGGGCTGAAATTGCACCGCGGTAATATTTGCGGTAATGCACGCGGTAAAGCTGGCGGTAATGCACGCGGTGATCCGAGCCTATCACAAATTTTTATTTATCATATTTTGTTGGTTTTCCTTGCTTCTAGAGGTTTACAATAAAAGAAAGAGTGAGAACAACCTCTTGGAAAAATTGAAAAAAAAAAGATTTTTTCTTGACTAGTTCACCGGAGGTGAAAGGTAGAGGGAGAACCTAGTGGTAAAGGGAAGGGAAAATATGTAAATGTGAAAAGAAAAGGTATGATGTGGTTGTGGAGCCATGCACCCATGATTCAAGGGTCATGAGTGTCTCATATCATCATGGCTTTGGAGCCATATGATGATTCAAGCAAATGGGACCCAAGTGGAAGACTTGGTAAAGGAAGAAACCATACACATGATTTTGCTGAATTTTTAAAAAATACTTCCACTCCGATCCAAGAAAAGTTGTCTTCATCAAAGTTGTAGCTGATGAGCTGGAGATTCTGGCCCTATTTTTTTTTATAATTTTTGCATCTACGGTCTAGGAGATATGGCAAAAATGGTGGACGCCAGTTTTTTCAACTGTGGTGGAGACCACCCCCTCTACCTTTACACACACACACCCTTCCTTTTCCACATTGAGACCTTCTCTAAAATCAGCCATTAGTCTTCTCACCCTCCTCTCCTTCCTTCTCTCTCTCAAGCTCAAAAACCCATCAAAGTTCCTCTTCTAATCACCTCTCAAGTCATGCTTAATCTTGTTGTAATTCATAAGTTCTCATTCAACCCCTTCCTATTATTACTAGATATGTATTGATTTTATGTAGATTCTTTACATTTTAAAATAAGGAAGCTCTTGGACTCAAGCTATGGAGGAAGGAGTGAAGACAACACAAGTGATGATGGAGCTAATTGGTCAACAAATCACTTGGAAGGAGCTTCTTCATTGGTTGAATGTCCCTAATCAAGCTTCATTTGTACAAATTACACTTGGATCTTAACCTCACTCCTAATCACTCTCTTTCCTATATAAAGAGGCCTTCCCCTTTGTAATTTCAAGCCTCCCTCAGCCCCATTGAGCCTTTGTATCACTCACCATGAGCCCATAAGCTCATTCATTCACTCTATTCTTGCACATCCTAGAGTGCAAATTGTTTCATGCTAGTAACCTCTCCTCCTCTTACTTATGTTAATTAAGAGAAATGTTTTATATGTGTGTGAGAATGCTTGATGTGATCTTGGCTAATCCTTGAGTGATTGTTTGGTAATCTATATGCTATTTGTGTTGGGAGTGTTTGAAGTCATCCATTCCTTGTACACACACTACGGTTAATGCTTCATTCATAGTGATCTCTCTCTCTCTCTCTCTCTCTCTCTCTCTCTCTCTCTCTCTCTCTCTCTCTCTTTGTGTAGCGGTCCTAGTCCACGCTTCCAAGACTAGGTGGTGCCCTCATCTCATTTCCCTTGTGGCGCAATGGAGTTTGTTTTGGTGTAGAGGCCTCCATTCCAAATTTCCTTCGTCATAAATTGGTGCCCCCACTGAGGAGTTCTCAAGCAGCGCTCTATCAATCCTATGAAGGAAGATCCATCAAATTCTCCGAGACTTCCACTATGGTCTCCCCAAGAAGCGCGAGAAAAGAAGCGTCTTTATCGACAAACGGCACATATGTGGGTAAAGAGAGTTAACTACACACACCCTTCTTTGCTTCAAGGAAAATCTTGTAGTCATCAAGTCCCTAGGTCAAAAAATTGTGTTGAGTGCTTTGTGGCTAGTGTGAAGACACTTCCTTTGAAGCCTCGACTTCAGGTGGTGAAAGCACTCTCAAACTCAGGAATTAACAAGTTTTTGGAGGGGGAGCTACACATCAATGGGGTGCGGTATTGGCAAGAGGCTACATATGGTGATGCACTCCAACAACTACTAGCAAGAAGGCTGAAGGTGGTTGAGAGGGTAGCCATCGAACCCTATGAACTCTACAAAGCTGAAGATGGTCACACCAAAGCTAGGCTAATCACTGGTGAGCAAATTCTTCGCATCTCTCAAATGGTGGGATCCAAGAGAGCTCAACTTCAATGAAGTGCTTCATGGAAGTTTGTAATTAATGCACCAATGAATAATCCCATTTTCTACAACTTTCAATCAATTCAGAATATTAGGGTGAATGTGCGCATTGATAGAAAGATTTTTTTCCAACAAAGATTGGTCTTCTATTTTGGAGCTGAGAGGTTGAGAGAGATATTGTTGTCCCCTGACCCTATAATATTTCCTATTTTGGAGTATAATGTATCTTTTGATGTTCACATCTTCATCTTGCTTTAAGCATACTCCATGAATCATAGGGATTTATATGGACCTTTCCAACCTCTTGCTAGACAAACTGTGCATATAATAGCTAGCACAAAGCTTAGGTTCCAAAACATCATAAGGGACTTACTAGGCCCTCGTCGTCTAGCTGAGATTAATGCATCTATCAATCCATTTATTCTACCCTTAATAAGATATGATTTGGGCCTAGACGTTTTCATCTTTGTGCTGTATTGAGAGGAAGGCAACCCACTTTTATGATGGCTTTCCCAAATTTTTTTGGGCGTAGTGGGGAAAATGCTGGGGATTTTTTGGATAACTTGGAGATGGCTTTCCTTGTCTCTGGGAGGGATGACGAAGCATTGAAATTGAGAGCTTTTCCTTTGGTGCTCAAAGAAGAAGCTAGGGTATGGTTCCAGGCTCTAGATCCAACCCAAAGAATTGATTGGGAGGGATTGAAGGTGGCTTTCCTACGAAGATTTCAACGAGCCAATTCGGCAGAAGAACTATGGCAACGGCTTCTGTCCCTTCATCAAGTTGACCCTCATGGTTATGCAACCTATGAGGAAGGTTTTCTGAAACTTTGGGGCCAATGGTCAGACTCACTAAACCCTGGTGAGCGAGCTCCCAATTGCCTCCAAAAGGATCGATTTATCTCAGGTTTGTACCCCTTGCTAAGGGAGAAGGTAAAGAGCAAATTTCCAAATGCTTCTGAAGATGCCTTAAGAATTGCTAGGGAAAAGAATAGAAAGATTCTCTATCAAGCCCAAGCTGGCCAGCTAGCTTTGGGAGGCAATATCACAACTATGGAAGCTTCTCACATACCTCCAAATGTGCCTAATGCACCAGACCTCAATAGAGGTCAACAAGAAGATATGCTCCAACAAATAAACAATCTCACAAACCAGCTAGAGGGGTTGAGAGTAAATCTTGTGCAGGGTGCAAGAAGGCCTATTGAGGGAAATGGTGGGAATCGGCCACCAATGCGACGTCAAGCAAGGGAAATGTTGTGTTACAATTGTGGGGAAATTGGCCACGGCATGTATAATTGCCCTCATCCCAGAAGATATGACTACCCTGTCAGAGGTCCTCGACAACAAGTAAGTCCACCCCGTGCTAGAGCTCAAGCACAAGAGCAACCGCAACCTCAAATTTTGCAGCCACCTCGTGCTCAAGCTCAAGCCCCTGCTACTCAACCAAATGTGAGCATCATAAGGATGGAGGAGGTCCTCAAGGGCAGAAGCAACCAGGAAGAAATAGCTAAAGGGAAGATGAAGATAGATGAAGTGGCTATAATGCCTATCAAACGTGTGCGTGTCCAAGAAGAAGTAGGTAAAGAAACAAGCAAGGATGCAAGCAATGAAGCAAGTACATCTCGGGCAGCTAAAGATGAAGCCAAGAAGAGAAAGACCCGTACTAGGTCTCAAATTGACATCTCTGATTTCCCTATGGGATCTCGGACACAACCTTATGACTTGACAGCTGATGTGAGTTCTCAAGGACCAAAGATTACTTGGCCACAACTACTTCATATCTCCCCAAAGCTTCGACGACAATGGTCAAAAATGGTGAGCACGAGGGCAAAGCGAAGTAAGCTAGTAAGTGTAATCAAAGTATATGGTCTCAAGGATATAGTGCCTTTGGTGGAGGCTCAAATCAAGGGACAACGGATTCCAAAAACTTACATTGACAGTGGAGCAGAGGTTTGTGTCATGACAGAAAAGCTAATGCATCAATTGGGTTTAGAGGTAATGGAATCATCAAACTTTAGGGCAAAAATGGCCAATAATGTCTCTGTCACTTGTGTGGGTGTAGTGAAAGCTTTGAGAGTTTCTGTTTTTGGAATCACTACAGAGGTTGATGCTTATGTGATGCCAGTAAAGGGAGAAGGATACCCCCTTATTTTAGGACGACCTTGGCTCATGGGTATAGGAGCTAGGCAAGATTGGGCAATATGAGACTTGGAGTTGAGGCCTCGCATGGGTGGCCATAGTCGGAAGGTGGTTTATAACCTAAAGAATGGGCGACAAGAGAACCTTGAACTAGAGACGTCAGCTAATGAGTGGAGCTCAAGTGGATGCTCCTCATCTATGGACGAGGAAGAGAGTTCAAGTGAAGAGAGTGATAGCACTCTCGAAGTCATGGGCGTCACCATAAAGGAAACTACCTCATCAGAAGACAACCCAAGGATCCAAGTGGAGAATGTGTGGGATGCCAGCCTAGAGGAGATGTTATCCAAGGATATAAAGGAAGAAGAAAAGGAGGGTTATGTAAATGTTCTCAAGAAGCATGCATCATTGTTTATTTCTGATTACACTCACATTACAGGTGTCACTGCAGTGAAGCATCATATCCATCTAAAAGAAGGGAGCAAGCCAGTAGTACAAAAACTAAGAAGATTAGGAGTTGTGCAACAAAATGCACTGTTGTCTGAGGTGAAGAGACTCTTAGAAGCAGGATTCATATACCTAGTAGAAGATTCAGAATGGGTCTCCCCAGTAGTGGTGAGGCCAAAGAAGAATGGTAAATGGCGAGTGTGCGTGGATTACAAGCCACTAAATGCTGCAACAAAGAGGGACCACTTCCCTCTCCCATTTCAAGATGAGATTCTAAATGAAGTAGCAGGCCATGAGAGATACACAGTGTGTGATGGCTACTCTGGCTACTTTCAAATACGCATTGCAGAGGAGGACCAGAAAAAGACTACTTTCATCACACCATGGGGATGTTTTGCATTTCGAGTCATGCCTTTTGGTCTCACCAACGCTCCAGCCACCTTTCAACGATTCATGAACATGGTCTTCCAACCTTACTTTGGTAAGTCCATAAGGGTTTTCATAGATGACTTTTGTATTTACAGCTCCAAAAGTATGCATCTCGGCAAGATTGATGAAGGATTTACGCGTTTAGCTAAGCTGGGTGGACAACTAAACAAGGACAAATGTCACATTGGGGAAAGCAAGGTTACACTATTAGGGCATGTAGTGTCCATTGATGGAATCGAGGTAGATCCTGAAAAGATAGAAACATTGCTAAATCTACCTTCCCCAACTTCCATCAAACAATTAATCTCCTTCTTGCAAAAGCTAAGATATTTGAGTAGATTCATACACTTACTCTCCCAAGTGATATTTCCTCTACAACAGCTGACTCGTCAAGAGACGCTTGTTTGGAGTGAAGAAAGTGAAGGGCATTTTAGAGAGATTAAAAAAATGTTAGGGTCACTCCCTATAATCCTCCAACCTTGTTGGGAAGAAACATTCTTTGTAAACCCTAGTGTGGGAGAAGAAGCCATTGGTGCTGCCCTCCTACAAAAAGATCCAAAAACATCCTTTATGAGGCCCGTGTATTTTGCTAGCCGCCTCATGGAAAACACAGAGAAGGCCTACACCCTGATGGAACAGCTAGTGTTAGCTCTCATGTTTGCGGTAACCAAATTTCGGCCATACTTGCTGCCGAAGAGGTTTGTAATTATCACTGTGGAGGATATGTTTCCCTATGCACTACAACATATGGAAATCTCTGACAAAATAGCAAAGTGGGTGGTGCGACTTCAAGAGTTTGATTATACAATACAGGTTGAAAGAACAACTCGAGCATGCTTAGCCGACATTTTAACAAACAAGTGCTATGAAAAAGTTTTCCATTTGAAGAGAAAGGAACTTCCACCACCTCCAGCTCCAGAGGCTTTGGTCAATGCTTATAGCCTTTACTTTGATGGAGCATACAAGAGAACCAAGGATAAGGCAGCTGCAGGCATTGTGGTCTTATCTCCATTGGGAGAGAGGATCCATGGTGAAGGGATCACTCTAGAAGATGTCCACTCCAACAATGAAGCAGAATATCATGCTCTAATTCATGGCCTTTGTTGGTGCCTCGATAATTCAATTAAGAGATTAAACGCTTTTGGTGACTCCATGCTTTTGGTAAGGCAAATGCAAGGTACATGGGCTTGCAAAAATGCCCGTCTCTCTACTAAAATGAGAGAAGCCAAAGCTCTTATGAGGAGATTTAGGGAGGCACAAGTACATCATGTGCCAAGAGACCAGAACAAGGATGCAGACCACCTAGCATCATCAAAGTTAAATGAGTCAATAGTGGGAGCAGTGGCCATCAAACTTCCACTTCAGCAAGGCAAGGAGGACTTGGAAGATATTATGCACATTCTGGAGCAAGGAGAGGCTCCTAAACACTTGAATGCAGGGGAAAGGCGATGGTTAGCTAGGAAGGCTACCAGGTATCGCATAGTAAATGATGACTTGTATTTTCTAGGTAAGGATGGTGTGCTTAGGAGAGTGCCTTTGAAGAGTGAAATTGAAGAAATTTTAAAATCTTGTCACGATGATATGTGCGGAGGACACTTTGCACACGACGTCACTAGTAGAAAGGTTCTACAAGCTGGGTTTACTTGGCCAAGTCTTCATCGTGATGTCAAATACTGGTGTCAAACATGTGATGAATGTCAGAAAGCAGGACCACGACGGCTCATAGCTGAACCTCAGAACCCAATAAAGGTATATGGGCCCTTTGAGAACTGGGTAATTGATGCCATAGGGCCTCTACCACGCACTCAGTCAGGTAAAGAGTACATCATCATGGGAGTAGACTACATGACTAGATGGACTGAGGCTATGCCGACCAATAGCATTACTGCTAAGGATGTGAGTCAGTTCATCTTTGACCACATCTGTTGCCGGTTTGGCACCCCTCTTGAAATACTATCTGATAGAGGACCAGGGTTTAGAGCAGACTTGGTAGGAGAACTCATGAAGAAGCTAAATATTCAGCATCAACACTCTACTCCTTACTACCCTCAGTGCAATGGTTTGGTGGAAAAAGTAAATGGAATCATTTGCAAAATTCTCACCAAACAGGTACATGCCAGGCGCCAAGATTGGGACAAACACCTGAATGGAGCTCTATGGGCCTATAGAACCTCCTTCAAAACCACATTAGGGTACACACCCTTTCATTTGGTTTATGGAAAGGAGGCGTTTTTGCCCATTGAAGTGAAGTTAACAAGTCTTCGAATATTGGGTAGCCAGGTAGGCTCTCAAAAGGAGAAAGTACATCAAAGGATCATGGATCTAGAGAGGCTGCAATTGGATCGTGAAGAAGCCATCAACCACTATTCTCAAGAAGCAGAGAAGCGTGGAGAAAAGTTCAACAAAAAGCTAGCATCCAAAGACATCAAAAAGGTATCTCTGGTGCTTCGATATGACAATCGCTTCGACACTCGTAAGGATGGAAAGTTTCTTTTCCGATGGGAAGGCCCGTTCTTGGTCACCAAAAAGTTCAAAAATGGCTCTTACAGACTTCAAGACATTGATGGTAAAGTGCACAAGACCAGGACAAATGGATGGCGTCTAAAGCCTTATCACATCAGGATAAGGTCAGCTCAAGATCAAAGAAAGTAGGCTAGAGGCATAAATACCCCTAGCCAGGTTTGGGGGGGCTATGATCCGAGTCTATCACAAATTTTTATTTATCATATTTTGTTGGTTTTCCTTGCTTCTAGAGGTTTACAATAAAAGAAAGAGTGAGAACAACCTCTTGGAAAAATTTAAAAAAAAAGATTTTTTTTTTACTAGTTCACCGGAGGTGAAAGGTAGAGGGAGAACCTAGTGGTAAAGGGAAGGGAAAATATGTAAATGTGAAAATAAAAGGTATGATGTGGTTGTGGAGCCATGCACCCATGATTCAAGGGTCATGAGTGGCTCATATCATCATGGCTTTGGAGCCATATGATGATTCAAGCAAATGGGACCCAAGTGGAAGACTTGGTAAAGGAAGAAACCATACACATGATTTTGCTGAATTTTTAAAAAATACTTCCACTCCGATCCAAGAAAAGTTGTCTTCATCAAAGTTGTAGCTGATGAGCTGGATATTTTGGCCATATTTTTTTTATAATTTTTGCATCTACGGTCTAGGAGATATGGCAAAAATGGTGGACGCCCGTTTTTTCAACTGTGGTGGAGACCACCCCCTCTACCTTTACACACACACACCCTTCCTTTTCCACATTGAGACCTTCTCTAAAATCAGCCATTAGTCTTCTCACCCTCCTCTCCTTCCTTCTCTCTCTCAAGCTCAAAAACCCATCAAAGTTCCGCTTCTAATCACCTCTCAAGTCATGCTTAATCTTGTTGTAATTCATAAGTTCTCATTCAACCCCTTCCTATTATTACTAGATATGTATTGATTTTATGTAGATTCTTTACATTTTAAAATAAGGAAGCTCTTGGACTCAAGCTATGGAGGAAGGAGTGAAGACAACACAAGTGATGATAGAGCTAATTGGTCAACAAATCACTTGGAAGGAGCTTCTTCATTGGTTGAATGTCCCTAATCAAGCTTCATTTGTACAAATTACACTTGGATCTTAACCTCACTCCTAATCACTCTCTTTCCTATATAAAGAGGCCTTCCCCTTTGTAATTTCAAGCCTCCCTCAGCCCCATTGAGCCTTTGTATCACTCACCATGAGCCCATAAGCTCATTCATTCACTCTATTCTTGCACATCCTAGAGTGCAAATTGTTTCATGCTAGTAACCTCTCCTCCTCTTACTTATGTTAATTAAGAGAAATGTTTTATATGTGTGTGAGAATGCTTGATGTGATCTTGGCTAATCCTTGAGTGATTGTTTGGTAATCTATATGCTATTTGTGTTGGGAGTGTTTGAAGTCATCCATTCCTTGTACACACACTACGGTTAATGCTTCATTCATAGTGATCTCTCTCTCTCTCTCTCTCTCTCTCTCTCTCTCTCTCTCTCTCTCTCTCTCTCTCTCTCTCTTTGTGTAGCGGTCCTAGTCCACGCTTCCAAGACTAGGTGGTGCCCTCATCTCATTTCCCTTGTGGCGCAATGGAGTTTGTTTTGGTGTAGAGGCCGCCATTCCAAATTTCCTTCGTCAGCGGTAATAGGAGCGGAAAATCATTTTTCAATTTTTTTTATAAATAGGGGCACCCGCGTGCCCCGCGAAGTTCAAAACCCTAAATTTTGAATTTCATCGTCTTCTTCACAAAAGCCGAGAGCGCGAACCTCACAACCTTGAGCTCTTCCTCCATCTCTACTGTTCTACTCTCCACCATCTCTACTCTTCCACTCTCCTATCCTCTCCCAACAAGCTCTTCAATTCCATGTAAGTTTTCTTGTTTTTTTTTTTTTTCACACGCATACACACATACATACACTCGTACACACGCATACACACACATGCATACACACACACACAAGTTAACACGCATGCAAATACACATACACATTATGCACAAATAAACACGCATACAAATACACATACGCACACACATGCATATGTTAGTGTAAGTTATGCATTAGTATGTGCATACACTAATTAGTGTGTGATTACACACACTAATTAGTGCATGTGTTCTTTACACACACTAATTAGTGTGTGCATTATTCTAATGCACACACTAATTAGTGTAAGTAAAGACACACCAAAACCTAAATTTGTTAATTATTAGTTACTTGCAAAATCTAAACTTGTTAAATTTGTTACTTGCAAAACCTAAACTTAACACACACTAATTAGTGTGTGCATTGATCAATGTGATTGGCCAATGCACACACTAATTAGTGTGTGCATTGGCCAATGTGATTAGTGTATGTCAATGCACACACTAATTAGTGTGTGTTTAGTGTGTACGATCAATGGGATTGGCCAATGCGCACACTAATTAATGTGTGATTAGTGTGTGCATTGGTCCATGGGATTGGCCAATTAGTGTGTGTTTAGTGTGTGCATTGGTCAATGGGATTGGCCAATGCGCATACTATTTAGTGTGTGATTAATGCGTGCATTGGTCAATGGGATTGGCCAATGCACACACAAATTAGTGTGTGATTAGTGTGTGCATTGGCCAATGTGATTGGTCAATGCACACACTAATTAGTGTGTGATTAGTGTGTGCATTGGTCAATGGGATTGACCAATGCACACACTAATTAGTGTGTGATTAGTGTGTGAATTGGTCAATCCCATTAACCAATGCAACACACTAATTAGTGTGTGATTAGTGTGTGCATTGGTCAATGGGATTGGCTAATGCACACACTAATTAGTGTGTGTTAACACACACTATTTACTGTGTGATTAGTGTGTGCACTGACCAATGTGATCGGCCAATGTGCACACTAATTAGTGTGTAATTAGTGTGTGCATTGGTCAATTGGGTTGGCCAATGCACACACTAATTAGTTTGTGCACAAGCCAATGCACACACTAATTAGTGTGTGCACAAGCTAATGCACACATTAATTAGTGTGTATTAACACACACTAATTAGTGTGTGCACAAGCCAATGCACACACTAATTTGTGTATGTTAACACACACTAATTAGTGTGTGCACAAGTCAATCACACAAGCTAATGCACACACTAATTAGTGTGTGATTGGCCAATGCACACACTACTTAGTGTGTGTTCATGTCAATTACACACTACTTAGTGTGCGTACATGTCAATTACACACACTAATTATGTTAAATTAAACAGTAATCAACATACCTCCATGATTAAGTCATAGGTGACGTATTAGGCTCCAATTGTCGTCCAAGTGATCGTGCAATCGGTCACAATAATCTCTTATTAGTCAATACACACACTAATATCTTATTAGCACTCAAGGCTTTGCAAGACTCTTTTATAGGTTGTAAACACACCTTGGATTCTTTCCACATTGGATTCTTTCAACATTGGATACTATAGAGAATCCAATGTTAAAAAATCCAATGTTTGAAAAAAATCAATGTGTAAATTTTTAATCATATATTCGAATTTTTATTACCAAGTTTAATCTTTGTCGTAATAAATGTAGACCATGTCTTCTTCTTCCACACCACGCTTTCGCAGCATTGAGGATTTCATGGTGGACGGGATGTCATATCCCGACGCTCTCTCTGCCTATCATTCACAGCCGTCGCCTCAGCAATCATCATCAGGGTTCGACTGGTTTCGGGATGCTCTTCGTGGGTCTGCTGCCGTACCTGTGACCGATCCAGATGTGGAAAGGGCATTGCGTCTTAGGGCTGAGTGGTTAGGTTCGCAGCAGACCCTTATGCAGAACTATTCACTGGTGCAGCTAGCAGCTTTTGGATTATTTGAGGTCTCTACTCCGAGTGGTGGCACTACATACCTGCAGAGTTTTCCACCTACAGCTCCAGGTTCATCTTTTCCTTCATAGGGTCCGACGCCGTTGGGTGCGATGCCACAGGGTCCGACGCCACGGGCATCCACCTATCCATCACATATCCCACCTTTTGTCCCAGATTCACGTCGACACTCTTCTGGTAGTCAGCGCTAGGGCAGCTCGCGTGCTAGCGCCGGTCGATCTCGACGAGGGAGCGGAGCTAGTTGTTGTTTTGGGGGGGGGGGGGGGGGGGGGGGGGGGAGTACTACAGATTCTCCTCCACAGTCACCGCTTCCTGCTCCAGCAAAAGATGAGGACCATGACATGCCTGCACCAGATGCTCGCGGGTTATACTACCAGGTTCATAGAGGAGGTATGATGGATCTTGGGACAGCACAGGGCAGGAGATTCCGCACAAACGTCAACCAATTACTCCACTCCACATATATCAATTGTTTTCTCAAATTTGATCAGCAAGATCCCTACAACCTCACATATATACAGACAACCATGCACATGCGTTTCCCCAACCCCTAAGGGGCAACAATTCTCAAGGCAATGGTTGCAAGAGCATGTCAAAACATTTCTCAAGAACAAAAAATCTAGTGTGAGGAGAGATGCAAAGAAGACAATGGAGTCTCCAGAGCACAGCTATCAGCTAGGAAATGTCCATGATGTGGAGTGGGAGACAGCTATGGAAGAGAAAGAGGACGAAAGGGCAACGGGTGCGAGGATGTATACGCGTCAAGTTGAGGCGAGATCTCATCAGACTCCTACGCATTATGGTTCGGGAGGAAAAACGGCTTGGAAAGACAAATATGTAAGTAAAAATATTAGTTTTATTGTAAAAAATCTAATGTTTTTCATTTAATTAATTGGTTGCTATTTTTTGTCAGTATAACATTACCATAAGTCGCCCGACCAGAGATGTGCAGAGATATAGAGAGAACCATATCGAGTATCAAACTTGGTGTTGGTTGTTTGAAAATCAAATGGTCTCTCGAGAGGAGTTTGAAAATGCGTGCAGAAGTCTGCAACATGTAATTTTAATCTTATTTAAATTATCAAATTGTTAATTTTATATCAAATATTAAATAAAAGTGTTAAGTGTTTCTTTTTCTGGTTTTGCAGATTCAAGGAGTTCCACGCGAAATGCCGCCATCTCCCCCATGAGCATCCTCTATTTTGTATACGCGGGCCCCGCTTGCCCTATCCCACATGACCATCCTCTATTTTGTACACGCGGGCTTTTTTTGCCCTTTATGTAAATGCAATACCTATCATTTTTTGGCTCAATACCTCCTCCAATTGTAATTCCACTTATGTAAATGAAATTATCAATCTTTTTTTGGCTCAATGTATTGTCCAATTGTGATATTTTGTTCTAATTAATAATAATTTTATAAAATATTTTAAATAAATAAAAAAATAGATGACCTTTTGGATGGTCCTGCAAAGGATAATCCAAACGGTCATCTGTTTTTTTAATAATAAACCCGTTTGCGATAATGATCGCGAACGTTGCGGGTATTCTTGCAGTAAAGCCCGCGGTAATACTCGCCGAAATGTAGCCGCAGACATTACCACGTATTTTACCGCTAGACCATTACCACAATATTTGCCGCAGTCTTTCCCGTATACGAAAAATTTCATATTACAAATTTGTTTGTTTTTTTGCGATAATGTGGGTGATAATACTGCGCATATGTTATAGTGATTCTTGAATAAACCTACGCATGCATGTGCAAGGTTCATGCATGCACGGTGATTATGCATGTTTAAGCATGTTTTTTCTTATGTGTATTAGACCTAAAAATGCTTAAACATACATGGACATATACATACACATGCATAAACAAACCCGTGCATAGACACATTAAACCTACGCATGCGTGTGCAAGGTTGTTCTTGTATGTGTATGCACGGTGATTATGCATGTTCAAGCATGTTTATTTGTATGTGTATTAGACCTAAAAATGTTTAAACGTACATGGACATAGAATCTAGACATACACATGTATAAACGTATCTGTGCACAGACACATGCATACATTATGAGCATGAATATTTGAAAACCTACGCATGCATGTGCAAAGTTGTTCTTGCATGGGTATGCACGATGATTATGCATATTTAAGCATGTTTATGCTTGTGTGTATTAAACCGACAAATGCTTAAACTTACATGGACATATACATACACATGCATAAACATACACGTGCATAGACACATGCATACATTACGAACATGCATATTTGAATCAACATACACCGACATGTGCAAGGTTGATGCATATTACTTTGCACAATAAGTGCAAAGTTTATGCATGTGTATGCTTGTGCATATATTGTATGTTTAAGCATGAGTATGGGTGTACATATGTGGATGTTTACTCACAACCCCCCACCCTTAAAAAAAGTGCAAACATGGTAACACAAAGTAAAGCTTGAATCTAATGCATAGTCTTAGTGTTGTCTTTATCATGTGCATTGTATCTGATTCACCAAATTCAAAATGAATCATCTCACAAGTCAATCTTGCCGGATGAAGTTTTGTTTTTTGGAAACGTTAATAGAACCTTTCATTTCATCACACAAGTCATTTCATCGTCTCATTTGAATTCTCTAACTCTCACACAATTATGCCTCTTGGAAACGTTAACAGATCATTCCATTTCATCGCACAAGCCACTTTAAACCTTTGAAAACTTCAACAAATCATTTCATTTCAACTCTCTCTCTCTCTCTCACACACACACACACAGGGTGGGCATCTCATTCATCAATTTGTAACAGAGTGGTCTCACAGTTCACTTTGGCCTGTTGAAGACGTTTACAGTTATTTCATCCCCCCCTCTCTCCCTCTCTCTCTCTCTCTCATACACACATGCACATAAATAGTTATTTCTCTCCCTCTCTCTCTCTCTCTCTCTCTCTCACACACACACACACACACACACACACATGCACATAAACAATTTCCTCTCTCAATTTTCTCCATACCTCATTGGTCTCCCTTCAAACATAAAACTTGCCCAACCTACGAGCTTTAGCAACAGCATCATTTGCGTCAATGCGTGACATAGCCGCTCTCCTCATGTTGCAAGAGCCCGGAGAGACAGTCGCCCGTGGAGCCTTTGCTCGGAGTGCACAGATTGTCAATGGGGTCACTAATAATTGCAAACTCGAGGAACTCGACGAGGCACGGCTTGAGCTATCCGGCTTTACATAGGTTGCCATGACAGCACCGTTGATAAGAGGGAGCTTTGAGTTTGTGTTTATCCGAGAGAGAGAGAGAGAGAGAGAGAGAGAGAGAGAGAGAGAGGGGGAGAGGGAGGAAGGACTCTCAATGCGGCACACGAAACTATTCTCTACCAGTGAGTGAGGGAGAGAGAGAGTGAGAGAGACTCAGTCTAAGAACTACGTATACATTGAGAGAGAGAGAGAGAGAGAGAGAGAGAGAGAGAGAGAGAGAGAGAGAAAGAGAGAGAGAGAGAGGGAGGGAGGGAGGGAGGGAATTAATGTATTGGCTCTTGGCAGGAATTAGTGTTGGCTGGACTGAAGTCCGCAGCCGTCAGCGCATGCCACTTTTTGGCTTTTTCCACCCACGATATTGAATCCACCTAGCCGGTGCTTGCGTGGCTACCAACCGGACATGAGAGTTCGTTTTCTAGACTGAGCCAATTAGTTGAAGCCACCTTGTCTAAGAAAGTGCCAGCTTCTTCTTTTCATCAATTTTCCTAATATGCCAAACGGAATCATAACGCTCGAATGTTTATCAAAAGCAATTGGTCTGCAATCTTCAACAGCACATCCGACTTTCTCCGGCCTCGGCATTCAGGACACTATCCAACCATGCAGAGCCATGCTCCGACCCACCCACATTAATTATCAGAGCATGAGGCAGCTAGTCAACGTACTGGCCTACTATTTTTTGCCCAGAGATCAGCATGAGGAGACTGCAGAGATTGAGGTCAAAACATTGCAGGTATGTGATCCATCATCCTCTTTAGCGCATGTTCCATGGCATACCATATGCATTCGATCCAACAATGCAAAAAGGGAGCAGCTAAATTTCACTGCTACGCCATGCCAATGCTCGCATGGATTGCCAGTATCCCATTGAATTTTGCATCAACCTCACAAAATTGAGGTACGCAAGTGTCTCCCTCATCACACCAAACCAGCAAGAAATCCTCTCTCAAACCACAAACCAAGCGACTAGAAGTGTTAAAGGACACCTCAAGCAAGCTGGATGTAAAACCGGTATATGGTCAATAAAGCGGTGGTTCCTTCACTTCAATACGTGGACTTAATTCACATACACACTAACTTAATCCTCGCTTCCTCGCTCAATAGCAGATTGGCCCTGAAGACCTTTTACCATTGTAGCCATCGTGTTGAGAATCTAACTTTAGCATAAGTTTTGAAGCGCATTGGTTCATTAGCATACAATTTAGAGTTGCCATCTCATTGTAGCCATCTTCTTGCTTGAGAAGTTGTAGCCCTACCTTTTGCCATTGTAGCCATCGTGGTGAGAATGGAGGTTATCAATGGGGTCTACCCCTTGCTATTGGGAAGACCATGGCTAAAAACTTGTTATCTAGATAGGTAGGAATAAGGGCAGAGGAGAAGGTTTGCGGAGTAGGGCACACTTAGAAAAGGCTCAATTTTAGATATAGGACTATAGTGCCAATCTTGTAGAAGCTAGTGAGAGGGAGAGATAGAAGGCTTATCTATTACACAAGGGCCACGAGTACGCCATGGCCGTCAATACACAGAGACACACTCACTGATTTGAATCAACGTTATATTATGTTCATTCATTTACATTTTTATAACAAAGCATTGACGTCCCTTCGGGCGTTCACATGCTGACGAGTATTAACTTCTTCACTCCCCCTTAAAGCGAATGTCCGCATAAGGGTAAGTGAGAATCTTATGATTAGTGCACATGTGTATATGATTGTTTATTGTGCTTATGTAATTGTGCTACATTCAAAATGTGTTAGTCATAAGAGCTAAGCATTAATATGTGTGCCTAACTAATAGTGTTTGTTCTTTGTTAGAAGCTTGAAAGCTGCAGCTCTTGTCTTGAGGTGATTTGTTGGTTCTTGATATTAGCACATGCTAATGCTTCAATTTGATGTCAAAGCATATTTGTGCTCTTCTCGAACTTGTCTTTATTTTTCTCCCCCTCAAGGAGAGAAGAGTTACATGCAAAATAAGTAAAATCTTTAGTAGCTTTACTAGATCAAGTATAAAGTGTATTTTAAGTGAGTTTGTATCAAAATTTTCAACAAAATAATGTAATTCATATGATAGTTGTACCTTTTTCTCTTTTTCAAATTTGTTACCTGTTTTTGGTACATCCAATATTTTAGCTTTGGCTTGGGATGATTTGTCAAGTCTACTTAATGTGGAGTGTGAGGAGAGTTATGTTAACTCCACTCTTAATGACCATGTGGGTGTTGCAGTTTGCATCTTGGCTTGCAATTTGGCTCAAAGGATGCGATTAGCATTTGCGCATCTTGGCCTTTTATAGAGGCATGTGAGGTGTTTCCTCACCTTCAGAGTGTGCTCATGTTATCACTCTGGGATCCCTCAATGGGGTTTACTTGTGCTAAGCAATGGTTTCATTGTTTTCCATGCTTGCATGTCACTTTTTCTTTTGGCTTTCATTTTTCCCAGTTATTGTGGGAGTATGGCCGTTGTGGGCCATAAGTGCCCTCATTGGGCAATGACTGATTTGGTGCTTTGGGCAAAGGCCATTTTAATGCATCATTTGGCGGGTCAATGAATGGCTTGATGTTATTCCTGATAAGTGAAGTGTAGAGGAAAAATAATTGAGAAAGGTCAAGATCTTGGCTTAAAGATGTGTGAAAGATATGGTAGAAGATGGATATGAATATAGAAAAGAGATTATGGAAAGGACGGAAATGTAAGTGATAGAGGAGTATCATGGGTTCATCAATAGTGGAGGGAACCAAAGATTGTTATAATTTTAAAGTGTCGTGAGGATCGGCTAAGACTTTGTCATAGGAATTATCTAGGGCTTTCTCATATGGAAAAGGTATGGATGACACCATTTGAAGGTGGTTATGGCCTATTTTTTTATTGGATCTCGCTATATGTGAAGGTTTTTGAGAATTGGTATGCAAATTAGTGACTTCCATCAAGAATGTTTTTGATCTAGATGGCGAGGATACTCCCATGAAGGTATCAATAAATTTTATAGGTCGTGGATCATGAAGCTCAGGCGACAAGCATGATATGCAAAGCTCTTGACATGTTAAGATATAGGCAAGGTAGAAGACTGTTCATCTAGAATCATAGCATGCAAGGCTTTTGCCAATACTTGAAGATCATCCTCACGTTCTACAAATAAGCATAAGTCTTCAACGAAATCTGCAAAGTTTGACATGGTGGAAAGCATTGCTTGAAGAAACATTTTCTTCACAAGCAATTGTGATCAGGGATTTCACTGACATAATCACGATCGTGTGATTACGTTAATAACTCTAGTATTTACACAAGAAAATCATGTGATCACGTTAATTGTTAACGTGATCTTGATGCTGACCTGCAGAAACCAATAGAGCCGGTAGGCCCGCTGGGCTTTTTCATTTTCCCAGCGGGGCCCTCCAGGCTATAGGGTTGCGCCGGGAAAATGAAAAAGCTCGGCGGGCCCGACTATATATAATAAACCTCTTCTTACTTTGGCATTTTAACTACGCAAATCCCTGGGGAGTATATCCGAGCGTCGGGTATAGTCATCTTCTTGTGAATTGACCTAAGGTTACAGAGTCACAGGTCCTTTTTTTGGGCCGAACGTGATTCTTAATTCGGTAACCACTTTAAAAACTATTTAAACCCTTCACTGAACATAAAGGTACTAAACCAAAACAATTAAGAATTTGGAGAGTCATGCTCATTGTGACGAAGCCATTGGTCCATAAAAGGGTTGTAGTTCGTTTTAGAAGATGAGAATATTTAAATAATGAGTTGATAGTCAAGGGTCGGATGCCATGTACTAGTGTACTAGGTATATAAACATCCTTGAAGTCTTGCATTTTTCACCATCATAGATTTGAATTGATATACATTCACTACTACATTTGTCCCCCTATAGCGACGACTACAGTGACGAATTATCATCGCATTAACGAGGGAAAAAGGCATCGTTGTAGCCATCGCTATTGTACGTTGCATAAACGAGGCATTTAACGCGGTCTATAGTGACGAGTAACCGTCGCATAAGCAACAGAAATAAGATGTTTACTTTGCATTGCATAAGCGGCATGTGGCATAAGCGACACGTGGCAAAATCCGTGGAATAAGGAACGCATAGGATAAGCTACGAATTGTTTAAGCTACGAATTGTTTTTTTTTTTTTAAGATCGCATCAGCGACGATTTGAACGCGCAACGACTATATGACGTGCAGGTTTCATAAGTGATCTCTCTCCGCTCCCTCCCTCTCTCTTACACACACAGTACATACAAAAATCTAGCTCTAGTGCTCTCTCTCTCTCTCTCTCTCTCTCTCTCTCTCTCTCTCTCTCTCTCTCTCTCTCTCTCTCTCTCTCTAGCTCTTCTACACACACACACAAACTCTGGCTCTCGAGTGGAGCACACACACCCACAAACTCTAACTCTCTCTCTCTCTCTCGCCGGTGTTCTTGCATTTGTGATTGCTCTCGTTGCTCATATATTTTTTGGCATTTCGCATACTAGTGCGGACGTTGGTCGGACCGGTGCGTACGTACACGATATAAATTTACATTTTCGGCTTCAAGATGAATTATGGTAAATAGCTCTCTCTCTCTCTCTCTCTCTCTCTCTCTCTCTCTCTCTCTCTCTCTCTCTCTCTCTCTCTCTCTCTCTCTCTTTTTCCTAATTTTTTAAGTTAGAACTTTAAATTAAATAAAAAATAGACGATTATGTTTGTTTATTAAAAATATATATTAAAATAAATACATAGAGTCTTAAATAGCAGGCCCTAAAGCCAATATTAAATCTCAAACCCGTGATTTCTGTCATGTAGCAGACGTTGATATAAGTCCTAAATCAGCTCCCTTTGTTCAGTTAAGAAAAACGTTCTTGATGTATAACAGAAATAGTTATTGAGAACTTCTAAAATGATCCATTGGCCAGCCACTTCAGATCTCATGATCCATATAGCTTGCCAACATGCCTCGTTGGCACGTGGACAAGCTATGTGGGCTCACAAAATCTCAAACGGCTCACAAATAGGCCATTTTCAAAGTTCAAACAAGCTGTATAACTCGTTCACATGCCTCATTGGCACGTGGGCTCCATGCGCTAAAGCTTGCCGATCGACCATTTCTGAAGTTCACGACCAAAAAAACGCTCACGGACTACTTTGGACGGACTACTTTGGAAACGGCCCATTGGCGAACCATTTAAGATTCTGTGAGCCCACATAGCTTTCCTGCATGCCAAAGAGGCATGTGGGAAAGCTATAGGACTCGCCGAGAGCTCAAACAGCTGATCGATGTATTATTTCTGAGCGTTTTTTGCTCAAGGACTTTGAGAACGATCCATATATCGACGAGTTGTTTGAGCTCTTAGCGAGCCGTATAGCTTGCCCGTATGCCTCATTGGTACATTGACATTCCATGTGGGCTCACAAGAGCTCAAGCGGCTCACCGATGGACCGTTTCTAGAGTCCACGATTTAAAAAAAAACTTGTCCCTATTTCATACAACTCCGGATATGTGGGTTTAACATGAAAATAAAGAAAACTTGGTACATGTCGATACTTGGTACTTGGTACACGTTGATACTTGGTACTTGGTACTTGTTCCTTGCCTTAAATTGGTTGTAGGTTCCATAATGAAACTTCGTACTTGCAATTGGTACATGGTCCATGGTACTAATTGGTCGGTGTAACTTTGTGGTACTGTAATAAATTAACATGAAAACAATAAAACCTCTTTAGTGTTAGATTTGGTATAAGGTACTTGATACTCGGTACTTGATTTGGTACTTAGTACTTGCAACTTGAAACTTGGTACTTGATTTGATACAAGGTATGTAGAATCTAACACTTAGCGTAAAATCTGTTACCTTTACAAAAAATATGAAAATCAAAAGCTTGTTAATACTAGAGCCTGACATAGAAACCAAGAAAAATTGTTACTGTTAGATTGCAGCAGTTGATTTAGGGTTTGGTATCAGGTTCCATAATGAAACTTGATACTTGTAGTTGGTGCATGGTACATGGTACATGGTACGTAACTTGAAACTTGAAGCATATGATGCTTGTAGTTGGTGCATGGTACATGGTACGTAACTTGAAACTTGGAGCGTATGATGCTTGGTACTTTGAAACGTTGTCATGAGTTTTTCGGAGCAAGGGATTGCGCATATGTACATACACATACATGGTGCATCAAATAGAGAATTGCCCATTTTTCAGAGCCAGGTGGTTACGTGGGGCCCACATGTGTACACGTAGGACAACATGTACATAGTGCATCGATTTTCACTATCACCAGTACCAGTATGTTTTTTCTACAGTAATGAGGAGTTGCTAGCATGTAAAACTTCTCGAGGAATCTATCCGCGGGTTGGCGACATGAGGCAAAGCAGGTGCATCAGATGGCATCTAGTGGCGTCAGGACGTCGAATGGGGTCAATACTTGCACGCGGAGAAGTACGAACACAATGTGGGTGTTTTCTTGTGAGAATTATGCAGAGAGGTCATCATGAGGACCATCTTTTGGGTCCAATTCACGTGGAAAAATCTGATCCATTGCAAAAAGGCTAAGTGACAAGTGTGTGTATGGATGCAAAAAGGTGACAACTATGCACTGCGAGGTCAGTTTTTGGCCTGTTCGGGGTCCGTTTGAGGTCATCTTAAAGGCCAAGGGTGCCCAACTGAAAAAGCTAAGTGTGGGAACTGAAAAAACAGAGAGAAGACCAGAAAAAACGTGGAGAGAAGAGGAGGAACAGCCGCAGGTGTGTTTTTTGGGTTTTTGGAGCCTGTTTTGGCCGTAAACTGCTCATCCGAAGTCGGATTTGAGCACTTTGACATTGTAGACTGGGGTTTTGGGTCGTTCCACACACGATGGCGCTGTCCATTTTGCCAAATTCCTCACTCTTTTTTTTGTTGTGTAAGTTTCTCCTATGAGCGAAGCTTCTCCTCCAATTTGTGATTGTATCTGGTATCTTTTACCCATATTGTGTGAGCTGTTTGTTATATTGGTGTTGGCCCAAGCTCATTTGTATCTAATTATCAGAAGTTCTCCTCTTTTGAGCAGAGTTTTTTTGGGTGTGTGTGTGTGTGTGTGTGTCTGTGTGGAGTGGGTAAACGGGTAGACTCTCTCCTCTCACTCCATCGGTGTGTTCCCTATCTCGGCCAGGTGGATTGTGTAAGCCGAGTGGTGCCCCATAGTGTGTGTGTGTGTGTGTGTGTGTGTGTGTGTGTGTGTGTGTGTGTGTGTGTGTGTGTATCTTCCCAAGAGTGTGTATGAGGTCGTTATAGAGGCGTTGTGTGTGTTTCCATCCCGCTCACATTCTTTTGGCGCCCCCACGGAGGATCTTCTTCGAGTACCTTCTGCTTCTAGCTTCAAGCTTTGAGATTCGGGATTCGGGATTACGGGTTGCAGATTACAGGTTACAGGTTACAGGGACAGGTTCAGGTACAGGTGATTCACACAGATACAGGTATACTATCAGTTGTTGTGGGTATGCATCATTTGGCGCCTATTTGAGCGCATTGTCTACTGGATTGTACGTTACTTGTGGAAACTGCCACTGTACGCCTTTGTGGAGCCATATTTGATTTTATTTGGCAGTCCCAGCCATTTCTGAGACTTGGTCTGGAAGATAGTCATTTCTGAGAGTTGACTATACGCGATTTGCATTAGCCTTCGTGTGAGGGTCGATAGCGTGAGGTTTTATTGAGCTAGGGGATTCTCAAATGTGGAGATCCTTTCGGTGATACAGGTAGCTGGAGCACCCTTTTCGTGACCTCGCCATAAGCTATGTACTAGTGATTCCTATTTGATGCCTGGGTTCTATTGTTGACAGTTTATGCATACATATACAGTCTATATTTTGGGTTCTTACTGCTCTACTTCTAGGGAAACTCTGCCAAAATTTTTCCAAGATATGATGGCTGGTTTTTTAGTCTTTTGAGCCATTTATGCTGTTATGCTACTGAAATTCTGGCAAAATCAGAGGATAAGACAGGTGTTCCTTCTTGGGAGCTACATGGTTGACTTTAATGGATGATCAAAATGGCCCTCAATTCACTCCTTTTCATTTAACTCAAAGAACCCAGATTAATGTTCATGTGTCCAGGAAGATTTTTTTCTAGCAGCGCATAGTCTTTATGTTCGAGCCAAGAAGATTAAGAGAGATCCTAGAATGTCCTTTGCCTGTTGTAATTCCAATGATTAACTACGAAAACTCACTTGATGTGCATGTGTTTGTCCTTATCTAAAGTTGAGCTCCATTGAAGTTTCTGGGGATTGGGTAGTGAAGTTTTGGGTTCTTGCACGTGTGTTCGAAGGGGTTCTCAAAGCATTGTAACTTGGGTAGCTATGGCTTTCTCTTATCCGGAGTTTCATGGAAGAAGTGATGAAGATGTGGAAGACTTTTTGGAAAAGATGGAGGTTGCCTGCATTAGCAACCAGATTCATGACCCGGCACAGATGTTACGCCTTCTCCAAATTTGTTTGAAGAGTGATGCACGAGTTTGGTCCAAAGCATTTGAAGAGGAGTTGCGTGTGGCTGATTGTTAAGTATGGAGCTTGATTTACCCTTGTAATTTTCTTTGGTAAAAGCGCACATTTGTAAGGCCCCCATTATGAGGAGAAGCCATCGTGCGTGAAGGAAAATCACTCACCGGAAACCAAAATTTTCACGGACAAGAATCAGGGGCAACTTTAAAGGCGCACATTTGTAAGGCCCCCATTATGAGGAGAAGCCATCGTGCATGAAGGAAAATCACTCACCGGAAACCAAAATTTTCACGGACAAGAATCAGGGGCAACTTTTTTTTTCGCCAGAATATTCTTTTTCGCCGGAATATTATGGCCGGATGGCAGCCGGAAAGTGGTCGGAAAACAACCGGTCGGTTGGCCGGTGGTCGGAAGTCAATGGCCGGTGGGCGGTGGCTGAATTCAATGGCCGGTGGCCGAATTCAAAAGCGGACTTGTCTTCTCAAGGGCGGCCACACATGGGTGGATTGGAGGGTCCGATTTGGACTTATTCGCACAAGGGCGGCTACACATGGCTGTCTCTCATAAGAGAGGGCAGCCCTTTTGGCCTATAAAAGGAGGCCATTTCTACACACATTATATAGTGTGTGAAGTTGATGCAACAAGGTGAGTGTGAGGTGGTGAGAGTGAAGCAAGGCGGGAGCTCCATTAAGGGTATAATTCCTTTGTAAACTACTTCTTATTTTGAAGTACTAAAGCCATTGAGTGGCTGCTTTCCCGTGGACGTAGCCCACATTGGGTGAACCACGTATATCGTGTGTACTCTCTCTCTCTCTCTCTCTCTCTCTCTCTCTCTCTCTCTCTCTACTCTATGATCTTGTGTATATAAATCTGTCTCTCTCCATTAAGTAATCTACTCAATTATCTATTTAGCTACGTCTTATTTCCTAACAACTGGTATCAGAGCAAGGTTTGCTCGTAGCTAAATTATCTCAAGGAAAGGATTCCTTGAATTGAGTGGGAGTTATGGCGGAGGAAGGGAAGCTCAAGATTGAGAAGTTCAACGGCAAAAACTACCAACATTGGAAGATGCAGATTGAAGATTATCTCTACCAGAAGGACCTCTATTTGCCACTAGGCGGTCTTGCGAAGAAGCCCGCAACAATGGCAGATGAAGCATGGATTGTCCTTGATCGAAAGGCACTGGGAACAATCCGGTTAAGCTTGGCGTCAACGGTGGCCTTCAATGTTTCGGAGATGAAGACCATGGAGGACTTGATGAAGTCACTTGACGACTTCTACGAGAAACCATCGGCATCCAATAAGGTATTTCTTATGAAGCGCTTGTTCAATCTAAAGATGGCAGAGAATGGTTCAGTTGCAGAACACCTAAATGACTTTAACAAAAACATAAGTCAACTTCGATCAGTGAAAATCAATTTCGATGACGAAGTGCGAGCTCTCCTTATACTATCATCTCTAACGGATAGTTGGGACAGCCTTGTGATGGCTGTAAGTAATTCTATCTCTGGCACAAATACTCTTAAGTTTGATGATGTTGTGGGTGTTCTTCTAAGCGAGGAAATGCGAAGGAGAAGCACAGGAGAATCATCAAGTGCTGCACTATCAGTGGAAACAAGAGGAAGGCCTAAGGAGAGGTTCAAAAACCAAAAGGGTCGTGATCGCTCAAGGCGGAGCAAGTCACGCACAAAGTCAGTTCTTGAATGTTGGAACTGCGGCAAGAAGGGCCACGTCAAGAAGGATTGCTGGTCCAAGAAGAAGAAGGAGACAGAGTCTCAAGACAACAAGCCAACATTGGAGGCCAATGTGGCAGGTAAAGTAGAGCAAGATGCTCTAATTCTCTCATTAGACAATGTGTCTAATTCCTGGATAGTAGATTTCGGGGCTTCATTCCATGCGACACCACACAAGCAACATTTCCAAGACTACACCAAAGGTAATTTTGGTTATGTATACTTGGGAGATGATGAAGCTTGCGAGGTTGTCGGCAAAGGTACAGTTTCTATAAAAACTGCTAACGGAAATGAATGGAAGCTTAAAGATGTTAGGCATGTTCCTTCTCTTTGCAAAAATTTGATCTCTACAGGACAATTGGACGATGAAGGTCACAACATTGCATTCGGAAACAAACGATGGAAGATCTCAAAGGGATCTTTGGTGGTTGCCAAGGGTGAAAAAGTCGGTACACTTTACTTGTGTACTGTTAGCACGCAACCTTCAGCTTGTGCAGCAACTACAGAAGTTGACAGTGCGGTGTGGCACTACCGACTTGGGCATATGAGTGCCAAAGGAATGCAAATCCTTCAAACAAAGAAGCTTCTACCAGGTTTGAAAGAAGTGGACTTAGAGTTCTGTGAAGATTGTGTTTATGGTAAACAAAAGAGGGTAAATTTTCAAAAATCAGGAAATGAAAGAAAAAATAAAAAACTTGAGTTGGTTCATTCTGATGTTTGGGGTCCTGCAAGTACACCATCACTTGGTGGCTCATTGTACTATGTAACATTCATAGACGATGCGACTCGAAAAACATGGGTTTATGTCATGAAGAATAAATCCGATGTATTTTCCATATTTCAAAGGTGGAAAGCCTTTGTGGAGAATGAAACAGGTACCAAGGTTAAATGCCTCAGATCCGACAATGGAGGTGAATATTGCAGCCAAGCTTTTGAAAGCTTTTGTGCTAGCAATGGAATTCGGAGGCAAAGGACAACCCCAAGGACACCTCAACAAAATGGGATTTCGGAAAGGATGAACAGGACAATCATGGAACGAGCACGAAGCATGCGGCTACATGCAGGCCTACCGCTTGAACTTTGGGCGGAAGCTGTAAGTACGTCTGTGTACTTAATCAATCGGTCACCCTCAACGGCATTGGATGGGGGAGTTCCAGAAGAGGCATGGACAGGTAAACCGGTGAATTATGCATTTCTCAAAGTGTTTGGGTGTGAGGCTTTCATGCACATAGATAGAAGCCTAAGATCAAAGCTAGATGCAAAGTCCAAAAAGTGTTTCTTCATTGGCTATGGAGAAGGAGACTTTGGGTATCGCCTATGGAATCCTAAAGATGGTAAAATCTTAAGGAGTAGGGATGTAATTTTTTAAGAACAAAATATGTACAAAGATTACTTGGAAAGAAAACAAACAAAAGAAACAGGTGATGAGTACATGGAGCTTGAGGACGGTGAAGACTCAAGGACTGCAAACGGTGACAATGTGCAACAACGTCAACCAAATGAGGAGCCTCAATCTATTCCCCGAAGATCTACAAGAGCAAGTAGACCTCCAGAAAGGTTTGTTCCTTCCTTCAACCATCTCTTGATCTCAGATTCTGGAGAGCCGGAATCATATGAAGAAGCTATGCAACATGAATCCAAAGAAGAATGGACGAAGAGCATGCAAGTGGAGATGGACTCACTACATCGCAACCAAACATGGGAGTTGGTTGAGTTGCCTAAAGGTAAGCGGGCACTTCAAAACAAATGGGTGTACAAGCTAAAGGAAGAAGAAGGTGGGAAGAAAAGGTACAAGTCTAGGCTTGTGGTAAAAGGTTTTTCTCAAAAGAAAGGTGTTGACTTCAATGAAATATTTTCTCCTGTTGTAAAAATGAACTCAATTAGGCTTGTCTTAAGCCTTGTGGCTGCTCATGATCTAAATCTCGAGCAAATGGATGTAAATACGGCATTCCCTCACGGTGACTTAGAGGAGGAAATCTACATGCTTCAACCAAAGGGGTATGAAGTAAAAGGTAAGTAGAAAATGGTTTGCAGATTAAAGAAGAGCTTGTATGGTTTAAAGCAAGCATCAAGACAATGGTACTTGAAGTTTGATCGATGGATGTTGGATCATGGATTCACAAGATGCAACTCGGATCACTGCGTCTACACGAAGAATTTGGGAGATGGGAAATTCATCATCCTAATGTTGTATGTTGATGACATGCTGATTGCAAGTGCTAACATGCAGGACATCAAAGACCTAAAAGAGGAGCTGTCCAAATCTTTTTCAATGAAAGATTTAGGTGCTGCAAAGAGGATACTTGGTATGAAAATATCAAGGGACAGGACGAAGAAGACAATAAAGCTATCTCAAGAAGATTACATCAAGAAGGTACTAGAAAGGTTTGCAATGCAAAATGCAAAACCAGTTTCTACACCTTTGGCTGGTCATTTTAAACTAACAAAGGATATGTGTCCAAAGACACAAGAGGAGATAGCCTATATGTCTAAAGTTCCATATGCTGCAGCGGTAGGTTCTCTAATGTATGCTATGGTCTGGACAAGGCCAGACATTGCACATGCAGTGGGAGTTGTGAGTAGGTTCTTGGACAACCCAGGTAAAGAGCATTGGCAAGCTGTGAAGTGGATACTTAGGTATCTAAAAGGGACAACAACAAATGCTTTGTATTTTGGAGGAACTGATATTTTTCTAGAAGGGTATGCTGATGCAGATATGGCAGGTGACAAAGATACTCGAAGGAGCACTAGTGGCTATGTGTTCACGGTTGGAGGCACAGCAGTAAGCTGGGCTTCAAAGCTGCAGAAAGTGGTTTCACTTTCTACCACGGAAGCAGAGTATGTAGCAATGACGGAGGCAAGCAAAGAAATTATGTGGCTTCACAGATTCTTAGAAGAGCTTGGATTCAAACAAGACAATTGTGTCTTGTACAGTGATAGCCAAAGCGCTATCCATCTTGCGAAGAACTCAGCCTTTCATTCAAGGACAAAGCACATTGAGGTGAGATATCACTTCATACGCACTCTTTTGGAAGAGGGACAACTAAAGCTAGGAAAGGTGCATACAAGTGAAAATCCTGCAGACATGTTTACAAAGGTGGTCAACAAGGAGAAGTTGAGCTTTTGCTCATCTTCAATCGGCATTCAAGGATAAGAAGCCAGAATGGAAAGCAATCACAGGTTTGGTTTGGAGATCAGTCTCCAAGTGGGAGATTGTTAAGTATGGAGCCTGATTTACCCTTGTAATTTTCTGTGGTAAAAGCGCACATTTGTAAGGCCCTCATTATGAGCAGAAGCCATCGTGCGTGAAGGAAAATCACTCACCGGAAACCAAAATTTTCACGGACAAGAATCAGGGGCAACTTTAAAGGCACAGAAGGATGGGGGGAGACATGTATCCATTGCCAAGACAGGTGCTAACTAGGTCAAATGATTATGGCATCGAAATTAAGGGAGACGAAGGAACCAGTGGACTGACCCAGGAGGAAAAAGGGAAGACAAAAGTGCTAAGTGTAGTCACCTTGGAGAAGGCATCAAAGCTAGAGGATACATTAGTGATGCCTATTGGGAAGAGGACCACAGAGGAAAAGGAAGGAAGAAGTGCCCCAGGTCCTAGTAAGAAGAAAGGAAAGAGCCATGAAGGCGAGGATGTCAAGGCCAAGAGGAAAAGGAGAGCTCGTCAAAAGTTTCATGTTTCAGATTTTCCACTAGGGGATGGGCAATTAAGCTATGACTTGAAGGAGGATCTGACGAGCAGGAAGGCAGATGTTACTTTTGGGCAGCTTATAGAGATGGTGCCTAAGCTAAAGCAACAGTGGAAGAGGATGGTTAACCCAATGGAGAAAGAGCCAGAGAGAGGTTCAGTGAAGGTGTTGGCAATGGACGAGCTACCAGACATTTGTCCAATAGTAGATGTGTGGCATAAAAGGAAAAATTTGGGACAAGGTTATGTGGATGGCGGAGCCCAAATATGCGTCATAACACACTCATGCGTTGAGAAGATGGGTCTCACAGTGGCTGGGGTGTCAGGTTTTCGGATCAGATTGGCAAACCATCAAAAAGTAAAATGCTTGGGTGTTGTAAAGAGCTTAGAAGTGGAGGCATATGATGCAAAGGCAGTGGTTGATTTTCATGTGATGCCAGTAGGGTTGGGAGCATATCCTATTATACTGGGCAGACCATGGTTACGTGCAGTGGGAGCTGTTCAAGATTGGCGACATGGTACGATTAGCCTCTATGGAAAGACAGGGCCAAGAAGCTATACAATATGGACACAAGGAAACGATTAGAGGAGCTTTATGAAGATGAGGATGAGTCTAGTGATGAAGACTCTTCCATGGTGACAGATGAGGACAGTGATAGCACTACCAGCAGTGATGAGGATGCTGATGTTGCATTTCTAGTGATGGATAAAGAAATCTAGGAGTCTGGTATAGTCACATTTACAAATGAGGTTGAAGATGAAAGTGAAGGGCCTTATGAAGTGATTGAAGGGCTGATGCAAACCAAGGTTGAGCTGTCAAAAAAGAAGGAATTGATGACACAAATGATCAGTGGAGACCTCTCAGCTATGGAGAAGGAGATATATTTGCACATGCTGGCTAGTTTTCCTGATTTGTTCATTACTTCATATGAAGAGATCAGAGGATTCAGGGGCGAAGAGATGCATATAGAGCTGAAAGAAGGTGTTAAGCCAGTGCGGCAAAGGCTAAGAAGGATGGTTCAAGAGTAGATGGCAGCCTTGCGGGAGGAGGTGGACAAGTTATTGAAGGCAGGGTTCATAGTCCCTGTGGAGACCATAGAATGGGTGAGTCCAGTAGTAGTTAGTCCAAAGAAGGATGGGAAGTGGAGGATTTGTGTAGATTTTAAACCCTTAAACACAGCCACTAAGAAGAACCCATATCCTCTTCCATTCATTGATCAGATCTTGGATTTAGTGGTAGGTTATGAGAGGGACAGTGTGTGTGATGGTTTTTCAAGCTATTTTCAATTAAGGATTGCTCTTGAAGACCGCACAAAGATAACTTTTATTACGCCATGGGGCTGCTATTGCTACACAGTATTTCCGTTTGGGTTGTCAAATGGACCATCTTTCTATCAAGAGAGAGAAAATTGGGTATTGGAACCATTCATTGGCAATTGTGTTAAAGCTTTTATGGATGACTTCTGTGTATACAGCAGTAGGGCTGAGCACCATGAGAAGCTGCAGATGGTATTGGCTCGATATGATGAATGTGGAGGACAACTAAATCCCAAGAAATGTCATCTAGCACAGCCAAGGGTGAAGTTATTGGGTCACATGGTGTTAGAAAATGGCATTGAGGCTGATCCAGACAAGGTTAACTCTATTATTCTTCTTCCATCACCTACGAGTACAAAGCAATTGGCAACCTTCATACACAAAGTGAAGTACATGGCACGGTTTATTCCATTGTCTTCTCAGCTTCTTTATCCATTACAAGAAGTGGCAAAGCATGATCCATTGCAATGGGATGACAAGTGTGAAGAAGTGTTTCAAGAGGTGAAAGAGGTGTTAGGGGGGCTTTCAGCCATGCAGGCTCCTGATTGGGAGAAAGTGTTTTATGTAAATCCATTAGTAGGGGATGATGCCATTGGAGCCATGCTATTGCAAAAGGGGAAGGGCAGACATTATATGAGGCCAGTGTATTGTGCAAGTCGAGTGATGTTGGTAGCAGAGAGAAAGTTCTTGGAAGTAGAGCTAGTGATGGCCAGTGTAATATTTGCTTGTCGACGATTTCGTCATTACTTGCTACCACGACCTTTTGTTTTCTTGACAAGCTATGCTTTTTTGCCACAGTTAATTAATGGCGCTAACATGTCAAATGTGGTCAAGAAATGGGTAATTGAAGTGCAAGAGTTTGAGTTCTCTTTTCTAGTGGAGGACAGTACAAGGGCTACCCTAGCTGATTTGTTGACCTACAAGGAGAATCCCCTTATTGTTAAGGAAGAGGTGGTGAGAAAGGTAGTTGAAGAAGTGCCACAGATTAGCAATGCACATGTGTTGTTCTTTGATGGCTCATACAAAAAGAGCCATGATGCCGCTTCAGGGGGTATAGCACTTTATGATCCAGAGGGGAAGCTAGTATGCAAGAGAGGGTTCAAGTTGGATGCGCATAGTAACAATGAGGCTAAATATGCTACATTGGAAGCTGGATTACACATTTGTTTGAAGCATGGGGTTCAAAGGTTGAGTATAAAAGGTGATGCCTTGTTAGTTGTGAAGCAAGTGCTCGGTGTGTGGAAGAGCAAAAACACCTCATTGAAGGAAATGTGCTTCAGAATTAAAGACCTGTTAAAAAAGTTTGAGGCATGGAGCATCAGACACATTGAACGTGCTCTAACTGGAGAGGCACATGAAGCAGCTCAAAGCATGATTGGGGAGTTATTTGTGTTGAGGACCAACTTACCTCTTTACCATGGTCGGGAAATTTTGGCTCAAGAAGAGGAGTTTTTGCTAACAGGAATCATTCCAAAGGAGATTCAGAAGTCTAAGAAGTATGGTTTTGTGCGTAGAGCATACAGGTACAAATTGATTGGTGATGTCTTATACATGAAAGGGGCTGATCTCGTGTTGAGACGTGTGCCTTGGCGGGAGGAGCTTTACAAAGTGTTAGAAGAGAATCATGAAGGTGCATGTGGTGGCCATTTTGCTCTAAAGATCACTTTGCATAAGATCTTGCAAGAGGGGTATGTATGGCCTAGTTTGCACAAGGATGTTCACCATTGGTGTAGGTCTTGCAATAGGTGTCAGGCATTTAGGAAGAGAGTGTTGAAGCCAGAGCTACGAAAAACCATTATGGAATTTGATGTGTTTGAAAAGTGGGGGATTGATGCAATAGGCCCGTTACCTATCACAAGTAGAGGAAAAAGCTATATTTTGACTACAGTGGACTATCTCTCTAGATGGGCAGAGGATATAGCAGTAAAACAGATCACTGCAAAGGATGTGGCAAAATTTGTGTATGATGAAATATGTTGCAAGTTTGGGGTGCCACTGGAGCTTCTTTCAGATAAGGGGCCAGGATTTAGAGCTAAACTGCTAGAGTTTTTATGCGCAAAGATGAAGATTAAGTACCAGCATACCACTCCTTATTACCCGCAGTGTAATGGCTTAAATGAAAGATTCAATGGTGAGTTCGTACAAATCCTTCCGAAAGTGATAGAGCACCAAGGAAAGAATTGGGATTTGGAATTGCCTAGTGCATTATGGGCTTACCGTACTTCAGTGAAGACAGGTACAGGGTTTCCTCCATTTCATTTGGTGTATGGAAAGGAAGCACTGTTTCCTGTGGAGGTAGAGTTGCCTGCAGTAAAGATGCTAGAGAAGTTACTTGGGCCACCTAGTGATGCATTCAAAGAGAGGCTCTTGCAGTTACAAGAGGTTCAGTTGGATAGGATGAGCGCATTGGAGCATTATGGGCAGATGCAGGATAAGGCTTTGGCAAAGATAAATGAAAAGGTCGAAAGTAAGGGTATCAAGAAGCATGACTTGGTTTTGCGCTACAACAGTAAGCTGGACAACACCTTCCAAAAGAATTTTCAAATTAAGTGGGAAGGCCCTTTCAAGGTAGTGGAGTGTTTTCCAAATGGCACATATCAGTTGGCTAACCTGGATGGGATTTTACATAAGTCAAGGGTAAATGGATTGCGTCTTAATTTGTATCATGCTAGACTAATGATGGTGGAACAAGATGAGCTGTCTGTGGAGCAAGTAATGTCTGTGAGGGATGAGGAGACTTGTGACGCTACGAGTCTCATATCACTTTTTGCTGCTGCTGATCATGAATGATCTAGCAGGGTAGGGGGTGGGCAAATTATGTCAAGAGTTTTTTGGAGCAAGGGATTGCGCATATATACATACACATGCATGGTGCATCAAATAAAGAATTGCCCATTTTCCAGAGCCAGGTGGTTACGTGGGGCCCACATGTGTACAGCTAGGACAACATGTACATAGTGCATCGATTTTCACTATCACCAGTACCAGTATGTTTTTTCTACAATAATGAGGAGTTGCTAGTGCGTAAAAATTCTCGAGGAAGCTATCCACGGGTTGGCAACATGAGGCAAAGCAGGTGCGTCAGATGGCATCTAGTGGCGTCAGGACGTCGAATGGGGTCAATACTTGCACGCGAAGAAGTACGAACACAACGTGGGTGTTTTCTTGTGAGAATTATGCAGAGAGGTCATCATGAGGACCATCTTTTGGGTCCACTTCACGTGGTTGCGAGACGCATTATTGGAAAAAGCTGAGTGACAGGTGTGCGTATGGATGCAAAAAGGTGACAACTATGCACTGCGAGGTCAATTATTGGCCTGTTCGGGGTCCGTTTGAGGTCATCTTAAAGGCCAAGGGTGCCCAACTGAAAAATCTAAGTGTGGGAACTGAAAAAACAGAGAGAAGACCAGAAAAAACGTGGAGAGAAGAGGAGGAATAGCCGCAGGTGTGTTTTTTGGGTTTTTGGAGCCTGTTTTGGCCGTAAACTGCTTATCCGAGGTCGGATTTGAGCACTTTGACATTGTAGACTGGGGTTTTGGGCCGTTCCAGACGCGATGGCGCTGTCCATTTTGCCAAATTCCTCACTCTTTTTTTTGTTGTGTAAGTTTCTCCTATGAGCGAAGCTTCTCCTCCAATTTGTGATTGTATCTGGTATCTTTTACCCATATTGTGTGAGCTATTTGTTATATTGGTGTTGGCCCAAGCTCATTTGTATCTAATTATCAGAAGTTCTCCTCTTTTGAGCTGAGTTTTTTTGGGTGTGTGTGTGTGTGTGTGTGTGTGTGTGTGTGTGTGTGGAGTGGGTAAACGGGTAGACTCTCTCCTCTCACTCCATCGGTGTGTTCCCTGTCTCGGCTAGGTGGATTGTGTAAGCCGAGTGGTGCCCCATAGTGTGTGTGTGTGTGTGTGTATCTTCCCAAGAGTGTGTGTCGGGTCGTTATAGAGGCGTTGTGTGTGTTTCCATCCCGCTCACAACGTCATAGTTCAAATCTTCATCTTCAAAAAAACATTAGTAGCCTTTTTAACAATGTGTAAACCGACCGGGCAAAAAGCCACAGGCGGTGACCCAAAACTAGGACAACAACAACTGAATAGAAAGACTAGCATCCCTAGCGATATTTCTTTTATATTCTTAAAGACTTGCACAAGAGTGCTATAAGATCAAAATGCCTTAGTTTTGAGAAGTAGAGCAACTAACAGAAAACTTAGGACTAGGTTTCACATGCCACATCATCATTTGGTAGCACAATGACCGCGATTTCAATCCATCTTTTTAAAAAGTATATATATAAAGACAAATAAATAACATTGAGATGGTTACTTATGCTAATTATCTTATCGACAAATAATTAATTGTTTGACAATAGACAAATTCAGTGATGCAACAAACACATGTCAGTATATATCATCAGTAAGTTTATGTACATGTGTCCAAAATTTGTGGTGATCAATCCTCACATATACAAAACAAATCTCATCATCACATACGATATAGTAATGCACACTAAAAAATACATATATAATGATCCCAAAAATGCAAAGGAAATCTCTACGCAAGATCACTATGTGATCCATCACTACTGGAAGAATCAATATCATCGGTCTCATGATCGCTAGTGCCACCACCACTGGTCCGAACCGTGGGACTACGACTACCCCCATCTCCGTGATCGTCACCATCATGGCTAGTGATTGGGCCGCTGCTCCTCTCAACCTCTCGACGTCGCCCCTCGGCCTCTTGTCGAGCCACCTCTGTCATATCAACCTCCCCATGCTGCTCCTGTATTAGTTAGTGAAATAAAAAAAGAATATATTATAGTTACCATCAAAAAAAACTACAAAGAAAAACAAAGATACATACAAGTGGATCTGGAGTGTTAGTAAGTGTCTGACACAAAGCACGATAGCCGTAGTATGTGGCGTACTCTATCTCCTATGTCATCGGTGCACAACCATAGTCTTTCGTCTACATTAAGACACAACCAAAGACTTATTAATTTTTGCATTCAATAATACTACATTTAAAAGTTAAAATGTGAATGGTCTATACTCACCAATGTGGCCACAAATCCATCCTGTCCCATCCGCCTTAGTCTAGATGTGTGACGTAAAGCTACTCTCTTTCGTGCTGCCTTCTAAGCAAATTTGAATAGACAAAATAACATAGATTAGAGAAAAGTTAGAATCAATGTAGGAAAGTTCATATTAATTCTAATATATATTACCAAAGGCACACACCTTTTGTTGAGGAAAATTAATGCGTAGGCACATCTCCTTGCAGAAGAATTGCCATGTCTCCATGCAAATGGTTGCCTTTCTCTTGTTTGACGGCACCATACAATAGCGCCTGTGTATTTTTTAAATTACAATAAGCGTCAGAATATACCATATAACTATTAGACTTCAATGTTTTGTTACTTTTATTGGATTTTTTATTTTGGTCATTTGATAAATGTCTCGTTGTTTTTATGGTAATTGAAATCCAGATTCGGATCAATCAGAGGGTACACCACCACCTCCTACTAGTGGTAGCCGGGGTGCACAGAGTTCCGATACTATACATGAACCTGTTTACGATGATTTTTACTATGATGAGCCTATTATATGCTAGTGTGCTCGTTGTTGTGGCACGTATCGCAGGCCACGATGGGAGTGCTTTTCACATCGGATGACTTATGGTACTTTTGAGCAAGCACCACCACCTGAGGAGTGACATCAACCTATGGTATATTTTTTATCTCCCTTTGTTTGCGATATGGAGTTTTAAAAATCAAAGATTGATATATACAATGTAACTAGATAATATATGTAGGTATCTTCACTTGATGACGAGGATGACTTTACTACTAGTGGTGCACAAGTCTCTCGCACACGGCACGGACAGGTCATTTGTCAGTTTGCAGCTCGAGGTTTCTTGACATCCTCTACCTCCTCCATTGGAGACTGAGATGGGTGGAGATCATCAGTTGCCTACTCATTTACAGGATCTAGTACAGAGCTACGATCGTAGACGATACGGAGACTGGCAGCGGGGAGGACCACTTCCTTCAGATAAAGTGGTTTTAGGCTTTTGGGGCAATCGCTACATGATTGCTCCGTCCACTATCAGTGGAGCGGGACGAGGCGTCTTTATTGAACAGGATTTGCATGTGCCCCCTCATTCAGAGGTCACCCTTATGTCTTTTTGTGGACCTATATATAGATAGGGTCCATGGCATCAGCTCACTCGCTACATCCAGAGCATGACTACTTATGGATTATGTCTCTATGCAGCCTCTCTTTCTGCTAGAGGGATTACACATGCAGAAGGCCAAAGACTCTATGTTGATGGAAGACCTTACTCTCAAAGAAACATAGCAGGTTTAATCAATAGTAGTCGAGGGAGAAGTGCAAGAGCCAATTGCACATTTGTGGAGTGTGAGAATAGTCATGAACCAAGACACATGAGTAGGGATGTGCCAAGATATATAGTTGTCCATGCTATAAAATCATTACGTGCTGGTGATGAATTGCTAGTCAATTATGGATGTAGACCTCCACGAGCACCCTTAACAGATAAGGGTTAAGAGCTCATTGTATACAATTCCTAATGTTATTTTGAACTCTTGCACCCTAATTCTACACTTTAATTTGCATTACGTTCCGTACTGTCGCTAATTTATTTTGATATTATTTTTTGTTGTCTCCAAATGTTATTGAATTCCATGCACATCTCTCTCTCCTTTTATATATAAGCATGCTATTGATACAATCTTCTTTACCTTCAAATATGCAAATTCCATATTATGACATTGATAACGTCACAAATCAATATTCACATGACGTATCTCAAATGTCAATAGAGTGCATGAGGATCCTATGCAGGAGTGATCCTAATATGTATGCAAGAATAAAGGAACAATATTCTAAGGACTTTAATGGATGTGATGATATCTTTGATAATGAGGATGGCATGGCTAATTTTATTGAGGATTGGCATCAAAATGATAGTGCAAGCGATATTCCTAACAACGAGAAGTATCTTCGAGAAGAAGCTCTAAAGCATATCTACGAAGGAAGCCAACTGACAAGACTAAGTGCAAGCTTACTTATTCTTAATCTTCAAGACCGTTTTGGATGGAGTAATGTATCCGTTTCAGCACTATTGAAGTATGTATACATCTAACATATTTATTTGCTACACTCTAAACATTGGTGCTTGTTATTGATCATATTTTTAATCAACTTGCAGGCTAGTCTCTCAAAAGTTCTTACCGACAAGCAATTCCCTTCCTGCATCACACGATGAGGTGAAGAAGATGATAAGTAGTCTTGGACTTGACTATTCTTCCATACATGCATGTCCCAACGATTGTATTTTATATAGACATCAGTACCAGGATAATGTGACGTGCCCAAAATTTCAAACGCCTCATTATAAAGATGAGAAAGGTAAGGTCCGTGGAAAGGTATTGAGACATTTTCCCTTGGCTCCGTGTATAAAACATATTAGCTAAGCTTATGACATGGGGAGTCGAGCACAAGAGCAAAGATGGAGTAATGCAAATTCTGCAGGATAGTCCTGCATTTGAGCATATTGATTCGCTATAGCCAGATTTCGCAAAAGAATCCCACAATTTAAAGATGGGTGTAGCATTAGATGGTGTGAATCCATTTTCTATAAAATCAAGTAAATGGTCTACATGGCTGGTGGTAGTTATTAACTATAATCTACCCCCATATCTTAGTATTAAGAAAGAGCATTTAATGCTCTCACTCTTAATCCCAGGAAAGCTACAAGTTAAAGACCTGAATGTATATTTGTCTCTTCTCATTGACGATCTTCAAGATTTGTGGAGAGGGATTGATGTCGTGGATATGTCAAGAAGCATTGGTGAAAGGCAGTTCATTGTTCGTGGGATTTTAGCATGGACTATCCACGACTTTCCAGGATATGGTTTTTGCTCAGGTAAATGGTTTAGATATATACATTTTCTCATACCTTTTTTGTATATTTATTGCGCTAATAATCTTTGTTATGTTTTTCATGCAGGAATATGTACCAAGGGTTATAAAGCTTGTCCTGTGTGTGGTGATTGGTTGAGATCAACTTATAGCAAAAACCTCAACAAAAATATATATCTTCGACACATACGATTTTTACCTAAAGAGCATCATCCACGAAATAGAAGGCAAGCCATACATTTCAACGGGAAGGTAGAAGAAGGAAAATGTTTAATACCAAACACACCAAAGGATTGGTATCTAAAGTGGACTGTTGGACCCGCTATCGATTCGGAGTCGGGGATCATAAGCGGTGATGATGATGACGCTATGAAGGTGCGAGCCAGAGGAAAACGTTCTCTGGCTCAAAGTCCTTTGATATGGTACACTTTGGAATATTGGAAGGATTTAAAGATATGTCATCTTCTTGATCCTATGCATATATTTAAGAACATTGGTCATTCGTTATGGCAACACCTTGTTGGCTTGAAAGACACAGTGGTAGCAAGAAATGACTTAAAGGATCGAAACTCAAAGCCTAATCTATGGCCACTTTCTGATGAAACTGGACGTGACACAACCTATGAGCCTGCCCCATGGGTACTCAGCGCAGAAGAGGTGCAGACTATCAACAAGAGGATTCAATTGATTCGTATGCCTACAGGATATGGATCATCTTATCGAAACATGTTCACTTTAGATGACAAGAGCTTGTCTGGTTTAAAAACACATGATTGGCACAATTTTGTAAGGGTAATGTTTTATCAATCTTCGTAAGTATTTATTTTCTTGCATGTTTTG
Source organism: Adiantum capillus-veneris (assembly GCF_014529385.1). Lineage (NCBI taxonomy): Eukaryota > Viridiplantae > Streptophyta > Polypodiopsida > Polypodiales > Pteridaceae > Adiantum > Adiantum capillus-veneris. Next base: position 112,125,044 of record NC_140947.1, on the reverse strand, counting down.
TTGATTGGATTAATCATGTATACAGCATGTTCTACCCCTTGTTATTGATGGATGTACTACCCAAGGAGTCCGAGACATAGTATAACACTTTGGATCGCTTGCAAGGTATTTATCGCTCATTAAATTTTAGTATAAAATTTTAGTTGATAAGTTCTTAATTCAAATATAACTTTAATATCTTCTTTCTTTTATTGATAGATGGATTACATCTAAAGAAACTGACAAAGAATTAATTCCACAAAAGAAGCTTGAATGTATAGAGCTTCTTTGTTTAATGGAGAAGGAACTTCCAACCTCCTTTTTTGATATCCAAGTTAATCTGCTAATCCATCTAGTGGACGAGATAGAGCTTGCTGGTGTTGTTTCTACTCTATGGATGTTTTGGGCCGAGAGATTTATGGGAGTACTGAAAGGTTATGTACGTCAAAAACAAAGACAAGAGGGTTCTATGGTGGAAGGATGGATGCTTGAAGAATGCATGTATTACGTTTGTGAATATCTTGAGCAAACCGATTTTGAAGCTCCACGTGTATGGACAAACACTACAAGAGGTTGTGTGCTCTTGCGACGCTGTTAGCGACGAAATACACTGGGTTTTTATAACCCCCGGCGTCGCTAAAAGCGTCGCTATATGCGTCGCTATATAGAGACGCTCATAGCGACGTTTACACAAAAGTCTATAGCGACGCTTATAGCGACGCTCCAGAGCCATAAATAGCGACAGTTATAGCGACGCCCGAGAGAAAAAAAATTTGGTGACAGAGCATTGAATGCCCTGCCACCCATCAACCATATTGTACTTGATTCACTTTTTAAAAAAAGTGCAAGGGTAGATAATACACCCAAAATAGTCACCCACAAGACGCATTGTTTGCAAAATTGACAAGCGTAAAATTGACAATTGTACACATCATAGGCAAAATGAATTGATCGGCAAATGTAATAATGACAATTGTACAACATCATAGGTATAAAGAATTGATTGGTAAAATGAACTGCGGTGACAAATGTAATAATATACATGGTTCAAAAAGACGTATAAAATCCGTCTCATGATACATAAGCTATGAGAAACCCTAAACTAATGCTATCTAGCTACGGCTAAACTGATGTCGTCTAGTCAGACGTCTCATCGCGTCCAAGCGGAGTATCTATCGGATTCTGCAAAAAAAGACAATAAGACAGCTTTCAGTAAGTATAAACATATAACGACATTTATAAAACAATACAAAAAATAGAAAAGAGTAAACCCTAATACTAACCATACTGCCACGAGAACTGAGAATGTCCATTAGGGCGTTTAAGCCCTTCCTGCCTGCGTACTCGCACTCGTATGGTGTGGGATCACGTCCTGTCATCGACCACTATCAAAACATACAAAGATTTCATTATGTTGGAATTAAAAAACTCATAAACCCTAAACTATCGAACATAAAGAGAAATGCAAAAACACTTACAAAATCGACCTCAAATGATGCCCATCCACCGCTCCCCAAGTGGTGCGAGCTCCCTGCCTCTACTTGCGCTCTGGCTGCATCCTTTTGTTGCTTCCACTTGTCAGGATTCTCGCGCGTTGCTTTCTTCGCATTCTTCCAATCTTCTTTGGCCAGCCAATCTGGCCTGTTCCACCCATGCTTGATTGCTTTTTTCACTTCGGAACGCTTGTGTTTGCAGTATTCGCGCATTCTAATCTTCATCAGGTCTTCATTGAAGCGCTGATCCCGTGGTGGAACGGGAAACTCATCATGAAGTATGCTGATGACTCTGGCTTTGAAATCACTTGGTACTTCACTCCATTTTTTTAGTATGTAGTGTCTAAACAGCTGAGAGCAAAGACCACGCATGCGCGAGATCACCTTCTTGCCGTCATCATCCATGATGATGCCGTCGCTGAAGTCGACGGAGTAAGGCAAGCCCTCTAGCCGGTGACGCGTGAACCTGGGTGTCCCGGCAGGGGTCTCTAGTGGCGTGTCGATGGGGGTATGGACATCAGGTGTCTCCACCGGAGTCTAGGCCCCGAAGCGAGGAGTGTCGAGTGGGGTGGCTCCTGGCGGAGTAGGTAAACGTGTGTAGCTGCTAGGAATAGTCAGCCGCGCAAAACCTGGCGTAGATGGCGATGTTGTGGCTGGTGTGGGGGCGGGCAAAGAAGGGGAGGGTAAAGAGCCTCGTCGAACACGAGGCGGTGTGGAGGCATCGGTGGCGGAATCCCCACAACAATCGCCACCGCCACCACTAGAGCGCCGGTGTCTATACGAGTGTGAAGATCGTCTCGTCGACACCGAAGCTTCGAAGCGCGCCGAATGCTCCGAAAGAGAGGGAGATGCGGATGGAGTAGAAACACGCGATGATGCGCCAGAGCGATGACGCTCCACGTACCACTGTCTCTGCTGCGGTCACAAAGAAGAAAGAAACTCCTCATCATCCACACCTGCATTAAACACACGAATATTTAAACTTAATATTGAATGAATAGAGTAGACAATGACGCAAAGACCATTAAATACAATGACGTAATGACGCATATAAATACAATGACGCAATGAATTGAGTGATAGAAGAGGCAAGTCGAAAACTCAGAATTTTCAATCAAAAGATGTGAGCACGAGTAGAAAAGAGCGTTATACACCATGGAAGGTACTTAGAGAGCCAGAGCTTTTACAACACGGAGCAAAATTGTTCAAATACAATATTTGTGGCTTTAAGAGATCTCTCTCTCATCCTCGCATAACTCAGCATAACTTCCTATATCTATATAGATCTCTCCGTTTAAACACGTATCCTCTGTTTCATTTTATAGCTCCTCTGCATGCACCCCATATAGAGTAGTAGCATCTTGATGCTCGTCTGGCACCACCACAGCGGCTTCTGATTGAGCATCTTTTCTGATCTCCTCCATTGATGCCGTTGTGATTGGCACATGGTAGCCTTCATACGTCCTTGCACTACGAGGGGCTACCTCTATGACGTACCACCAGTTTGATGTAGACTTTGTAGGATGAAATATTACCTGCCATAGCCACATAACTTACATGAGAGCTTTCAAGCACATAACTTGTAAAAGGGGGATGTTAACTATTTACATACTTACTTGTTCACAATGCTCGGGTAGTACGAAAGTGTCTCTTAGGTTAGTCCATTTCTTAGTAGAATCCACCTCAAGAAAACCAGACTCTCCTCTACGCACAGTAGCGTTGTGACCCTCAATGATTATCTTGAACCATTGCACGTTGTAAGGAGTTTTTTGGAGCAAGGGATTGCGCATATGTACATACCCATGCATGGTGCATCAAATAAAGTATTGCCCATTTTCCAGAGCCAGGTGGTTACGTGGGGCCCACATGTGTACAGGTAGGACACCATGTACATAGTGCATCGATTTTCATCGTTACTAGTACCATTGTGTTTTTCTACAATAAGGAGGAGTTGGTAGCGCGTAAAACTTCTCGAGGAAGCTATCCGCGGGCTGACGACGTGAGGTTAGCAGGTGCGTCAGATGGCATCTAGTGGCGTCAGGAGGGCGAACGAGGTCAATATTTGCACGCAGATGAGGATAGACACAACGTGGGTGTTTGCTTGTGAGAATTATGCAGAAAGGTCATCATGAGGACCTTTTTTTGGGGCCACTTCACGTGGTGGTGAGGTGCATTATTGGAAAAAAGCTGAGTGCCAGGTGTGCGAATGATGCAAAAAGGTGACAATTATGCACTGTGAGGTTAGTTTTTGGCCTGTTCGGGGTCCGTTTGAGGTCATCTAAAAGGACAAGGGTGCCCAACTAAAAAATCTAAGTGTGGGAACTGAAAAAACTGAGAGAAGACCAGAAAAAACGTGGAGAAGAGAGGAGGAACAGCCGCAGGTGTGTTTTTTGGGTTTTTGGAGCCTGTTTTGGCCGTAAACTGCTCATCCGATGTCGGATTTGAGCACTTTGACATTGTAGACTGGGGTTTTGTGCCGTTCCGGACGCGATGGCGCTGTCCATTTTGCCAAATTCCTCACTCTTTTTCTGCTATTTTTCTGTATAATCTTCTCCGGTGAGTGAAGCTTCTTCTCCAATTTGTGATTGTATCTGGTATCTTTTACCCATATTGTGTGAGCTGTTTGCCCCATTGGTGTTGGCCCAAGCTCAATTGTATCTAAACATCAGAAATTCTCCTCTTTTGAGCTGAGTTTTTTGGGTGTGTGTGTGTGTGTGTGTGTGTCTGTGTGGAGTGGATAAGTGGATAGTTTCTCTCCTCTCACTCCAGAGGTGTGTTCCCTGTCTCGGCCAGGTGTGTTGTCTAAGCCGAGTGGTGCCCCATAGTGTGTGTGTGTATCTTCCCAAGAGTGTGTGTCGGGTCGTTATAGAGACGCTGTGTGTGTTTTCATCCCGCTCACATTCTTTTGGCGCCCCCACGGAGGATCTTCTTCGAGTACCTTCTGCTTCGAGCTTCGAGCTTCGAGCTTCGAGCTTCGGGATTGCAGATTACAGGTTGAAGATTACACATTACAGGTTACAGGGACAGGTACAGGTACAGGTGATTCACACAGGTACAGGTAGCTGGAGTACAGTGATATACTAGCAGTGATGTCACTTGCAGTTTTTGTGGGAATGCATCACTTGGCGCCTATATGAGCGCATTGTTTGCTGGATTGTACGTTACTTGTGGAAACTGCCATTGTACGCCTTTGTGGAGCCATATATGGTTTTATTTGGCAGTCCCAGCCATTTCTGAGACTTGGTCTGGAAGATAGTCATTTCTGAGACTTGACTATACGCGATTTGCATTAGCTTTCGTGTGAGGGTCGATAGCGTGAGGTTTTTATTGAGCTGGGGGATTCTCAAATGTGGAGATCCTTTCGGTGATACAGGTAGCTGGAGCACCCTTTTCGTGACCTCGCCATAGGCTATGTACTAGTGAGTCCTACTTGATGCTCGGGTTCTATTGTTGACAGTTTATGCGTACATAGACAGTCTATATTTTGGGTTCCTACTGCTCTACTTCTGGGGAAACTCTGTCGAAATTTCCCCAAGTTATGATGGCTGGTTTTTTGGTATTTTGAGCCATTTATGCTGTTATGCTGCTGAAATTTTGGAAAAATCAGAGAATAAGTCAGGTGTGCCTTCTTGGGAGCTTCATGGTTGGCTTTAATGGATGATCAAAATGGCCCTCAGTTCACTCCTTTTCATTTAACTCAAAGAATTCAGATTAATGTTCATGTGTCCAGGAAGATCTTTTTCCAGCAGCACATAGTCTTTATGTTTGGGCCAAGAAGATTGAGAGAGATCCTGGAATGTCCTTTGCCTGTTGTAATTCCGATGATCAACTATGAAAACTCATTTGATGTGCATGTGTTTGTTCTCATCTAAAGCTGAGCTCCATTGAGGTTTCTGGGGATTGGGTAGTAAAAAGTTTTGGGTTCTTGCACGTGTGTTCGAAGGGGTTCTCAAAGCATCATAATTTGGGTAGCCATGGCTTTCTCTTATCCCGAGTTTCATGGAAGAAGTGATGAAGATGTGGAAGAATTTTTGGAAAAGATGGAGGTTGCCTGCATTAGCAACCAGATTCATGACCCTACGCAAATGTTACGCCTTCTCCAAATTTGTTTGAAGAGTGATGCACGAGCTTGGTCCAAAGCATTTGAAGAGGAGTTGCGTATGGCTGATCCACCTATAAGATTGAGTTGGGACAATCTAAGGCATGGATTGGAAGTGGAGTTTGTGAAGATAGAAGACCCTGACAAAGTGTGGCAAGAAGTACAGGCTTTGGTGCAAAAGGAAGGTGAGCCAGTAGATGCGTACATACGTAAGTTTTCATTGGCATGGGAGCAAATGTGCAAGGCTTTAGCACCACAGGTACCCCCGCCTGACATGATGAAGAAGGACAGGTTCTTAGCTGGTCTTTGGGAGAATATACGTTGGAGAGTGGAGCTAAAGAAGCCTAGGACATATGAAGATGCACTAGAGGTAGCAAGGAACAAAGAGTGGAAGCTGAGGAAAATGAGCCAGTTAGGGGTGGAGTCTTTGCCAATGAGGTCTGAATTTCAGCCTATAGAGTCTTTACAAGGGCGCATGTCAGGGGTTCATCATGAACCAGTGGTTCCTGTTACTACTCAGGTTATGCCAGCAGTGGTCACTACAGCAGTGCAAGATGATGGCCTAAGGCAAGACATGAGGCAAGTGGTTGATCTGATGAAGAATCTCAGCCTAAACATGCTAGGTCAAGTGGGAAATAATCGAGGTCGAGGGAGGTTTGCAAATCAGCCAGGAGGTGAAGAAAGACCTAGGAATGGTGCTGGACAAAGTAATAGTAGGTTTTGGAGGCAGACGCCCACATGTTATAATTGTGAAGAGTTGGGTCACATCAGCCCGCAATGTGATAAGCCACCAAGGATGGGGGGAGACATGTATCCATTGCCAAGACAGGTGCTAACTAGGTCAAATGATTATGGCATCGAAATTAAGGGAGACGAAGGAACCAGTGGACTGACCCAGGAGGAAAAAGGGAAGACAAAAGTGCTAAGTGTAGTCACCTTGGAGAAGGCATCAAAGCTAGAGGATACATTAGTGATGCCTATTGGGAAGAGGACCACAGAGGAAAAGGAAGGAAGAAGTGCCCCAGGTCCTAGTAAGAAGAAAGGAAAGAGCCATGAAGGCGAGGATGTCAAGGCCAAGAGGAAAAGGAGAGCTCGTCAAAAGTTTCATGTTTCAGATTTTCCACTAGGGGATGGGCAATTAAGCTATGACTTGAAGGAGGATCTGACGAGCAGGAAGGCAGATGTTACTTTTGGGCAGCTTATAGAGATGGTGCCTAAGCTAAAGCGACAGTGGAAGAGGATGGTTAACCCAATGGAGAAAGAGCCAGAGAGAGGTTCAGTGAAGGTGTTGGCAATGGACGAGCTACCAGACATTTGTCCAATAGTAGATGTGTGGCATAAAAGGAAACATTTGGGACAAGGTTATGTGGATGGCGGAGCCCAAATATGCGTCATAACACACTCATGCGTTGAGAAGATGGGTCTCACAGTGGCTGGGGTGTCAGGTTTTCGGATCAGATTGGCAAACCATCAAAAAGTAAAATGCTTGGGTGTTGTAAAGAGCTTAGAAGTGGAGGCATATGATGCAAAGGCAGTGGTTGATTTTCATGTGATGCCAGCAGGGTTGGGAGCATATCCTATTATACTGGGCAGACCATGGTTACGTGCAATGGGAGCTGTTCAAGATTGGCGACATGGTACGATTAGCCTCTATGGAAAGACAGGTACCAAGAAGCTTTATAATATGGACACAAGGAAACGATTAGAGGAGCTTTATGAAGATGAGGATGAGTCTAGTGATGAAGACTCTTCCACGGTGACAGATGAGGATAGTGATAGCACTACCAGCAGTGATGAGGATGCTGATGTTGCATTTCTTTTGATGGACAAAGAAATCCAGGAGATTGGTTTAGTCGCATTTGCGAAGGAAGTTGAAGATGAAAGTGAAGGGCCTTATGAAGTGATTGAAGGGCTGATGCAAACCAAAGTTGAGTTGTCAAAGAAGCAGGAATTAATGACGCAAATGATTAGTGGAGACCTCTCAGCTATGGAGAAGGATATATATTTGCATATGCTGGCTAGTTTTCCTGATTTGTTCATTACTTCATATGAAGAGATCAGAGGGTTCAAGGGTGAAGAGATGCATATAGAGCTGAAAGAAGGTGCTAAGCCAGTGCGGCAAAGGCTAAGAAGGATGGGTCAAGAGAAAATGGAAGCCTTGCGGGTAGAGGTGGACAAGTTATTAAAGGCAGGGTTCATAGTTCCAGTGGAGACCACAGAATGGGTGAGTCCAATTGTAGTCAGTCCAAAGAAGGATGGGAAGTGGAGAATTTGTGTGGATTTTAAACCCTTAAACGCAGCCACTAAGAAGAACCCATATCCTCTTCCATTCATCGATCAGATCTTGGATTCAGTGGCAGGTAATGAGAGGTACAGTGTGTGTGATGGTTTTTCAGGCTATTTTCAATTGAAGATTGCTCTTAAAGACCGCACAAAGACAACTTTCATTACGCCATGGGGCTGCTATTGCTACACAGTATTGCCATTTGGGTTGTCAAATGGACCTTCCTTCTATCAAGAGAGAGCAAATTGGGTGTTGGAACCATTCATTGGTAGTTGTGTTAAAGCTTTTATGGATGACTTCTGTGTCTATAGCAATAGGGCTGAACACCATGAGAAGCTGCAGATGGTATTCGCTTGATATGATGAATGTGGAGGACAACTAAATCCAAAGAAATGTCATCTAGCACAGCCAAGGGTGAAGCTATTGGGCCATATGGTGTCAGAAAATGGCATTGAGGCTTATCCAGATAAGGTGAAGTCTATTATTCTTCTTCCATCACCTATGAGTACGAAGCAATTGGCAACCTTTATACACAAAGTGAAGTACATGGCAGGGTTTATTCCATTGTCTTCGCAGCTTCTTTATCCATTACAGCAAGTGGCAAAGCATGATCCATTGCAATGGGATGACAAGTGTGAAGAAGTGTTTCAAGAGGTGAAAGAGGTGTTAGGGGGGTTGTCAGCCATGCAGGCTGCTGATTGGGAGAAAGTTTTTTATGTAAATCCATCAGTAGGGGATGATGCCATTGGAGCCATGTTATTGCAAAAGGGGAAGGGCAGCCATTATATGAGGCCAGTGTATTGTGCAAGCCGAGTGAAGTTGGTAGCGGAGAGAAAGTTATCGGAAGTAGAGCTAGTGATGGCCAGTGTAATATTTGCTTGTCGACGATTTCGTCATTACTTGCTACCACGGCCTTTTGTTTTCTTGACGAGTTATGCCTTTTTGCCAAGGTTAATTAATGGTATTAACATGTCAAATGTGGTGAAGAAATGGGTGATTGAGCTGCAAGAGTTTGAGTTCTCTTTTCTAGTGGAAGATAGTACAAGGGCTACCCTAGCTGATTTGTTGACCTACAAGGAGAATCCCCTTATTGTTAAGGAAGAGGTGGTGAGAAAAGTAGTTGAAGAAGTGCCACAGATCAGAAATGCACATGTGTTGTTCTTTGATGGTTCATACAGAAAGAGCCATGATGCAGCTTCAGGGGGTATAGCACTTTATGATCCAGAGGGGAAGCTAGTATGCAAGAGAGGGTTCAAATTGGATGCTCATAGTAACAATGAGGCTGAATATGCTACATTGGAAGCCGGATTACACATTTGTTTGAAGCATGGGGTTCGAAGGTTGAGTATAAAAGGTGATGCCTTGTTAGTGGTGAAGCAAGTGTTGGGTGTGTGGAAGAGCAAGAACACCTCATTGAAGGAAATGTGCTTCAGAATTAAAGGCCTGTTAAAAAAGTTTGAAGCATGGAGTATCAGACACATTGAACATGCTCTAAATGGAGAGGCACATGAAGCAGCTCAAGGCATGATTGGGGAGCTATTTGTGTTGAGGACCACTTTACCTCTTTATCATGGCCGGGAAAGTTTGGCTCAAGAAGAGGAGTTTTTGCTAACAGGAATCATTCCAAAGGAGATTCAGAAGTCTAAGAAGTATGGCTTTGTGCGTAGAGCATACAGGTACAAATTGATTGGTAATGTCTTATACATGAAAGGGGTTGATCTCGTGTTGAGACGTGTACCTTGGCGGGAGGAGCTTTACAGAGTGTTGGAAGAGAATCACGAAGGCGCATGTGGTGGCCATTTTGCTCTAAAGATCACCTTGCATAATATTTTGCAAGAGGGGTATGTATGGCCTAGTTTGCACAAGGATGTTCACCATTGGTGTAGGTCTTGCAATAGGTGTCAAGCATTTGGGAAGAGAGTGTTGAAGCTGAAGTCGCGGAGCGGAGCGTGGGTCGACTCTCTCTCTCACACACACACACACAGTGAGCTTACACAGTACAGTACGCAGAGAGATGTTAGAAGGGTTATCTCCCAAATCCTTAGTATTCACAAAGAATATGTTAGTATATACAAAGAGTTAGAGGTAAGTGAGTTAGGCGGGCGGGCGGCCATATCCGCATAAGAGGCCACTTGGGCTTTAATCCCAACAACCTCCCACTTAAAGTCCAATGTGGCACTTTAAGTAACTGTAAATCTATGAACATAAATATACAAAGATTTACATGGCTGCCATCTATCCAATGCCCAATAACTCACGACAATGCACAAAGCCCTCTCCTGGAAGTCCCTTTGTGAGTAGATCAGCAGGATTGTCCTTGGTGTGGATCTTCAGCAGTTGTATCTGCTTGTCTTCAAGTACTTCCCTAATGAAGTGATACTTCACATCAATATGCTTAGTCTTCGAATGGAACACTGGATTCTTTGCCAATTGTATAGCACTTTGACTATCACAATATAACTCTGGCATATCTGCATTGATTCCCAAGTCTGCAACCAATCTACCAAGCCAAATAGCTTCTTTGCATGCCTCATTTGCTGCAACATACTCAGCTTCTGTAGTAGACTGCATAACACAATCTTGTAATCGAGATCGCCATGATATGGCACCTCCAGCCAATGTAAAGACATAGCCTGATGTAGATCTCCTCTTATCCAAGTCTCCTGCATAATCTGAGTCAGTGTATCCTCTGACACTCAAATCCTGACTACCATAGCATATGCGCATACTCTTTGTATGTTTTAAGTATCTCATGATACCTTTCACTGCCTCCCAATGTTTCTTGCCGGGATTTGACATATATCTGCTAACCACTCCCACTGCAAATGCAATATCCGGACGTGTAGCAATCATTGCATACATCAAACTACCCACTGCAGACGCATATGGAATCTTATCCATTTCAGCCTTTTCTTCCTCAGACACAGGACAATCTTGTTTGCTAAGTTTCACATATGGTGGCAATGGAACACTCAATGCCTTTCCCTTCTCCATATTGAAACGTTGCAAAACCTTGTCAATATACTCTGTTTGAGATAACCAAATCAACTTCTTTGATCTGTCTCTCTCAATGCGCATACCAAGTATATGACTTGCCTCACCCATGTCTTTCATGTCAAACGATTTTGCCATCTTTGACTTCAAAGCTGAAATTTCTTCCAAGTGTTTGCCAGCAATCAACATGTCATCCACATACAAGTTGGCAGACGTAAAAACAGGAGATCCAGACGTCAAACCAACGTAAATAACATCGAAGACGTACCTTCTTTCATGGATTGGTTATACACCCGTATGCAATGGGCGGATAGAGATCATGAGACAATCTCAAGGGAACAAAGACAATTTATGATCGCATGTGAAAGAAAGGTAACTTTTGGGTTTTGAAAAATTTAAACAAAACAAGCAATATTTGTTTTTTCTTATATCATTTATATATTGATCTAGGGTCGAATGTATACAAACATGTGGGCTTATGGTCAACATCTTCAAATAAAAGCTATTGACGACTTATGTCTAACTCAAGATTCTTCCCTTGTTTCCTCTTTCAAGCAATTATCACGTGCAAGTTCAAGAGACACAAATCTTGTTGATAGTGAACTGGGTTATGTGGGAACCATAGTCGGCATTTATGAAATATCGTATCGGATCTTCAAACAGGTGAATGAAATCCCTCTTCATACAACAATGACATGTAGATTTCTTGAAGTTATACATAATTCTAAAGTTTTGATTCGTGCATTTTGACAGGTGATTTTGAAGGTGGATTGGTTTTATGCCGAGTATAAAGGCAATAGTGCCACATGAGAAGAGAACCGTCCAAATTTTGGTCCGTTGACTCCTCGAAGTTAATGTGTGCAATAAGAGAGCCTTACATTTTGCCAACTCATGTTGAGCAAGCGTTCTTTTACAAGAACCCAGATTCTCATCCATGGTGGCAAGTTGTGCATGTCCAACCTAGAGGTTGTCAGTTGTTCGATAGCGTTGACCCTGAGGAAGCAAATCATGATGAATTGGTAACATCCTCGAATCTAGACACATCCATGTTAGAGACGTGTAGAATTTCCCTTGCCGATCATGATGACATTGTAGCTGATGAGAACGACAACCATCCGTACTCTAACACTACAGACACCAAAGAGGAAGAAATAGTGGATGTCGAGCACATGGAGGAAATGAATGTCAACACAGATTTAATGGCAGAGGAGTTTAAAGAAGTAAACCAAGATAATGAAGAGATTTTATTGACTATTAGCTGTGCATATCAACTCACAAATCAACCTATATTGGGTAAAATTTAATCTCACAGTAATTCATTTTGTTAAGTAATGATTTTTATTCTTTTGAAATCTTACTAATAACGGTGGGTGGTGGGGAGTCTCGTGGTGATAGCCTCATATGGCAGGTGTTAGGGTTCAATTCCCTTCAAACTCGGTTTTCTTTTTGTAGCTATGTACAAGGTAATCAAAACACACCGCTACCCAAGATACGAGGACGCTGCCACCGGCAGTGAAGCCCATCTGAAAAGCCTAGCATTTTTGCACGACAGATCAGCCCTGGCGTTTTATCACTGCAGATCAGCCTCGACAGCAACAGAAGACAGATCAGCCCTAGCATTAGTAGATTCCACAGCAAGATAGCAGATCAGCCCTAGCGTTTTTGCATCAGCATAACCATCCATCATTTTGCAGATCTACCGCAATGAAACCCAGATCTAGACCAACGTTTTTAGTCTTCAGCAAATCAGACTCCATCGAAGAATCATCGAACCTCGCAGACCTCACCTTCCCGCAGCAGTTCCTCGCCGCATGGTCAAATCCACGAGCGTTTGCAGTTTCAACCCAAAAAACTTAGATTTCAACATCTGCGTTTTCAACGCGTCGTCGTTGCATCATCGTCATCGACATAGAGTCAAAATTTAGTGGATAAAGATTCGCAGATTTCAACCATAGCGTTTTTCAGACTCCGGCCCGTCTCGTTGTCGTCCTCATCATCGTCAATGTTGTTGGCAAGTCCATAGCATATGATTTAGTCTCCATTATGTGTTGATCATCAAAGATACTAGGAAGAGAAATTATGAGAAATCATTATGCTTAATGCTTGATTTACACCAAAAGGACTATTAACCAAGCACGGTACTGGATCATTGTGTAGTCCATTGTGAGGCATAAGGCAATGGACGCGATACAAAACAAACAATGAATTCACCACCCTCTGTCACGTGACACATCCAACCCTATGTGTCCGTGGATAAGCTACAGCATGATCAAGGTTCAGTCAGTCCAGTCAGTCTAGATTAGAAGTGATCTGGCACTTTTGTGATTCTATTAGTAGACCGTGCATGTCCAAAGCTCAGCAACCTAGCGTTTTTGGAGACCCATCACCTAGCGTTTTTGACAATTTTCAGCATGGCATTTTTCAGCAATGAAAGACCAGCAGATTGAGCCCCTAAAGAGTATTACATTCAGCCCAAAGAAACCTCAGTTTTTAGTCCTAAACCTGTAGATTTTTAGCATCAAAGACCTACAGAATAGTCCCAGAATCAACGTTTTTGGACACATTATGAAAAATATGAACCCTCTAGGGGCCCTTTGGGATTAAGGTTAATTAGAGGTCAGCCAATAGGAAGAGGGTGGTGGACACACTCTATACCCTCAAAAAAGTAGGGGGACAAGGTAGCCTTACACCTCTTAATTGTCTCTTACCTAGTGAGAAGGTAAGGGAGGTGGCTAGGGGAAAGAGGGGGGGGGTGGGGGGGGACCACTTTGACCTCTTTTCCCCCACTTTTTGGCCCGGATTTAAAAATACACTAAAAATTTCAAATTTTCAAAAAATTTCAAATTTCAAGTTTTCCCTCCTTAAAAGGTCCCCAAACCTATTTCATGGTCAAAAAAGTATTTTTGACCTTCAAAAGTTAAAACGTACACTAAAAAATCCAAAAAATTGATTTTTTAAAAAAACAAATCAAAACATCATTTTCACTCTCCAAAGTTTTTCCCAACCTATTCTATAGCTAAAAAGTGTCTTTCTCTCTCTACAAACCTTTTTCCAAGCTCTCCATTGTTGCAACAACCACATGCACCCCCTATAGTCCATCATTATCTCTCTGCTAGCTTTCTCCCACCTCCATTGTAGCACCAAGCAAGCTCCTCCTCCATCTCTTCCCCTTACCCACCACATAGTTTCACACCAAGCTAGCTCCTCTCCTTTCTCTCATCTCCATTACAACATGAAACAAGATTCTACTCCTTCTACTTTCATTCACTCACACTACATGGAAACCTCTACTCCCGAAGGTGGCAAAAGTATGAGCTCACATGAGTTGCATACCACAACAATAGGAGGTGTGAATATCGCGTGGGCATTTCAAGGGTTCATCTCCAACATAAAGATAGAATGGTAAGAAAACTACCCTTGTAGCTTACATTCAGAGCTTAACATCATCTCCATCTTTAAGTTTATCATGCTGGAGAGAATTAACCTCTTTATGGATTTCAGTGTTTAGGCTTCACACCTCATAACACTGGGTGGTGCTATTTTGTTGATGACTTTGGTGCGCCATCTATAGTTGTGTAGCATGTGATTTGAGTCTCACAATGTAAGTAAGTTGTGTTATCTATGGAGAGTCGTCAAAGATTTTTCTTGTAATTTATTCTTCGTATAATTGTCATTAGATAATTGGAATGATATCATTTTGTACTTTATAACTTTGTGCTCACATAATCTTTTGTTTACTTACAGATTCAACTTGTTTTAAGAGGACATGAGCAAGCAACCATGTGCAGAGATGGAAATCACTCTATTTTTGTTCCTTTTTCATTACCATGTTAAAAGATTTTGATAAGAATGGTAGGTGTTTTTTAGAATCTTGAACCAATAGGGACTCTCTAGGAGCTCTCATAGAAGCCATCCATATAGTACTACTATCTTCCCTAGTGTCATAGACACACAAATACTCAAGTGTATATGAATCTATAGATGAGGAAGACAAATACTTGTAAGATAAGCCTAACACCAACAACATTGTCTCCATTTGTAATTATTTTTCATGAGGCTGGATTCCTCTATAAATGCAATATAAATATGTTTTTTTGTTAAATGGTGTCGCATTGAGTGAGATTATTTAAATTAAATTACTGAAGTTTCATACAGATCTGAGAAATATTGTTTACTTTTATGGATATTTTGATTTGCATGTACGATGATTCAAGTCGCAGGTCTTAATCACTCCACCTTGAAGAAATTCAAGCAATATTTTGATTTCAGTTTAATCATTAATGGCTATTCTTATTAAAGTGGATCATAAACTTTGTCAAGATGTCCTCATTTGGGGATGTTGAATATATATCATTAGAAATGTTTCACAAGAACACTAGGTGGACACAAGGAAGTAAAAATTGGCTCCTTGTTTGGTCGATTTCTAGTCTTTAATGTTTAGTGCACAGGATTTGTGAGGCCGTTGACATGGGGAGTTCACTAAAGTATATGTAACATAGCACATGTGTTCAATAGAAGGGATTTTATATTCTTGTAAAGTTGCAGAAACATGTGTAGATAAGGCCTATAAGGGGTACTTTTAATCCATTCTAGTGAACGCACATGATATAGGAAAATTTTACATAGTGAATGCTCCGGACCTTTGAACACAAAGAAAGGGGGGGGGAGCTCTAATTACATCTGAGTGAAAAGAAGTGGAATTTGTACTGTCATGTTGCATAAAGATTTGCTTTCACTTAATCTAAAAAAAAATTGGTATCCTGGGGTGCAGACAAGGCCATATAATGCAAAAAAAGGGGTGGCCACAAGCGCGCGTAGTGAGCCATCCAAAACTGCTGGATGGGCCATATGTGGGCCCTTGTGGCCACCCTTTTTTTGTATAATTAGGCTATTGCTGCACTCCAGAACCTTGGAAAAGATGAGATGAACCTAAAATTGAACTTTTCAAGCACATTATGCCTTCCTTCAACTCAACTTACTAGTTCCCTGCAACAAAAGGGAAAACCACATTGGACAGTATAAAAATCTAGTCTCATGCTGCATAAACATCTGGTTTCATCAAATATTAACATTCTTGCTATTATAAGGGGTAGACAAGGCCATATAATGCAAAAAAAAGGGTGGCCACAAGGGCACGCAGGTGAGCCATCCAAAACTGTTGGATGGGCCATCTGCGCACCCTTGTGGCCACCCTTTTTTTTGCATAATTAGGCTATTGTTGCACTCCAGGACCTTGGAAAAGGTGAGATGAATGTAAAATTTAACTTTTCAAGCACATTATGCCTTCCTTCAACTCAACTTACTAGTTCCCTGCACCAAAAGGCCAAATCACATTGGTTAATATAAAAATCTAGTCTCATGCTACATAAACATCTGGTTTCATCAACTAGTAACATTTTTGCTATCCTAAGGGGCAAACAAAGCTAGAAAATGCAAAAAAAAGGGTGGCCACAAGGGCGCGCAGATGAGCCATCCAAAACTGTTGGATGGGCCATCTGCGCGCCCTTGTGGCCACCCTTTTTTTTGCATAATTAGGCTATTGTTGCACTCCAGGACCTTGGAAAAGGTGAGATGAATGTAAAATTTAACTTTTCAAGCACATTATGCCTTCCTTCAACTCAACTTACTAGTTCCCTGCACCAAAAGGCCAAATCACATTGGTTAATATAAAAATCTAGTCTCATGCTACATAAACATCTGGTTTCATCAGCTATTAAAATTTTTGCTATCCTAAGGGGCAAACAAAGCTAGAAAATGCAAAAAAAAGGGTGGCCACAAGGGCGCGCAGATGAGCCATCCAAAACTGCTGGATGGGCCATCTGCGCGCCCTTGTGGCCACCCTTTTTTTTGCATTTTCTAGCTTTGTTTGCCCCTTAGGATGGCAAAAATGTTAATATTTGATTTAAATTTAACTCTTCATGGCCAAAACCACTTAACTTAAAACACATGGATAAACCGAAAAGCCAAATCACTATGGAGACAGTAGACACAACTCTTAATCATTTTGTCATTGCAAAGTCATCTGAAATGATGTGAGCCTCTACAACTTCTTGAATAGCCTCCAACGCTATTGCTTGCATTTTATACTGATTTCCATAGCTTTGAAGCACCTCCTTCACCGTGTGAGCATATTTTTGATGCATGGCCATGATTCAAGTGTTAGGCTTTTTTTTTTCTTTTTTTTTTAAGTGTTGAACTTTTCGGTTGTTTTCAACAGCTTCTAGATTTCAATCGGCTCCGAATCTGTCTGGGCTTGTCTCACATAAATTTGTTCATCTCATCGCATTCTTCGACCATCATGTGATGAGAAAAAATCATATCTTGCTCGCATTCTCCAAAAATCAATGTGCAAGTTGACAATTTATTTAAAAATGATGTAAAACATACATTTTTTACTTTTTTCTTAATCTACGGGCTCCAACGAGCATTAAAACCATGGAATCTGAAAATACTCAAAGAACCATTGTTTTTTATTGTGTTAAGGACTGTATTTCCTACATACAAAACTTTCCCAAAATCTCGCCCTAACACCTTCAAAAGTGGCTTCCAAGGAGTGTACTCGGTCAAAATTTGAAACTGAAGAAAAACAATCAGAATGAACTCATAGACTGTGTATAAACTTTAGAATAACCAAAATTTCCTTCAAAAAAAAGTTATGCTAAAAATTTGAAAATAGCCCCCCATTGGACTCCCCACAACGATAGAAGTCAAAGGGTTCAAGGAGAGGTATGGTGTCACAAGTGCATGGTGGGAATCTCATCGAGGTTTATTCCATCAAGATCTCTTGTACTTTATCATGTCTTCTCATGTACAATCTTACAAAAAAAAAAAGATACTTTAAATGACTACAAATCTTATTTAACTTATCAAACAATCTAAAATATGGTAGACCAAGAGTGCTCTTACACATCAACAAACAAAAAAGTCCAAACTTCTTCTCATTAACTTTGATAAACATACATTCGTGAACAACTTCCAAAGGGTAGTGCAGTCATAGTTCTTACATCCATTCCATGACATGGTATGCTCAAGGGGTGACCTATCATATAAAAATATCTCTGGTGGGGGTGCCCTCATGTTAGGAAAGGGTGTGCTGTTGATGAAAAGTTGTTGTATTGTCCTACTAGGGATCTCTCCATGTTAGCATAGTGATTTTTGGTGTAGTGGGAGCCACATTGCTTGAGGAGATCTTTGTGCCACCGTAAAAGCTTCATGTTATGCTAGTTCCTTGAGCCATTCTTGCATTAGGATGAGATTACCCACCTCTAATAAGGATGGATTTGAAGCACCTACCTGCAAGATGTAACAAAGAAGGCTGTTTTAGAGGAAAAGTGGTGACACTTGACCTCTCTAACCTGCACCCACTGTTTCTTGTAATGCCACTGTTTTGAGCTGAAGAGCTTGATATTCGTGCATCCACAAATGCAAAGAAGCACCTACACCCATACACAACCAATTGCAATAGCCTAACAAGCCTACTTCTCCCCTCCCAAGATATTGAAGAACCATACACATTCGTCTCACCGACACTATGACGATCTTGGGATGACCTCTGCTCACCCTCACGTGCGGCCTTCGGTGTAAACACCGCGGACAAGCAATATGTACACTTTTGTTGTGCGGAGTACATGGTGGTGGAGGGATACGATTTGTGATGTCCGTGAGCACCATGGCAGTTGTTGCGTGAAGAAGCAAAGAATGAAAAGAAAGAGGGGGGAGGGAGAGGGAGGAACATGGGAGGAGAGAAGGGGCAGAGGGGGAGAGGGAGAGAGAGGGGAGGAGGAGGAGAGAAGGGGGTAGGGAGGGAGAGGAGAGGAACATGGGAGGAGAGAAGGGGGGAGAGGGAGAGAGAGGGGAGGAGGAGGAGAGAAGGGGGTAGGGAGGGAGAGGAGAGGGAGAGAGGAGGAAGGAGGAGGAGAGAACAAAGGTTTTTTTTTGGGGGAGATTTTTTTTTGAAAAAGTGGACTTTTAGTGTTTGTAGGTTTAAAAAAATGTCAAAAAATGATTTTTTGATGTGTATATATGTTGGGAGGGAATTTTAAGTAAAAAATAAGTAAAAATAACTTTTTTGAAAAAAAGTCAAATTTTGGCTCTTAGTGACCCACGTTTTTGCTGATGTGGCCACACCCCTTTACTCCCTTCACTTTCCAAAAGCTAGAGAGAGAAAGTGACCTCTTAGGTCCACATCCTACATGTGTCTAAAAAAAGGCTAGAAAAGTCTACTCAAAACTAGCTTCTTGAATGCCCTTGTCCCCTTAACCCTACACAACATTAGCCTTAATCCCTAAAAATTAGGATTCCTTACAAGGCCCATGCAAGGTTCATATTTCTCCTAATGATAGTCACAGATTTCAGCCCATAGCATTTTTGGACAACAGATACGAGATTGCAGATTTCAGCCCTTAGGACAGTGTCATCATCCCCGTCATCATCGCCGACATAGCCTAGACTTGATCCAGTTTGTGCAATCATAAGTAGCCCGTTGTCGCCGACAAGAGTGAGGGTTTTACAACGTCTCTGATGTCGTATCTCTCTTCTATCTCTATCTCTCAGTCTCATTCACTTGCACGCACAATGTCCATTCACCTTGTTTGTGATCATTTCAATCTCTCACTGAGAACGGACGTCTACTACAGCCTCATGCGTCCTTTCCTCATAACATACGCACCAACAGTCATGGCTGTATCGTCATGCTAGTGGCAATCACCTCTTCACAGCAATGTAGTTCTTGCTCATGCAAAACACAATTGCAGCTGCGGAAAGGATACCTCCATAGTTGGCAGAATTGCATAGGTGCATGGCACTCACAACATTAATAAAGAGATGGCTTCTCTCGCTCGTGCCCACATTCCAGGAAGTTGTTGGCATCACGCATCTCTATCACATAAGTATATCAACAAAGAGCATTTTCAGCAAGATTATAACGGGACTAAACTCTGCCATTTTGGGTCTCATCGTGGAGTAGTACCTATTGTCAGTTTACATGGAGAATCTTGGCTATGTCAGCTGATGCATCAATGAAAGCATCAAACAACAAGGATGTTGCAATTTTGTGGTTTAAGAAGGATCTGCGTCTTGATGACCACGTAGGCCTCTCACTAAGCACAGCCTACCAAGCTCTCCTCCCAGTTTGGCAACTTTGATTGCACTGACCAGAAAGGCTTTAGATTTCTCGTGAAAGAGGTCTTGAAAGGGTATGCGACTACAGCTACAAGCAGGGCTCTTCAACAGGCAGTTTATAAAGGAGTTTGGCAAGCCCACCGCCATTCCCAACAAGAACAAAAACAACAAGGCTATTGCCATTGTGTGGTTTAAGAAGGATCTACGGCTTGATGACCATGTATGCCTCTCATTAAGCATAGTCTACCAGGCTCTCTTCCCAGTTTGGAAACCTTTATTGCACTGACCAGAAAGGCCATAGATTTCTCATGAAAGAGGTCTTGAAAGGGTATGCATCTATAGCTATAAGCGGGGCTCTTCAACAGGCAGTTTATAAAGGAGTTTGGCAAGCCCACCGCCATTTCCAACAAGAACAAAAACTTCAAGCCCAGCCCCAACATGCTGCAGTTGTTCGTTGGGAAAGGTTTCTTCCTCATTAACAACTCCACATACTACTCGTGGACGATGATGATACCACCCAACACATTGTGGGTGCTCTCCTACGCAATTGCAGCTATGAAGTCACTTAGTGTAGATGCATATCCATCGACAGCAGAAGCTTAACAACCTAGCATTTTTGGAGACCCATCACCTAGCGTTTTTGAGAGTTTTCAGCATGGTGTTTTTCAGCAATGAAAGACCAGCAGATTGAGCCCCTAAAGAGTAGCACATTCAGCCCCAAGAAACTTCAGTTTCAGCCCTAAACCTGCATATTTTCAGCATCAAAGACCTACAGAACAGTCCCACAATCAACGTTTTTGGACATAGTCGTAGATTTCAGCCCATAGCATTTTTGGACAGCAGATACAAGATTGCAGATTTCAGCCCTTAGGACGGTGTCATCATCCCCGTCGTCATCACCGACATAGCCTAGACTTGCGTCAGTTCCATGCATTCAGCTTGATCCAGTTGGTGTAATCATACGTAGACCGCTCTCGCCGACGAGAGTGGGGCCTTCGGAGGAGGGTTTTACAACGTCTCTGGTGTCGTATCTCTTTTCTCTCTCTATCTCTCAGTCTCATTCACTTGCACGCACAGTGTCCATTCACCTTGTTTGTGATCATTTCAATCTCTCACTGAGAACGGACGTCTACTACAGCCTCATGCGTCCTTTCCTCATAACATACGCACCAACAGTCATGGCTGTATCGTCATGCTAGTGGCAATCACCACATTTAGCATCAACCTCTTCAGAGCAATGTAGTTCTCGCTCATGCAAAACACAATTGCAACTGCGGAAAGGATACCTCCATAGTTGGCAGAATCGCACAGGTGCATGGCAGTCACCATATTAATAAAGAGATGGCTTCTCTCACTCGTGCCCACGTTCCAGAAAGCTGTTGGCATCATGCATCTCTATCACATAAGTATATCAACAAAGAGCATTTTCAGCAAGATTATAACATGACGAAACTCTGCCATTTTGGGTCTCATCGTGGAGTAGTACCTATTGGCAGTTTACATGGAGAATCTTGGCTGTGTCAGCTGATGCATCAATGCAAACATCAAACAACAAGGATGTTTCCATTCTGTGTTTTAAGAAGGATCTACGGCTTGATGACCACGTATGCCTCTCATTAAGCACAGCCTACCAGGCTCTCCTCCCAGTTTGGCAACTTTGATTGCACTGACGAGAAAGGCTTTAGATTTCTTGTGAAAGAGGTCTTGAAAGGGTATGCAACTACAGTTACAAGAAGGGCTCTTCAACAGGCAATTTATAAAGGATTTTGGCAAGCCCACCGCCATTCCCAACAAGAACAAAAACTTCAAGCCCAGCCCCAACATGCTGCAGTCGTTCGTTGGGAAAGGTTTCTTCCTCATCAAAAACTCCACGTAATACTTGTGGAGGATGATGATGCCACCCAACACATTGTGGGTGCTCTCCTACGCAATTGCAGCTATGAAGTCACTTAGCATAGATGCATATCCATCGACAGCAGAAGCTCAGCAACCTAGCATTTTTGGAGACCCATCACCTAGCGTTTTTGACAGTTTTCAGCGTGGCGTTTTTCAGCAATGAAAGACCAGCAGATTGATCCCCTAAGGAGTAGCACATTCAGCCCCAAGAAACCTCATTTTTCATCCCTAAACCTGCAGATTTTCAGCGTCAAAGACCTATAGAACAGTCCCTGAATCAGCGTTTTTGGACATAGCCGCAGATTTCAGCCCAAATGTTTTGGACAGCAGATACGAGATTGCAGATTTCAGCCCTTAGGATGGTGTCGTCATCCCCGTCATCATTGCCAACATAGCCTAGACTTGCATCAGTTCCATGCATTCAGCTTGATCCAGTTGGTGCTCTCCTACACAATTGCAGCTATGAAGTTACACCTGCCTCCAATGGATTACTAGCATGGGAGCTTTTGATGGACCAAAAAAACCAAGTCGATCTTGTTCTGACGGAGGTCGTGATGCCCTGTTTATCAGGCATAGGTCTATTGGGGTGAATTATGAACCATGGGGCCCTCAAGCACATTTCGATTATCATGATGTCCTCTCATGACTCCATGAATGTGGTATTCAAATGCTTGTCAAAGGGAGCTATGGATTTCTTGTGAAACCAATGAGGAAAAATGAACTGAAGAACTTGTGGTAGCATGTTTGGAGGAGGTGCCATAGTTTAAGGTCGAAATTTACCCAGACTGTCATCCTCATGCTGATCACTACATTGCAAAATAAAGTCGATTCGTAATTCAGCTAACAAACTAAATTTTATATTTTTTATGTTAATTAATACTACTCCCATGGTATATGAACCTGCTTTAGATAAGACAAGCAAAGGTCTCCCATCCGACGTTTGAGGGTGATTCCGGCTCCGAGCTGGAGGATAGCCCCGTCAAGCAAGATGTCGCATGTGACACCCAACCTGCCAATGCACGTGCACATTGGTGGAGGTGGAGGCACTGATGGGGGAGCTGGCGGCTGAGGCGGTGTCTCACGAGTCCATCGGCCTGGTGGCGTGCTACTCTGCCGATGATGCCTACATGCAATATAAACATACGGCAGATTAGATGAGAGTTCTAAAAAACTACTTGATATTTAATCCATAATCACCATAATAGATATACCTCCGAGACTGACGGCCACTCGCCTGTGAATCAGGTGTCAACTGAGTACTAGGAGGTACATTAGGAGTAAGCCACTAACTCTCATGATGTGATGTACCTGGAATAGGAGTCCTAAGCAAACAAAGACATCAAGGGAATACATATATTAAGATTTCTATATTAAAAAAATAATGACATTACTACTTTATCAATCGAGAAGATTACCGATGTGCTATGGTCTGATCTACATGAGAGGAAGTCTCCACTCCTGTGTGTGGCTGGGAGGATGTACCCTCTCCACGACGTACGGGCAAACTAAATCGCCCAAGAAACTCGATGGAGCTATTTAAACTGGTGTCATCCATCTCCATATAATCTGACATAGCCTCCGTCAAAGCCTCTCCTGATAGTCCAGTGGTACGTAGCAAAGTCTTTATGAACGTCAACTTCACTCTATGAACGTGGTCACTCATCGTATCTATATATTTAAAACAAACCATATGTCAGATTAACACAAACATCGTATCTGCATATAACATCAATGCAAGTAAAAATATTAATAGATCAAGAATCTACAGATGAGGTTGAAGCAGCCATGAATGGAGTGGACTACAACAAAATAGATCAAACAAAAATGCTACAGATGCTTCAACAGGTTATGAATCAAATGCAAGATCGGGTAGAAAAACTAAAAGAGAAACACGCTCAATAACAAATTCAATGCAAGAGTAAGCTACATGAGAGATTTGATGGTTTGTGGTCGAATGCAGCACGAGCTTATAATCATATGGCAGATGTGGACAAAATGAAGCAGACTTGGATGTATTCCTGGAAAGGACTCAACCTGAGCTATATGCGATTGTTGGCAGCATTTCTGCTTTCACTTTTGCTACCTACTCTCACATGGTATCAGACGCTGAGGTTCTTCTCCTAAGCCAATGATCCCCTGTTGATTGCTTCCGTCACAAAAAACTCCCTCAAAACTAAGATCGCTCCCCCTTGGTGGCTGTGTTTTCTACAAATAGAAGTGTTTTCACCTCTCAGGCTGCATTTTCTGTGTTATGGAGCCAGATCAGCCATCGCTACTCCCTTCTCTCTCATCCCTGAAGGGATTACCCCAGATCAGCCTTAAGATCTTGTTCTTGGCGGCCAACACACAAGCGTTGCCTAATTTGCACCTTTGCGTTAACTCTCAGCCCTTGCGTTAATCGCTTACGGGCACCGATTCGACGAAAGGACGCTTGTTCTGCAGCTTTTCGGACAAGTGGCTATGCCATCCCCCTCAATGTCTCAACTACGATTGCCATCTTATGGTAGCCTATGCTCCTCCTCTCTTTGAGATGCAATCACATATGCTCTAGAATGTTTTCAGCTCCTACGCTTCTGCTCTCTTCCAAATGCAATCACATATGCTCTAGAATGTTTTCAGCTAATGTAGAGAGAGGGTATCTCTCCAAATGCAATGTTATCTTAAGGAGTGCGTTGATTGCAGGATGAGATCTGTTTTCAACAGATGCAGAGAGAGGGCATCTCTCCAAATGCAATCAAGTACACTTGCATCTTGAAGGCATATGGCATTGCACAAGATGCTGATATAGGCAAAAGAATTCATTTTGATCTTGTTAGTCAGTGGTAATTGTGCTTGGCAGTGGGCACTACCTTGGTCGACATGTATGCCTAATGTGGTGCACTTTATAGATCACAAAAAGGGGGAGGGATTCTCGCTCCCTCCCCGTCCACGTGTCGCATTTTTCTTATTCTGATGGTGTTCTTTGCAGCCCCAAGGAGGACAACGCAGATAGACAGAGAGACGTGCTGACACATTGTTAGAGAGATGAGACAGAGAGAGAGGCAGTTGTCCAGCATGGCTACAAAAATACATTTTCCATAACCAAAGAAAATAAAGGCAAACTTGGAATTTTTCGTCGAGCACAGAGGCCATTGAGCAGCGCGACTGGAGCTTTTAGGACATGTAGGTGGCTAGGCCGTCTCCCTCAATGTCTCGCATACGACTGCCTGCTTATGGTAGCCTATGCTCCTGCTCTCTTCCAGATGCAATCACAAATGCTCTAAAATATGTCCAGCAGTATCAGGTCAGGAAAGAGAGAGATCTGTTTTCAACAGATGCAGAGAGATCTCCAAATACAATCAAGTACGCTTGCACCTTGAAGGCATATGGCGTTGCACAAGATGATGATATGGGCGAAAAGAATTCATTTTGATATTGTTAGTCAGTGGTTGTGCTTGGCACTACCTTGGTCAACATGTATGCCTAATGTGGTGCACTTCATAGATCACAAAAAGCCCTTTAGGAGCTTCCTATTGCAGATGTCGTCTGAATGTGGGATATGCCTAACTTGGCATGGCCAAGGAGCTCCACGTTGTTTACACCGGAATGTGACATTGTGCTTGACATTGACTTGGTCGACATGTATGCCACCTATAGTGCACTTCATGAAGCACAAGAAGTGCTTGAGGAGCTTTATGTCCGAGATGTCTCTTGAAATGCAGTGACTGCAGGATATGCCCAATGTGGGCAGGGCCAAGGAGCTCTAGTCGTTTTTCAGTGGACGAAGCGAGGATATCTCTCTAGATGCAGTCACAGATGAGCAACATCAATCAGAGACCATCGAGCAGATCGACTTGAGCTTTTAGGACAAGTGGCTAGGCCATCTCCCTCAATGCCTCACCTACAACTGCAAGCTTATGATAGCCTACGCTCCTTCTCTCTTCTAGATGCAATCACATATGCTCTAGAATGTTTTCAGTTGATGCAGAGAGAGGGCATCTCTCGAAATGCAATGATATCTCAAGTAGTGCATTGATTGCAGTAGTGTCAGGTCAGGAAGGGAGAGATTTGTTTTCAACAGATGTAGAGAGAGGGCATCTCTCTTCAATAACAGATCTTGAGTTCAACTCTCGTTGGATAGATCT
Source organism: Adiantum capillus-veneris (assembly GCF_014529385.1). NCBI lineage: Eukaryota > Viridiplantae > Streptophyta > Polypodiopsida > Polypodiales > Pteridaceae > Adiantum > Adiantum capillus-veneris. The sequence goes on along the minus strand of NC_140947.1, from coordinate 112,099,055 downwards.
TTGAGGTCTCTTGGGATAGTTTCCCACGACGTTAAAATCCTCTTCTTCTTTTGCTTCTTCTCTAAATGCAATCAAGTACACTTGCACCTTGAAGGCATATGGTATTGCACAAGATGCTGATATGGAGAAAAGAATTCATTTTGATATTGTTAGTCAGTGGTTGTTCTTGGCACTACCTTGGTCGACATGTATGCCTAATGTGGTCCAGTCCATAGATCACAAAAAGTATACTTAAAGTAAGAGGTCAAGACAAGGGTTCAAGAGCCTTCGCCTATAGGCTCGTTCTACTCGTTTCTCCCACTAAGAGTAGGGAAGGCTCACTGGGGTGGGTTGACGGATGGCACGTGGGCTTGCAATGGAGGCAGGGTGGATTGTGGGCTGAGGTCAAGACAAGGGTTCAAGAGCCTTCGCCTACAGGCTCGTTCTACTCATTTCGCCCACTAAGAGGAGGGAAGGCTCGCTGGGGTGGGTTGACGGATGGCACGTGGTCTTGCAGTGGAGGCAGGGTGGATTGTGGGCTGAGGCCGATGCGGAGGACCACCCTAGGTGGGGGCACCTGGCTGCGGCTTGTGGCTCCTTTCTCCTTCGGAGGTCAACATGTAAGCCTCGGTTCCTGGCATTCTATTGGATTTAAGAGGGGGTGTGGCTCCAGTGGGTGGCAGGGGAGCCCCATTCGTGTGGCACTCTCAGATCCATGCTGTGGTTTGAAGATGGGATTGGCTCCTTAGCATCCAAGAGGTTCTTCTGGCAGCTCAGATCGAGAGGGTTTGTGCGTGGCAGCCGTGCATTTCAAATCAGTACATTTCAAAAGACGACATCCTGGACAGGAAGCTCATCAAGCACTTTTTCCGCTTTATCAAGTGCACCACATTTGGCATACATGTCAACCAAGGCAGTGCCAAGCACAATGTTTTCTTTCAACAACCACTCACTGACAATATCATCATAACTTCTTTTGCCCATATCAGCATCTTGTGTACTACCACATGCCCTCAAGGTGCCATTGTACATGATTGAATTTGGAGAGATGTAGTCTCTCTGCATCTGCTTAAAAAAGCTCTCTCTCTCTCTCTTCCTGACCTAACCTTGTAGCAATCAATGCACTGCTTGAAATAACATTACATCTAAAGAGAGACCCTCACTTCGCATTAGCTGAAAATAGGCTAGAGCGTATGTGATTGCGTCTAGAGACACACCCTCACTTCATCCACTAAAAAACGAGCAGATCTCCTTGGCCCTACCCAAGTTGGGCATATCCCCCAATCAGTGCATCTCAAGAGATGACATTTCAGACAGAAAGCTCCTCAAGCACTTCGTGTGCTTCATGAAGTGCACTACATATGGCATACATGTCGACCAAGGCAGTGGCAAGCACGACGTCCCATTCCATTGAAAACGTCCTAGAGCTCCTAAGTCCTGTCCAAGTTAGGCATATCCCGCAATCAGGCGACATCTGCGATGACAGGAAGCTCTTAAAGTACTTTTTGTTATCGATGAAGTGCACCACATTAAGCATACATATCGATCAAGGTAGTTCCAAGCACAACAATTGACTAACAATATCAAGTGAATTCTTTTTTCCATATCAGCATCTTGTGCAATACCATATGCCTTCAAGGTCGACTCTGTAGATGAGCTCGCCGATGAGTTTCGACTCTTTGTCAGCCAAATGAGAGGCTGTAGGCTCTCACTGACTCCCCCACCAGGAACCAACGCCTAATTCTCATGGACTCCCACCATGTCCTTGATGATGGTCGGACTCTCGCCCAACAACACGTACTGAGATCTCTCTCTCTCTCTCTCTCTCTCTCTCTCTCTCTCTCTCTCTCTCTCTCTCTCTCTCTCTCTCTCTCTCTCTCTCTCTCTCTCTCTCTCTCACACACACACACACACACACACACACACACACAGGCACAAGAACTCTGCTATCACATGGGAGGCTGCCAAATGAGAGGCTACAGCGTAGTTCGCCAGGGTAGCCATGGTGCTAGCAAATGAGGAGGCCGATGAAAGGCAAGAAACACTCGCGCAGCTCATGCAAAGAAAACACATCATCTAGCTCTTCTATCTTCACCCCTTCTCCTTCAAAGCTCACTACCACACTTGATGGTGGTGAAGATGATGATGGCTCTTGCATGCGCTTGCGTTGTTGATGTTGTTGCTCGATGCCTACAACTCCATCTTTGACTGGTGCTTCTTGTTTCACTCTCTTCTTCTTCTTTGTTTCCACCTCTTTCTCTAGCATTGGAGCCACGACATTGACGGAAAAGTTCAGCAATGGGCGCGCCCCGCGCATCTTCAATGCCGCTCGATCATATGCCAAAGCTGCCTCCTCAACCGTGTCAAAGGTCCCTAGCCAAACACGGGCCCCTTGCCTTGCAGAGTCTTGGATCTCGGCTGCATATTTGCCCCACGGCCGACACTGTACTCCTTGGTAATGCTTCTTGTTAGAGCTCTTGGCAAGCTCTGCGGATGTTAATGATGAGCTTGAAGGGGCAGAGCACAATGTAGAGGCAACACCATTTTTTATGCCTTTCTTTGGAGTAGTTGTATTTTGCGGTGTTGATGATCTGGGTGCAAGGTGACTCTCCATCGATGCATCTTCGCATTTTGGGGTGCGCGGAACCCAGCCTGTCTTGTTCACAGCTTCTATAAGAATGTCATACACCATCATGTCATCTGAGTCATTTTCATTCAATGGCAAACCAGAGCTTGTGCCCAAGCATGATCTCAAGCAAGTTGGGGTGACTTGAACAATCTGTACGAGCAAACGAGAGTGGGTCGAGGGGCCGGACTCGGCGACACCCGTTTGAAGGATGTTTCTTACGCACTAATGCCCCTTCATTTGCATCACAATCTCACGCAATGCACGACATAAACCTCGTCTATGCGACGCATTCGTCATCTATTAAACGACGTCAGTCAATTATTAGTCCCTCGCAAACCCTCCCTATGGTTAGTTAAGAGAGCCCTAAATTTTGGGGGGATCATGTTTACCTCGAGATTCGGGCTAGCCCCTCTCCACCATTGATCACCTTACTCCACTCCACGTGCGGACTCGTTTCACTTAGTGCCATGTGGTCCCTCCCTCGTATTGTTGATGATGTAAATTAACCTTACCAAAACGGAAGAGCGTAAGCATCTTCCGAATTGAACTGTGCTTGTAATGAGTAATGTTGTACAGATCATTTTCATGTGTAAAAAACGGCTCTAGCAAGGTTCCCCATCAATCATTATTAAACGCTAGGGTAAATTGTAGTGTAACTAACCGCCTTCCAAGCCTGCAGCTTAGTTCTTGGGAAGCTTGACGTATTAAGGGAATGGCTGATCTACTGAGCTTGTGCTTAAGAATATTATTATTACTGCTGACTCCTGCTATACTACTGGGCGAGCTTATAAGCACCGAAGCATCAACATCAGCAGTGCACCAACACTCACAGCATAATGAGAGCTTGTCGAGCAGCTCCTTCATGCATCTCCCTGTTGGATTCAACCTCGGCAACGGCCAGGTGAAGCTTGGGATGTACACGCGCAGTCTCGAGGGCGGTGTGTTCTTGCCATTCCTCAGCTCTCCCGCCTTCAATGTTAACTCCTCCAATTCCATGAGAGTCCTAGCATGGAAAGGTTCAGCTCACCTTCTGATCTACATTGCCTTAGTGGGCCTTTATTATGTGACCACCAAATATGCGTCATGTATGAGAAGAAAGTCAAGGACATGAAGAGATCATTTTCTCTCAATTGGAAGAAGACATCAGGGGAAATAGATAACATAATGTTCAATGGTAAACTCTCTGCCACAAGCGAAGAAAGCTCAAGTGACATCGTTGATCTTTATGAATCCGACTCACTTGATGATCATGAGGAGGATAAAGTCTTAGTTGGAGAAGACAAGATGATCTTACAAAGCTATCATGGGCCCCTTGCAGGTGTCAATCTCTTTGTTGAAGGGGCACTTCCTCAATTGACAGATAATAGACATGTCGAAGAGAACGTTTCACTATCAACAAGCAGCAAAGCCTCTAGTGATGCTAGCGCAAGCGAGACATCTACATCAGATTGGGATCAAAGTACCAAGAGTCTCCTCTCCTGGAAAAGGAGAAAGCTGAATTTCCGATTGTGGACGTCAGCAAGTGGAGAGTCGTTGTTGAACAAGGCATATGGAGAGGATGGTGGTGACATTGATCGCGATAGGCGCTTGTCAGCCTGCCCCATAGAGCCATGCTGCTCTCTGGTACGTAATATGCCTGGATCGGTTATATCTATTTTGATGGATGAGGTACCTTGAATAAACCAAAGCCAAGGCTAGTCTAATGTAAAAAATGCGCAAACTCTTTGCTAACTTAACCTAATTTATCACAAGAAGGTTTTGACATTTTCTTATGTAGGAAAATGGGCTCTTTCTCATTGTTTGCATGTACTGTTTAACATCACGAGCTTCCACTCGGGAGGCACCACATCCCTAGCTAGTGCGCTTGGGGACCACCGGCCTGCCCACTAGGCCGGCGATCCCCTGCCCCCAACCGCACCTAACTAGGTATGCGGCGCCCTTGCTAATAGAAGCCCATGATGTTATGGTAGGTCACAATGTGAGAATTCTTAGGAATTTGTCCAAAAGCTCTTGTAAATGCAAATAAGTTTTTTTTTGTTTGTCAGAATGAGGAGAAAGCAATGCTTTCTTCAGCGATCTGTGAATGCTTGGACTTTGGAGAGGAGCTTTTCACTATAGGAAGCTGGGAACATAAAGATTTGGTGAGTAGGGATGGTAACATGAAGCTCTCTACATCTGTATTTTTTACCTCTATTGATCAGAGGAGCGAAAGAGGAGCCGGCGAGAGTGCGTGCACAACCCTTGTTGCAGTGATCGCTAATTGGCTACACAAGAACCCAAATTGTATGCCCATCAAGGCCGAATATGACACCCTCATCCGAGAAAGATTTGCAGAGTGGCGGAAGCTATTTGATGTTGAGGCCTACAGAAGCAAGTTTGTGGATGGCCACTTTGACCTTGAGACTGTCATAAACGCAAGAATACGACCACTAGCAATGGATCATGAGCGTTCCTTCATTGGCTTTTTCCAACCTGAGGGGCTAGATGACACCTACAACAATTTCTTGCAAGGCATGAAGTCTTTTGAAGAGATTTGGGCAGCAATAGATCAGCAGAGTGTAGGCTTGCAGCCCAATGGGTGATTTCAGCTCTACATTGTGAGCTGGAATGATCATTTTTTCCTATTGAAGGTATGCAAAGAAGCTTACTACATTATTGACACACTCGGGGAAGGCTTTATGAGGGATGTAATCAAGCATACGTTCTTCGATTTGATAGCAAGACGAGCCTCTACCATGTGCCAAAAACGGACGTTTCAAAGGAGCCTGTTAAAGATAAGAAGGAGGTCTCCCCTACCAAAACACAGGAAAACCAGTCGCCTCAAGCTCAAGATGATAATACAATCAAAGAGGCAAGTGATGAAGATAAGGTGCAGCCCCCTAAAATTGAGAACATAAATCCCCCTGTAGAATACAAGGCTAAGGATGCTTGCAAAGAGTTTGTGAAAGGTTTCTTTGCTGCCCTGCCAGTAAGGGAGCTTCAGACAGACCTTAAGAAGGGACTAAAGTTGGGCGAAAATGCGCTTCATCAACGCCTACAAATTGAGTTTCATTTCACCACTTTGGATCATCAGAGTATGCCAATTTGCAATGAGAGCTTATTATAATCTATCATGCCAAATGGGAAGTTTTCACACAGATCGATCGGCCTTAATGTCTACTAGGTAGCAAGATGCCTTCTTTAACATACAATGCTGTATAACGATTGAATGTTTCCGACATTCTGAAGATGGAGCTCTACTCATTTATGCAGGATGTAGGGACAGAATGTGATGTTCCGCTGGCTTGTGGACCTCTTGCCGTGTGCACACCTCGCGCCAAAATCCCGTGCTCATTGGTCTCCCCCAATGAGCACTACTTTGAGCCCAGAGACATAAATGACCTCACACAAGGTTAGAAGAATCGCAACCCCCTGCCAGGCTGCACCACCAACTCCCCCACGTCAGATTCGTGGAGTTGAACTCAACTGCAAATATCTTTCTCTCTTAATTAAGCTCCAGCTTCACTGCAGACATTGACGCTTGCAAGCGTGCTTGCTCCCTGAACTGCTCTTGCTATGGTGTTTCCTATCGAGTAAGCACCTCTTCTTGCTTCCTTATCACCCAGGAGATCAGCTTGTTAAACATCTCCAATGTCTTGGAATTATATTTCGCATGTAAACAGGTTAATTTCTGCCGATGACTATGTCACACACTTGAAAGTGGCACTCGAGAGAAATCCCTTTCCCATGATGGCTTTGTTTGGGATGATACCCTCTGGTATCCTCGTCCTTTTCTTGCTCGGACTTGGTGGATATTTCTGGCAGAGAAGACAAAGAAGGCTTCGACAAAAAGCGAAAGAAGAGGAGGTTCTTCGCGATATCTTGCCTCTCTTGCCTACTAGGTTCTCGTTCAAAGAGCTGCCTACTTGGTGGGTGTGTGTGTGTGTGTGTGTGTGTGTGGGGAGGGGGTTGGGTTGGGGGGGGTAAGTACCTGCCCCTCGTTCAGCCTGTAGGGCTGCCGTGGAGAGCTCTTGGCGCTGCTGTGTTTCCCCCGAGTCACATTTCAAAGGCGCGAGCAGCACTATTATAAAAGTGCCTCGCATGAGAGACATAGGGGCAGTGTGCATAAAATTCAAGGCGTCGATTATGCAATGGCAGTCATTGTTTATGCGACGGCCAATTTTTAAAAAAATATATATCTTCGCTTATACGACATAAACCTTGTCTATGCGACGGATTCGTCATCGGTTAAACGGCGTCCGTCAATTATTAGTCCCTCGCAAACCCCCCCTATGGCTAGTAGTGATTTCCACTGTATAATATGAGAGCTATAATCCTTAATTGGGTGAAATTAGCTTTTATATATTGAATTGGATGCATAAGGGGGCTACAATCTTTGATTGGGTACAAGTAGTCCTCAATTGTGTAATTGTATTGAAGATTTCATTGTCTTGTTTTATGCATTGGTTTATATAGAGAGTGAAATATGTATTATAATTAAAAGATTGTTAGTGCATGAGATGGTCAATCATCGACATTATTTCTTTCATGTGTGTTTTGCAAATAATTATCATCATTTCAATGTAAATGTTGATGATTCTTTGTAGCATGTGAAAATAATTGTGTCTTATTGTTTCATATTGTAGAGGATATATAACTAATCGTTATATTTATAATTGCATTGACAATTTCATATTATTTTTGTATCCATAATGCCATGTAGAGAGTGCATTGCAATGTGTATGCTCTTTCAGAACATATGTGGCCGATATGTGGAATTGACTAAAGTGCATTGCAAATCTCATATTGTGTAGATTTGATTGCTTTCTTAGTGATTGTTTTTTTAATATATATTGACAAGTTTTTTTATTTATTTTAACTGAACATCTAGTTCTTATATCTACAGTATTAAATTTAAAGCAATGGAGAAAAATGTCGGCACAAGTGATACGAAGAAGGCAAAGAATTAAAAAGCCCCAAGCAAACATGGGTTTTGAATCTCAAATCAAAAAGATTGTAGAAGTTGTTTTTGAGAATGAGAAATACTCAAAATTACCAGATTTATTGAAGCGAATGATGGATGGAAGTAAAGTGATAATATTTATGGAAACAAAAAGAGGTTGTGATCAAGTTACTAGACAACTTCCAATGGATGATTTTGCAGCTTTATATATCCATGATGATAAGAGTCAAGTTGAACAAGATTGGCTTCTTTTTTAATTTAGATCTAGCAATAGCCCTATAACGACAACAACAGATGTTGCAACTCGGGGTTTGGATGTGAAGGACATAAATCATAAGAAAGCAAAATAGCAACAAAGACCGCACCGACATTGATAATGAGGTCATGTCAGAGAGGACATGAATTCGGAGGAGGGGAGTGTTGACCCATGGGTCAACAACACGACATAACTCAATTTCCATACCAAACTCTTATTTTTTTATAGTTATGATATGATGCGGATTATGCTTAAAAACATCATTTATAATGAGTAGTTATTCTAGTTGTAGAAGCCGGGGTGCAATGGCACTTTGAGATTGTGAATACAAAGCCATTTGACCCCTTGAACTCTATTTTGATTTAACCTATGGTAGCCTTAGTATATAAGGTACCTAGGTCATTTTGTAAAGAGAACTTAATCATAATCAAAGTTTTAAGCTGTCATTGACCGTGTGTGAGAGAGAAAGAGAAAGAGTGTGAGCTTCATCCTAACCCTACTTCTTGCCTCCTCATTGCATTGGAGATTCAATTGCACCATCACAATTGGCTCGGAGAGAGCTACACAACAATGCCAAGCATTCCTTGCAAACCGGAGCACGTGTGCTAACGCATCTACGAGCTATTTGTGGTTGTAAGTGTATCAAATGATGTCTGTTTTTTTGCGTGCAAGTAGTCATTATAATTGTGGCAACACTAGGTAGCTCCACAACAAAGATAGTCATTGATGTCTCTCTCTCTCTCTCTCTCTCTCTCACGACCCCCTCTCTCCTCTCGACGTACCTACAAAGATAGTCATCTCTCTCTCTCTCTCTCTCTCTCTCTCTCTCTCTCTCTCTCTCTCTCTCTCTCTCTCTCTCTCTCTCTCTCTCTCTCTCTCTATGTGTGTGTGTGTATGTATGTGTGGCTCAACAAAAAACACCCAATGTGCCCGATTAGGGCTCTCTATGATTTTAAGCTGCAGTCCACCGGGCTTTAGGGTTTTCCCGGCAGGTCCGTAGGGAAAATGCATATGCCCGACGGGGCCCGACGAGAAAATGCAAAAGCTCGGTGGTTTTTTTGTGGGTTTCCAGGTTGCTCTGAACCAGCTTGTTTGTGATCATGTTAGCTGTGATTATGTAAATATGTCAACAAGATCTTGTGATCACACAATTTTTTTGGTAATTACGTAAATATTAAATCCCTGAAATTTGTGATTTTTTTTCCTTTTTAAATTTAAGCTTAACAAGGCTTGGAATATTGGCTTGTATTGGAGGGCTGCAAACAGGCAGAGGCGGAGAAGCCACAGAGGAGTTGAGCCAGAGCAACTTGTAGGAAAGTGAAGGCTTGATGGTTCGTGATCGATTGAACTAGTGGTGATTTAGGGTTTGCTATCAAAGAGCTAACGGCACAAGGGATAAGGCCTGCGGCCAAGACAGTGATCGTACTGAGGGTTGTAAAGGGCAATCAAGAAGAGACACTACAACAAAAAAAAGGTGTTATCGACGCAATTATCGACGCAGCCCGTCGCTATCCGTGTCGCTGTGAAACCAGTCGCTATTTGCGACGCAGGTATACACGCGTATAGAGACGCAGATTGCCACGCATATAGCGACGCAGATTGCCACGTACATAGCGACGACCATAGCAAAAAAAATTATTATTGGGCAGAGGGCAGGTAGCCTGGCCTGTGCCCAGTTAAAAGATGGACACAGCCATAGCCAGACTTCCTACCCTCTGCCCAAGAAAGCGAGCAGCACCAAAATATCAACCATGCCCCTGCGCGTAGAAATTTCGGCAGAGTTCCCTTTGTTTTTACATAAACTTTTCAAAAAAAAACCATATCATGTATACGCCTCCTACATGCTATCCCATGTAGGATCTCACATGAGATTTAAGGCCAATGAAAGACAACCGTACCAACTGAAAAGCATAACCATAACTTAAAACCATAACCGGCTATAACCACTTTGATCAAAACCATGATGCAGATAACCATAACCATAAACAAAATTAACAATAACCATAAGCATAACCAGAAAGAGAAACAATAACTGTCTATAGAATGACAATGACAATAATCATAACCATAAGGGAAACAATAACTGTCTGAACACTAACTGTTTGTACAAAAAAGAGACACGGAAGCATGTCTGTGTCTCACAAAGCATATATATGAAATCTGGTCCACTAATGACTAGGCGTCGCAACCTGCATATAGGACAACTCACAAAATTAGTATTGATATTACTTCACATATACTAACTTGATTAAATCAACTCACACATATTAACGTCTCACCTCAAGCGATCAGTGAGACTGTAAGGCCTCCCAGTCTACAGGCTCTCCTGAAGCTTCAAGATCATTCAGTACTTCATAGATACCTCTGCGATATCCATCTGACTCCTCCTCGCGTGTAGGAGCTCGATGCATCGCAAGATTCTGCGTTTATACAAAAATCAAAGTAATAAAAATACATGATTCATCGCGTTTTAAAAAATGCCATAGTTAAGATTGGATTAGAAACTCACAAACTCATAGCGAAAGGTGTCAAAGCCTCCGCTGCCAAGATGAGATGTCCCCCTAGTCATCTATCGTACCTGCGCGGCCTCACGTTGCTGTCTGAATCGAGTGGCCGTTGTCCGCTCATCCTCCCTGATCTGCAGCCACGTCTCATGTAGGATGCCCGAAGGCTTCGACGAGCCGGTCCTGAAAGCCTTCCAAGCTGCATCTCGTCGATGTTTCAGGGTGTCCCATGCAACACCCTTGATCCACCGCGCGGGAACAACGGAAGAACTCGGAGCAGGCTGGTACTCTCTTAGGATGGTCTCCACTATGTAAGTGACTTTTTTCTTTTCTTGTTGATCCCAAGACGTCAGAATGCTGGTCGAAAACTGCAGCTCCACGAGCTGGCGAATCCGCTATCGCATCTCAGTCCCGACTGTATCCATGTCAACAGGACCATCTCCCCGTACAGTATAGAGCTTGGAGGCACTAAGATCGTGTGCCCCCCAAGGTGTCCGAGGTGTGCCAAGAGGTGTATCGAGAGGTGTGCCTGGGTAGGACGGGGGTCGTGAGCCAGGAGGGGTCGAAGCATCTATGGACCCTCCTCCACAGCAACCACCACCTCCACCTGACGATCGCCGAGATCGGCGAGTGCGTCTGTGCTACGGAGATGAGGATGTACCCACCTCTGTCCCACCCCTAGGTGTCGAGGCGGCCGTGATGGGAGAAGAAGGCGTCGTACCCATAGGCGTCCTGAACCCCGTAGGCGTCCCCCCCCCTAGGCGTCGGACCCTCGGGTGTGAAGCCCGGAGGCGTAGTACCCGTGCCTCTGGCTACCCAGTACTGAGAAGCCTCTGCTATCTGAGCAAGCGTCATCCGTGTAACGAAGCCCATGAATGCATCTGCACTCATGGAAGCGGGATTTGGAATCTCGTCTGCCATACTAAAGTCCTGCACAAAGAAAGTAAAATAAAACGTCAGAACACAGTTGTTTAAATTAACTTTAAGCTTAATTTTAAATCAAATTCTTCACACAAACACTTATAGGCCTAGGCCTCGACGAGTAAGACATCATCGATAAGACCTTGCACCGTATCATCGTCTATCTCTATTTGCAAACATACCTCTGCCCCAACTCGTTCTGGCAGATTGTCTTCATTCATTGCATCTTCATCTACAAGTGTCAATTCTGGCTCATCTACGTCATCCCTCGTATATCTGTCAGCTTCCTCTGCCATACCTTCGTCCATCTCATCTAATGTCATAGTAGTATGGACGTCGTATGACTGACTTTCCTCCAGGAGATCTTGCCCTTCAGATACTTGTTTATTTCTTGGAGCAACCTGAACCACAAACCACCATTTTCGCTCTCGAGGATCCGATACAAAGACCACTTGCTCGCAATGTTCGGGGAGAGCAAATGTGTCGCTCGCATCTATCCAAATCTTTGTAGAATCTATTTGCACAAGTTTGTTTCCATCTCTGCGTACCGTTGCATTGCGACCAGAAGTAATCACCTTGAACCACTTCACATCCAACAAAAACATCTCAAACCGCTTGAAGCTTACTTTCAGAATATCTAACACCAGACCACAGTAATCCAGGTTGCTAGTGCTCTCATTCATGTCTCTAGCACTGGCCCTGCTCTTTTGCATGAAACTAACCATTACCCCACTGTCAAATGTGTTTCTTCTGCTATCAATTTGTTGTGTTCTGAAATGCTTTCCATGCGACCACAGTGCCATGTATGTATGATACTTCCAGTCACATCCAATAGCCAGCTCTTCCTCTACTAGAGATTTGGGTTCTCCGATCTGTCGAGTTGCTCTCACTGTCTTGTCCAACCATGCCATTGTAGGGAATTCAGGTAGAGGAGCGAGATAGTCTGGCAAGGGTAAGCCTCTAGTCGTTCGACTTTGTCTGAAATCCTGTCGCTCTAGATTGCATCTCTCTTTCTCTTCTTCGTACCTTTCAAGCCATTTTTGCATCGGCGCTGAATTTAGTATACAGAACTTCATGATCTTTTCTCGCATGGCCAGGTTCATTTTCTTTGGCACCCCTTGCCCTTGCGGCTCCTCTCCCACCAGTCTTGCATCCTCCTCATCGCTCCACAGTCGAGGCATTTCTGGGTCAGAAACGGATAGAAATTCGGTCGTCAATACAAGAGACTCTTGCACAAGCCATCCTTCTGCCATGCTCCCCTCTGGACGCGCTTTTTGGCGAACAAAACCCTTAAGTGTTTTCATGAACCGCTCTAGAAAGAACATCCAACGGCTGTGGACTGTACCTGCCACTGCAACCTCATCTACTACATGGACGAGCAAGTGCATTTGGATAGTTAGGCAGCTCGTGGGTAGATACTTCTCAATCATGCAAACTGCCTCAATGGAGTTAGCCCTTGCGACTGCAATAGATTCCTCTCGTATCTCCTTGGAAGAGATCCACCGCACTAGCTCTGAAATCTTGTATATGTAGGTCCGCACTTCCTCCGTTAAACACCCCTTGATCGCAATTGGAAGAATGAATTGCAAGAACTTATGCCAATCGTGCGATTTCAACCCTGACAGTTGATCGTCACGGGTGAATGCTGTCTTGAGACATCGCATATATCCTGTTGGCGTCCTGAACTCTGAAATCATCCTTTTCACTTGTCGCTCTTCGTTTTTTAGCAATACCCATGGCGCTCTTGGAAGTTTTGTTTGACCAGCTGCATTGGTGAAAGGCCATAGCTCTGGCATCTTTCCAACCGACTGCAAATCATCTCGTGAAGTTCGATTGTCTTTCATTCCCATGATTGTCTTCCAGAGGAGCTCTTCCACATTCTTGAATATATGCATTGGATCCAGCAAATGGTTAATTAGTAGATCACCCCAGTATGGCAACGTATGGAGAATGGACAAACGTTTCATTCCTGGAACAGATTTCCCCTCATGTTGATCCCATCGGCGACGCCACTCTTGTACATGCATAGGACGACATTCGACACGACCCAGCTGGCCTTCGCGCAAGTGATGGCCATTTGGAAGATAACGGTGGTGGCCTTGATAAATTGTCTTTCGAAGAGATGTAGAATAGCGCACATCCAAAGACTGCCCGCAAATTGGACATGCATTGTATCCCGAAGTTGTTAGTCCTGCATATATCAAAGCATGAATCAGGCCAAGGCAAAGGGCTTGCGAATAGCGAGAATTTTGTAAATCAATAACCATTACCAGAAGCTTCTCCGTATCCTGGCCAATCATGCATAGTCCACATAAGAAGTCCATGGATCCTTGCATGTTGTTGTCCTATTGGTTCAACCGCATCTGCTATGTCGATCCCATGGCATAACTCCTGGAGCTCGTCAACTAGTGGAGCTAGATAAACATCCATGTTTTTTGCCTTGAACTTACCAAGTACAATCAAGCTTAAAATCAAATGACCTTTCTTGATAGCAAGCCACGGCGGGAGGTTGTAATTGATAAGGCACACTGGCCAAGTGCTCCATGACGAGCTTCTCAAGCCAAATGGATTGACTCCATCCATTGCCATGCCCAAACGCAAATTGTGTGGTTCACTCTTAAAATGTGGCCAGGTATCTTCAATGTGTCTCCAAGCCTTCAAATCAGCGGGCACCCTAAATGTTGCGTCAGTGGATCTATTCGTAGAATGCCACCGCATCAACTTTGCAATGGAACCACAACGAAACATGCTTTTTATCCTAGGAATAATAGGGAAATGCCGCAACACTTTAGCTAGCACTGTCTCGCCAACTGCATCTTGTTTATAGCGCATTGCTCCGCACTTAGGACACGACAGACAATCTGCGAATTCATTGCGAAAAAGAATGCAATCATTTGGACATGCATGAATCTTGTTGTAGTCCAAGCCAACTGAGGTCAGAAGTTGCTTTGCGTCTGGCTTGGAGGGGGGCATTTCATTGCCAGCCGGGAGAAGTTGCTCCCGCAATAACGTGTTTAAGCCACATTAAATTAAAAAGCTCTCCGAGCACATCACCGTTGCAATCGGAAAATCTCTTTTGTAAATTACGTACCTAAACAAAGCAGTGACGCTTGCATCTGACCACCCGTACACTGACTGAAGATTCAAAAACGCCAGACAAGTACGAAGCACAGATATTTTGGTGCCTTCATAGATTGGTTGACGTGCCAACTTCCTCACATGTCTTCAGGAGAAAGGCGCACGGCTTCTGGTGCTGCTTCGTTCGCATTCTCCTCGCTTGCCTGGAAGAAGGCATCCAGTATCTCCTCCATGCTGTCGTCTTCTGTTTGTAAGCCCTTTTCTGCTTCCATCCGTGGCTCTATATTGGTTGGACCTTCAGGCATAATCTTTTTTCTCTCTCTCTCTCAGATGTAGGTGCTATGTCGCGGAAATCAATGCCCGTTCCGTAGGAGTCGTATCGCAGATTCTGTACGGTTTCTCTAGCAAACTCTCCGTACTTGTGCACATGCTCATTACATATCCTACGCTTGCGCAGGATTTGATACTTGCAGAGCGTGCACGAGCATGCAATCTTTTCCTCCATGTTAGTTGATGACGTTGCCATCTACAATGATTATGAATTTTGTTTTAATATATATATATATATATATATACTCCTCACAATGTAAACTACCTCGCATTCTCTAGTCTTGCCCAATCTCCGTACACCTCGGTCCATAGGTGTACGGAGATCAGGACCACCAGGTCAAAATCTCGTCTTTATTGGTCAAATCCTATATGGGTAGACACATACGTGTACTCCCAGGTGTACATGGCAATGCATGTAGCAGGCAAAACCCCTTTGCCTCTTTTAGTTCCATAGTTTCTTCTCTGTCTACGTACCCTATCTCTCGTTCTTTCTCTCTCGATCTCGCTCTCGCTATCTCTCTTTCTCTCTTGATCTCGCTCTCACTATCTCTCTTTCTCTCTCTCTCTCGATCTCGCTCTCGCTATCTCTCTTTCTCTATTTTCCTATCTCTCTCTATTTCTCTATTTTCCTATTTCTCTGCCATAACTCCTAGAGCTCCACTTCCCTATCTCTCTCTCTCTCTCTCTCTCTCTCTCTCTCTCTATATATATATATATATATATATATATATATATATATATATATATATATATATATATATATATATATATATAACTCTCTTTCTCTATCTCTCTATTTCCTATCTCTCTCTCTTTCTCTCTCTCTCTCTACTTACCTCTCTCTCTCGCTCTCTACTTCCTTATCTCTCTAATGATCGACGAGCGACTGATCTAGGGAGATCTAGACGCCCACGACTACGGAGGACTACACAACATCGACAGAGGCTGCATCAGAGGATCTAGCTAGGTCACTTTGGCTCGACATGCACAACGCCCGGTCAGAGTACTGACCACGGAGGAGATCTACCTATCCCAACTAGCTCGTTTAGCCGTTTAGTCCACACCCAGCAGTTTAGGATTCCATAATATTTTATTTTGTCATCTTCTTACTCTGACTTTGTATCAGATCCATCACATTGTAACTTTCTTGTCTCATGTCTCATAGGTCACTTTGGCCTTTCGAAGACGTTAATATAACATTTCATTTCATTTCTCTCTTTAATTTTCTTTGCTTTAATTTTAATTTCCTAAGCATACATTAATTCTCTCTCTCTCTCTCTCTCTCTCTCTCTCTCTCTCTCTCTCTCTCTCTCTCTCTCTCTCTTTTATTACCTACACACACACACACATTTCTCTCTCTCTCTCTCTCTCTCTCTCTCTCTCTCTCTCTCTCTCTCTCTCTCTCTCTCTTTGATTACCTACACACACACACACACATCTCTCTCTCTCTCTCAGTGCAGCCGTTTTTTGACCTAGTAGACAGCAGTCCACTCTTTTGATCATAACTTCTTCATCCGAACTCCGATTTGGGTGATCTATAGCCTCAATCGAAGAGCACGAAGTCCTCTACGCATTGATGTAAAGACATAAATTTTCAGAGTTATGGAAGGCGTTTCTGTAGCAGCATTTCCAAAGTGAACAGGTTCAACAAAATTGATTCTCATCTCCTATTTTACATACAATGTCTTCCGGCACTCGCAAGGGTTCTTCTTCTTCAACAAGGTCCACAACCATTGTGGAAAATGATCCAAAATCTCCTAAGTGTGGAGATAGCAACACAACCACCCAACCAACGACATCGGAAACCATGATCATGGCATACTTGGTATCATTGCAAGAGACCGTAAACAAACAAGGTGAAGACTTACGAGCACTTGCAATGGAGAATGGCACACTAAGGGTACTTGTGGTTGAGAATGAGAATCTCAAGAGGACACTTGAGATGCAAACAACATGTTTGATGCAACTTGAAGAGGAAGTCAAGGAATGTAAACGCTCTCTTGTGGACTTGAATGCTTTGAAGGAGCGGATGAGCAAAGTAGAGCATGACCATGTATTGAAAGAGGAGAAATTTGACACTATGAGCCGGGATGTATGCGACATGAAAAATGTATGCACAAACAAGTCTTGGGCTGATGTATGTGGTAGCAATGTGGTTTCTAATTCCTCACTCATGCAAGCTATGGTTCAAACAAAGAATGTTGAGAATGTGGATGTGGAGGAGTTGAAGGAACGGGAGCGACGTTCCAAGAACATTGTTATTCGTGGAATTCCCGAAGAGAAGTTAGAGACACCTCCTTCTCTTGCCATTGTTATTGAAGATTTCTTCAAAACCCACTTTGGCATGTCCGGAGTTATGGTCTATGGAGCACATAGAGTGGGGAAGCAAGGAGCTCCTCGCTCGGGAGAACGGCCAATTGTATGCACCATGCCGGATGAGACCAAGCGAAAGATTATCCTTTATAATAGTTGGATCTATTTGAGGGATACAAAATGTTTTGTATGTGAAGATCGCACTATTAAGCAACAAAATATGCGTCGCAAGGCATATGAGGAAAAGAATAATAAAAACAAGGAGATATCTCATAAAGAAAATGTGCCCAAGGAGGAGGCAAGTCTCTCAAGCAAATAGGGATGCGTGACCTATGAGACCGAGTTACAATTGAAAATATGCTTTTGAAATTGTAATGGATACCCATGGAATGCGGGGGTTGGCATTGATGAACTAACAAGCAAAGCCGATGTTGTACTTCTTTTTGAAACTTGGGAGCATGATACACAAAGGATTAACGGCTTGGAGGATTACAATGTACATTCATTGATGTGGTCAAAGAATCTCAAGCAACGAAGAGGACAAGGAGGGTTAGCATGTATGGTTAAGAAAGGATTGGAATATTTTGTATCAATTGTGAAAGATGACAAGTACAAACGTTATGTATGGCTGAAAATTATGACACCAAAAAGAGCACCCATTTTTGTAGCCGGTTGCTACATTCCTCATCATGATTCTCCCTTTTATGCTTGCATGGATAGAGATCAACCATTTTCTGATTTGGAAGAGGACATTGCTTATTTCAAAGGTGAAGGTGATGTTATTGTATTTGGGGATATGAATGCTCGCACAAAAACATTGCAACATGATACTCAACAATTTGATATGCCATACATTTCAAGGGAGTTGGAGGAAGTTCACTTGTATGATCGTACTTCAATGGATGAGAAAGAGCCGGATCACTATGGAAAGTTACTTTTACACATGTGTAATAGTACGGGTATGCTCATTGCCAATGGTGTATCTTTGTGGAGTGGAACCAATGGATTTACATGTAGAAGACATAATGGGGATAGTGTGATTGACTATATGCTACTCTCTGAAGCCATCATGTATCGCATAAAGAGTTTTATGTTTGGTCAATGGACCCCGGAATCCGACCATCGCACCTTATGTATTGACCTTTCATGTGGAGAAGCAACTAAGCATGATAATCTCAGCCAAAGGAAAGAGAAGTTATCACTATGTATGGATTTCAAACGGGCACCAATGTACATTGAAATGGTTGAGCAAAAATTATGGATGACAAAGCTTCAATGTGATGCACCATTGGAAACTAAATGGGAAGCTTTCAAGAAAGCTATTTGTTCTTGTGCGGAAGAATGCTTTGCCATAAAGCATCTCCATGGTATCAACAAAGATAGATCACGCAAAAGGTGGTTTGATAAAGAATGTCAAGATGCTCGAAAGTCCTTGATAAAGCTTGATGCAACTATGGACAAAGACAACTATCAAAGTCATTTGCATACATACAAGGCATTGATTCAAAAGAAGAGAAGAAGATGGGAAGTAAAGCAACAAGAATTTCAAGTCCAAGAAAAGGCACATGCATGTGGAAGATTTTGGAGAAACTTGAGAGGCAAGCGGGTTGAGAATTTTGGTAACTTGAGTCTAGTGGATATGTACACACATTGTAGGCAATTATATGAGCAAGAAAATACTGAAAAAATACCATTTTATGGTTCACTCCCATGTATGCCGTCTTTTTTTACTATTGAGGATGTATGCGGTGGGCTTGAAAAGTTGGCCACTCGCAAAGCGGGAGATCTTCAAGGTATCAAGCCGGAGATGATCAAATGGACGGGAGATTTTACCCATGAGTGGATGTGTGATATGTTCAACCTTGCACTTCAACATGGTATGCCTTATGATTGGAGTACTAATTGGGTTAAGCCTTTGCATAAAGGAGGGGATGTAAAGAATGTAAGCAACTACCGGACTATAATGATTGGGTCTCTTATGGCAAAGTTGTTTGGGTGCATAATGGATATGAAATTGAGTGATTGGGCTGAAGAGAATGACAAGCGTGCAAAGGGACAAGCGGGTTTTCGTCGATGCCATAGCACCATTGATCATCTTGTCACTCTTCGTGTTCTCATGGAGGAAAGTCGGTTGAAAGGCAAGAGATTGTATTGTTGTTTTGTGGACTTTAAGAAAGCCTTTGATATGATTCCACGTAACAATTTGTGGAGAAGGATGGAAGAACTCCAAGTGCCAAGTGAGTTTATGCTTGCGGTTTCTCGAATCTATGAGAAGGTGATTTGTCAATTGCGCATGGGAAGAGAAATTTCAGAAATTTTTGTAAGCACTATTGGGGTTAAACAAGGATGTCCATTGTCACCAACTCTCTTTGGTCTATGCATCGATCAATTGGAACAAATGGTACTTGACTTTATGCAAGAAGAAGGCATTGAAGAGGTCACTATTTGCAATGCGGTAATCATGCTTTTGTTGTATGCGGATGATGTAGTGCTTCTAGCGCACACTTTAGAAGATGCACAAAAGCTTATGGTTGTCCTTGAGAACTTTTGCTTGCATAGTGGGCTGATTGTAAATGAATCCAAAACAAAGGTTATGCTTGTGAAAGCCAACCATAAGGAGAAGCCATGCATTGTGTACAACAACGAGACACTTGAAGTTGTTGAGAGCTTTAAGTACCTTGGCCTTGAGGTTCCATCCAATCACAAGTGGCATGAATGTGCTATGCGTCGTTTGGAAGTGGGAAAGAGATCATATTATGCATTTGAGAACATGTGTAATGTGGGAAACATCAAGTGTTGGGTTCTCAAGAAGTATCTTTTTGATGCATTGGTGACACCGGTTCTTCTTTATGGAGTTGA
The DNA here is from genome assembly GCF_014529385.1 of Adiantum capillus-veneris. Classification (NCBI taxonomy): domain Eukaryota; kingdom Viridiplantae; phylum Streptophyta; class Polypodiopsida; order Polypodiales; family Pteridaceae; genus Adiantum; species Adiantum capillus-veneris. Next base: position 112,079,244 of record NC_140947.1, on the reverse strand, counting down.
AGTGTGGGGCGGGAGCATCTCAAAGTCTACTTGGAAAGAGTTTGAGAATGTCCAAAAGAGTTTTCTTACAAACTTTCTCCAAGTTAAGACACAAACACCATATATGCTCCTACTTCTTGAGTCGGGATCTCTTCCAATTGAGGTTATGGGCATGGAAAGGGTTGTGGAGTACATGATAAAGATGCGTCAAAACCCCTCACATCGACTTCCTACAATTGCATGGGAAGCAAGCAAAAAAGTTCAAAAGACGCATAAAAGCAAGATCTTGAGCACGGGATGGATGCAAGACATAAAGAAGTGGTTTGGGAGATGGGATGCATTATACTTGCTACATGATGCTTCAATTGACTCTCAAGTGAATGAAGCTTTTCTACAACGCCAATGTATTACGGCTTGGGAGAAATCCGGTGGGTCACGCTTCATACATTACACCACCTATATTGCCCCCAACTACAAAACCATGTTCTTCGCTGAGAGAGGAAACCGTACTCACACTTACATGCTTGAGCCTATTCCCTTGTCCGCGATACGCACTATCGCAGCAATTCGGCTTAGCTCCCATTTCCTTCGATGCGAGATAGGGCGTTGGGGCAATGGAGAAGAGTCAAATCGATTGTGCACATTATGCTCACTGCAAGTTCGAGAGTCTGAGTACCACACACTACTAGAGTGCTCAGCTTTTGATCACATCCGAACTTGCTTCTCTCACATTTTCAGCCATAACTTAGACCTACACACTTTCCTCTCCCAGCCAAAGTGTGGGCTCTCCATTGCGACTCTCATCACTACAATTTTGGAGCATCGAGAGTCACTCATCAGCCATACACATACTACATCACATGTAACTTTGGTCCCATAGGTCATATTTGACCTCCGAGGACGATAATAAAATCTATCTATCTATCTATCTATCTCTCTCTCTCTCTCTCTCTCTCTCTCTCTCTCTCTCTCTCTCTCTCTCTCTCTCTCTCTCTCTCTTTCCTACACACACACACACACACACCCGCTCTCTCTCTCTCTATTTCCTACACACACACACATACACACACCTCTCTCTCTCTCTCTTTCCTACACACACACACACCGCTCTCTCTCTCTCTCTCTCTCTCTCTCTCTCTCTCTCTCTCTCTCTCTCTCTCTCTCTCTCTCTCTCTCTCTCTCTCTTTCCTACACACACACACACACAATGTAGAGGTAGAGAGAGAGAGAGAGAGGGGTTGGGGAGGGTGGAGATGGACATAATACCTGCGCAGCAGGTTTCGGCCAAGACCCGAGCAGGCGAAAATGGCCCCTGCGCGCGGGTTTCGCTTTTTTTCTCCAAATTTTTTTGCGTCGCTATACGCGTCGATATACGTGTCGCTATACGCGTGGCAAATAAAGCCTTTCCACGCATATATCGACGCACACTGCGACGTGTATAGCGACGCGTATTGCGATGCCCGCTAATGTCGTTGATATATGCGTGGAAAAGCATGGCCGTCGATATAGACGCGTCGATATCTTCATTTAGTGTTGTATTGAGATAGGAAAGGTTTTGAGGGAGGGTGCGAAGTAGGCGTTCAGAGAGCAAGCGGCCAAGATGATAAAGGTGATTCGGAGGGTCTGAAATGGAGCAAAGGCTTGGTGGTGCACAAAATGGCGATGTGAGGCTAGAGTAGAGTAAGCAATGTTTATGAAGTTGATTTCGGGCTTGCAGAGGGTCGAAGTGGAGGGTGCAATGCTTGGTGGTCAGATTCTCGATCAAGTGGTGATTGCAAGCATGCAATGCAGCAGGGAAAGGAGCCATTTGATGGAAAATTTTATGGGTAAAGGGTGGCTATCAGAGGGAAGAAGGGTGCAATGTTTGGTTGGGTTAAGCAAAGGCAATTCGTGGACAGGGTGATGCAAATTGGTAAGTAAGGGCAATCAGCGAAAGCATGGAGATAAGTGTGGGCTCGCACAGGCGCTCCAGGAGGAGGCTACGATGATACCATGTAGAAGTTAGTGAGAGCGAGAGATAGAAGACTTATCTATTACACAGGGGCCGCAAGTACACCATGGCCGTCAATACACAGAGACGCACTCACTGATTTGAATCGACGTTATATTATGTTCGTTCATTTACATTTTTATAACAAAGCATTGGCGTCCCTTCTTGCGTTCACATGTGGACGAGTATTAACTTATTCAAATCTCACAAAGAGCTATTTCCAATGTGTGCCAAGTTACGACATTTCTTTCGAGTTTGACATAGAATACAGGGTAGTTAGTAAGAAACACTCCCCAATGAGCCAGCAATTTCTTTAAGGCAAGGCCACAGAAAAGCTGTAGAATCCAAAACATCATCCCATCCTGGATGCTTACTCCGCAATAACATTTACAAGTTGCCAATGGAAAACATAAACCATGTGGATAAATAGGATGAAAGTGGGGATAGAAAAAAAAGTAGTTTGGCATTCCTGGTTACTTTGTTAGCGTTGTAGCCTCTTTTGAATTCTCGAGCTCTCAAGCCTCCACATGGTCAGAGCTTTTTCTACTATTTTAAATGCTCTCTCTCTCTCTCTCTCTCTCTCTCTCTCTCTCTCTCTCTCTCTCTCTCTCTCTCTCTCTCTCTCTCACACACACACACACACACACACACACACACACACAAGAGCGGCAAACACAGTCCTGTTTTTCATTCTGAAATAGTAATTCAGATCTAGGAGCAGGAGGATCTAGTCCCTCTCTCTCTCTCTTACACACACACGCGCCCTGTGCACAAGGAGCTTTGGACGACTTACCATATGGCAAAAAATATATAATTGCTAGATATATTACTAGTTTCAATACACACATCTAGCAAAAGTGCAAACTAGTAAGCGTGAGAATACTCCTAGATGCTTCAAGTAGTAATTTTCTTACCATATAGTAAGTTGAGTAGCTATATGGTAAGATACACTACAACAGGCTATTCATATTAGCGACGCTCACACAGCGACGCTCAAAAACAAAATTCTCGGCGTTGCTATGAGCGTCGCAAATTTACTTGTAAATTTGCGACGCTCATAGCGACGCAGGCTGGGCTAAAAAAATAACAGAGAGCGCCCAAAAACTCAGATCTCAGATCTGAGTTTTTCGGCGCCCTCAAGCAAGAGCAGGTAACGCTCTCTCTCTCTCTCTCTCTCTCTCTCTCTCTCTCTCTCTCTCTCTCTCTCTCTCTCTCTCTCTCTCTCTCTCTCTCTCTCTCTCTTCTCCTCCACACACACACACACGAGGAGAGGAAGGAGAGCCAAGTATGCTCCTTCCCTCTCCTCACTCTCATGTTCCCTTCCCCTCTTTCTCTCTCCCTCTCTCTCTCTCTCTCTCTCTCTCTCTCTCTCACACACACACACACACACACACACACATAGTGTTTTTGAGAGAGATAGAGAGAGAGAAAGAGTACAAATATAAACAAAAACGCACACACACATACATAAACAAAGAATGCACACACACATTGAAAGAGGAAAAGAGAGAGAGAACATGCATAAACAAAAAACGCACACATTGAGAGAGGAAAAGAGATAGAAAACAGGCATAAACAAAAAAACGCACACACATTGAGAGAGAAAAAGAGAGAAACTAATTTAACGTCGTAGGAAACTAATTAAAATTAAAAGACCTAAAGATCTAGCCGACGAGGAGTTGAACTCAAGACCTATTATTCAAGAGGGAAATGGCATAACCAATCTATCATACTTGGCATGGGTGATAGAAAGGTTATACCATTTATCTCTTTTTACTGGCACACACATCCACACATGCGCACACACACAAGAAGAAGAGAGTTATAACGTCGTAGGAAACTATCCTAAAAGACGTTAAAGATTAGGTTAGATGTCTTCAGAAGATAGGGAAGAAGGTGGATCTTCAGGGCGGCAAGAGTCACTACATCCCCGACAATGACCATCTAGACAACCTCTAGTCATTCAACAGCAACTTCAAAGTTAGTAACAAGAGCAAGAACGGTCCAAAGGGCCAATTGCTGTCGTCAGATGTGGATGAAGATAAGGCAGCGTCACTGCCGGAAGTTAACTCTCACATCTTTAGTGATGAGAATGCCAACTCTTGCCGAGTTATGTGAAAAATAAGTTTTAAGGTTCTTATAATCCCTGTTAGTTTAGTTCTTTGTTTTAAATATAACATAATTTACGTTAGATTTAGATTTATGTTATATTAGATTAGACTTAGGTTTATTTAGGTTTACGCACACACACACACACACACAAGAAGAAGAGAGTTTTAACGTCGTAAGAAACTATCCCAAAAGACGTTAAAGATTAGGTTAGATGTAGACTCACGTTAAATTAGATTTAGGTTTATTTTTAGTAAGATTTACGTTTATTTAGATTTACGCTTATTTACGTTAGATCGAGTCCACGCAAGAATTACTTACGGTTTAGGGTTTAGAGTTAGACGAACAGTAAAAAGATCTACTGTGAAAAGATGTTAAGATGCTATGAAGTGCTACAGCTAGAGAAGAGGCAAAGGGGTTTTGTCCACTACATGCAGTATCATGTAGACGTGGGTCTGTAGATGTCTTGTACCCACAAATATAGGTATTGACCAATAAATAAAGACGAGATTATAACCCGGTGGTTCTGATTTCCGTGCACCTCTAGACCGAGGTGTGCGGGGATTGGACATGACTAGAGAATGTGAGGTAGAGAGAGAGAGAGAGAGATAAGACGAAGAATGCCAATAGAATATTAAATTTGTTGTCCACGTTATAAGATTTTTATCCTCATTATGAGTAGTGACGAGGATGTGGGACCGTCCAACCGAAACACCTATCTCTCAACGAGGGTCTTATGTCCTTGTAATCAATGCAAGCATGATGTGCGACGGACAAGACGTGTTTCTTTGCAGCACGTTCGCGAAATTGGAGAATTCGATCCATCTATTATAGATCGAGTTGTTGCCAGTTATAACTCGTCGGACTCTGACGCTGGCCAACAAGCAGCAATCTTGCAACCCAATAGACGTGTTCGCAGGCGCTTTGGTCAAGCAGCATATGTGAGGCCACAAGATGTAGCCTCTGACAGCTCGGGGGATGATCATGCAGAGCACATTCCCAACGAGGCAATGTTTGAGCCCGAGATTGATGAAATGATCGAGACGATCATGGATTCAGAAAGGCTTATCCATGATGATATGAAAAGTGAAGCCGATACGCCATTGTATAATGGAGCACGTATGTCTAGATTGAAAGCACTCCTGGTTCTTCTCAACATGCAGGCAAAGTTTGGATGGAGTGACACTATTGTCACAGCGCTTTTCAGGTGATCTATTACAATTAGTTTACTTTAATAAAACTCTAAATGTATAATGATCTGATAGATTTTTACAAGACTGTATCGTATTTTTATGTTGTGTAGATTGCTTAAAGAGCACATACTACCAGCTGACAATGTGATGCCAGATTCCCGAGATGAAGCAAGAAAGATTTTGCGAAACTTGGGGATGGATTACAATTCTATCCACGCTTGTCCTAATGACTGCATTCTTTTCAGAGGGGAATACATAGACATGGAGAAGTGTCCAAAATGTGATTCCGAAAGATATCGAGTAGATCTCCACGGGACAAAAATTCCACAAAAGGTTTTGCGACATTTTCCTCTGCTTCCTCACATCAAGCATTTCTTCGAATGTAAGTCCATGGCCGCCCTAGCATCATGGCATGAGGAGAATAAATCTTCGGATGGTGTGCTACGAATTCCTGCAGATTGCGCAGCCTAGAAACATATAGATGGAACATGGTCGGAATTTGCCAGGGAAGCTCGAAATTTGCGCTTAGGCCTAGCTATGGATGGCGTAAATCCATTTGGTCAAAGATCAACATCTTACAGTGTATGGCCCGTTGTCATCGTCAACTACAACATTCCCCCGTGGTTGACTACGAAGAAGGGGCACCTATGGCTAAGCTTGATTGTGCCAGGGCGATATAAAGTGGAGAATATGGATGTGTATCTTCGTCCACCATTGGAAGAGCTACAACAATTGTGGATTGGCATAGAGGTGGTGGATATGAGCCGACACACAGGACGATGGAATGCTTTGATCAGAGGCATTCTAATGTGGACCATGCATGACTATCCCGGGCTAACGGAATGCTCAGGTGATCTATTGACACTCCTCACTCAGACACTGTAAATCTTGTTTTTTCCCATAGTTGATCTATTATCATGTGTATACATGCAGGGATTCAAACAAGCGGATACAGAGCATGTGTCACATGTGGACCTAGACTGAATGCACGTAGGGCGCCCTCACTGAAGAAGGAAATCTACGAAGGTCATCAAGCGTATCTTCCAGAGAATCATGTGTTACGCGACGGCTTTTTGGGAAGAGAGCCACCAAGGATGTCTGCACAAGCATGGTTAGAGCAGAAGGAGATGTGCGATGACGGATTTCCTCCACGGATGAAGAGACTATCTCTATAGTATGAGTTACCATACTGGCCCCGACTCATGATCAATCACTTGCTCGATCCAATGCACATATTCAGGAATGTGGGTAATCTACTATGGGACCATCTGACCTGCAAGAAAGATACTTTGGGAGCCAGAGTTAACCTTAGAAATGTGGATCGTATGGAGCAATATTGGCCGCAAACAGCGTCTGATGGATCGATAAAACTCCCTAAAGCACCATGGATTTTCACAGGAGCCCAAGAACGCAAAGTAAAAGAGACCATTTGATCTTTGCGGACCCCCACTGGCGTAATGCACTCGCTCCGAACGTGTTTTACTAAAGAAGGAAAGCTTACCGGTTTGAAGTCACACAATTGGCATAAAATGTGTCAGGTACATTCATAGTGGACCTTAATATCATTGCATAAAATGTGGACTTTAATATCATTGTTGCACATACTTTACAGTTTATTTTACCGGTTGCCATTGAGGGATGTTTGTCTCTCGACATCCGTAACACAATCTACAAACTTGCAAAGCTGGTGCAATGGATCTCACAAAAGGAGATCAATGTACGTAGACTCCATACCATTCGCCAAACTAAATGCTGCGAAGCTTGTGTGCATGTTTGAGAAACATTTTCCTACTACTATGCTAACCATTCAGGTGCATCTTCTTGTTCACATAGTTGATGAGGTGGAAATAGCTGGCACAGTTCATTCCAGATGGATGTTCTTCTTAGAACGTTTCATGAAAATGCTTAAGGGATATGTGCGTCAAAAGGCACGTCCGGAGGGTAGCATGGCAGAAGGTTGGTTGGTATCAGAGTCCCTAGTGTACATTGGAGAGTGGCTAGACGGATTTGATAAAGCCCGGGACACGCTATGGCGAACCATAGATGATGAGCGCATATCTGGGATTGTCATGTGCAATCTCGGTGTTGAGAAGAAGATGACAGAAGATCTAGAGGCTAAAATAAACCGATTTTGTATGCTTCACAATCCAGTGATGCAAAAGTGGATTTCACAATATGAGGATGCAAAGCAAGAGCGACAAAGGGCACGAATCGAGTGGAGACGGGGAAGACGACCACCGATGCACTATCCGACGGTTTTGGAGAGCCTACCAACATTCATGAGCTTAAGATGGTTGCGCAACCAATTGAAAAGCGCACAACAATGCGGTGACGAAGTGACTGAGGAAGAGTGGGAGTACTCTCGGGGTTGCGCGACCAAGGTAAGTTTGCAATGTACGACTAGCTAGTGACTTTATTTCTAAACGTTTGAACGGCCACTCATAATCTTTGTTCGTTGTAGTATAAGTCATACACAGCAGCATGGTGTAACGGTCGACATTTTAGGGTGCAACGGATCGACAAAAAGCGTTTTACTCAAGATTGTGGAATCATGGCAAAATTTGAACAGTCTAGTCGACGACGTTCCTCTGATGCAGATCCTGTGGTGGCGGAACTCCCTTACCTTGGCACGCTACAAGAAATTTTGAGGATCGATTACAAAGGATTTTTTGTCGACTTGTTCGACGTGCAATGGTTCAAGATAATCATGGAGGGTCGCAACGCTACTGTGCGTAGAGGAGAGTCTGGTTTTCTTGAGGTGGATTCTACTAAGAAATGGACTGACCTAAGAGACACTTTCATACTACCCGAGCATTGTGAACAAGTATGTAAATAGTTAACATCCCCCTTTTACAAGTTATGTAATAAAGCTCTCATGTAAGTTATGTGGCTCTGGCAGGTAATATTTCATCCTACAAAGTCTACATCAAACTGGTGGTACGTCATAGAGGTAGCCCCTCGTAGTGCAAGGACGTATGAAGGCTACCATGTGCCAATCACAACGGCATCAATGGAGGAGATCAGAGAAGATGCTCAATCAGAAGCCGCTGCGGTGGTGCCAGACGAGCATCAAGATGCTACTACTCTATATGGGGTGCATGCAGAGGAGCTACAAAATAAAACAGAGGATATGTGTTTAAACTGAGAGCTCTATATAGATATAGGAAGTTATGCTAAGTTATGCGAGGATGAGAGAGAGATCTCTTAAAGCCACAAATATTGTATTTGAACAATTTTTCTCCGTGTTGTAAAAGCTCTGGCTCTCTAAGTACCTTCCATGGTGTATAACGCTCTTTTCTACTCGCGCTCACATCTTTTGATTGAAAATTCTGAGTTTTCGAATTGCCTCTTCTATCACTCAATTCATTGCATCATTGTATTTATATGCGTCATTACGTCATTGTATTTAATGGTCTTTGCGTCATTGTCTACTCTATTCATTCAATATTAAGTTTAAATATTTGTGTGTTTAATGCAGGTATGGATGATGAGGAGTTTCTTTCTTCTTTGTCACCGCAGTAGAGACAGTGGTACGTGGAGCGTCATCGCTCCGGCGCATCATCGCGCGTTCCTACTCCATCCGCATCTCCCTATCTTTCGGAGCATTCGGCGCGCTCCGAAGCTTCGGCGTCGACGAGACGATCTTCACACTCGTCTAGACACCGGCGCTCTAGTGGTGGCGGTGGCGGTTGTTGTGGGGATCCCGCCGCCGATGCCTCCACACCGCCTCGTGTTCGACGAGGCTCTTTACCCTCCCCTTCTTTGCCCGCCCCCACACCAGCCACAGCATGGCCATCTACGCCAGGTTTTGCGCGGCTGGCTGTTCCTAGCATCTACACACCTCTACCTACTCCGCCAGGAGCCACCTCACTCGACACACCTCGCTTCGGGGCCCAGACGCTGATGGAGACACCTGACGTCCATACCCCCATCGACACGCCGCTAGAGACCCCTGCCGGGACACCCAGGTTCACGCGTCACCGGCCAAAGGGCTTGCCTTACTCTGTCGACTTCAGCGGTGGCATCATCATGGATGATGACGGCAAGAAGGTGATCTCGCGCATGCGTGGTCTTTGCTCTCAGCTGTTTAGACACTACATACTAAACAAATGGAGTGAAGTACCAAGTGATTTAAAAAACACAGTCATCAGCATACTTCATGATGAGTTTCCCGTTCCAACACGGGATCAGCGCTTCAATGAAGACCTGATGAAGATTCGAATGCGCGAATACTGCAAACACAAGTGTTTCGAAGTGCAAAAAGCAATCAAGCATGGGTGGAACAGGCCAGATTGGCTGGCCAAAGAAGATTGGAAGAATGCGAAGAAAGCAGCGTGCTAGAATCCTGACAAGTGGAAGCAACAAAAGGATGCAGCCAGAGCGTGAGTAGAGGCAGGGAGCTCGCACCACTTGGGGAGCGGTGGATGGGCATCATTTGAGGCCGATTTTGTAAGTGTTTTCGCATTGCTCTTTATGTTCGATAGTTTAGGGTTTATGAGTTTTTTAATTCTAACATAATGAAATCTTTGTATGTTTTGACAGTGGTCGATGACAGGACGTGATCCCACACCGTACGAGCGCGAGTACGCAGGCAGGAAGGGCTTAAACGCCCTGATGGACATTCTCAGTTCTCGCGGCGGCATGGTTAGTATTAGGCTTTACTCTTTTCTATTTTTTGTATTGTTTTATAAATGTCGTTATATGTTTATACTTACTGAAAGCTGTCTTATTGTCTTTTTTTGCAGAATCCGATAGATACTCCGCTTGGACGCGATGAGACGTCTGACTAGACGACGTCAGTTTAACCGTAGCTAGATAGCATTAGTTTAGGGTTTCTCATAGCTTATGTATCATGAGATGGATTTTATACGTCTTTTTGAACCATGTATATTATTACATTTGTCACCGCAGTTCATTTTGCTAATCAATTCTTTATGCCTATGATGTTGTACAATTGTCATTATTACATTTGCCAATCAATTCATTTTGCCTATGATGTGTACAATTGTCAATTTTACGCTTGTCAATTTTACGCTTGTCAATTTTGCAAACAATGCGTCTTGTGGGTGACTATTTTGGGTCTATTATCTATCCTTGCACTTTTTTTAAAAAGTGAATCAAGTACAATATGGTTGATGGGTGGCAGGGCATTCAATGCCCTGTCACCAAAAAAAAATTCTCTCGGGCGTCGCTATAACCGTCGCTATTTATGGCTCTGGAGCGTCGCTATAGACTTCTGTGTAAACGTCGCTATAACCGTCGCTATGACCGTCGCTATTAGCGACGGTTTTAGCGACGCCGGGGGTTATAAAAACCCAATGTATTTCCGTCGCTAACAGCGTCACAAGAGCACACAACCTCTTGTAGTGGTGGTGGCCTAAAAATCTGATCATACACAACAGGATATCTCTCCATATATATCTCTACCCTTCTCTCTCTCTCTCTCTCTCTCTCTCTCTCTCTCTCTCTCTCTCTCTCTAGAGTTTCAAGGAATTTCTAAAGCTATTTTATCAATACTCCCTCTCTCTCTCTCTCTCTCTCTCTCTCTCTCTCTCTCTCTCTCTCTCTCTCTCTCTCTCTCTCTCTCTCGGGTTGCAAGGAACGTCTAAAGCTATTCCATCATGCATATTGTTTGATTTTTTCCCTTGAAAATGGATCTCTCCATCACTTTGCATATGCATTACTTCCATCCTTCCTCTTATAATCTCTTTCAATGTATCTAAGTTTTTGTTTTGGTGCTCTAATCATTTAGCTATGTCCTGTTTTTGAAAATTTTCCATGTTTGAGCTAGTGTATTTTATTTTAGATTTCATCATGAAGTCCAAACTGTCAATTTGTTCCCCTCATCTTATTTTCAATCTTTTTTTGTGTGTATTATATGCCACACACACACAAAATATAAGGATTTCTAATAGCTTTTTTGAAAAACATTAGGAAATTTCGGAGGTCATTTGGAGGGCCATATGAAGAGAGAGAAAAATAGAGCGCGTCCAATGAGCATGAAGGCTACGTTACGTAGGAAAGTACCTGGAAAGACTCAAAAAATAGGAAAATAGCATAAAACTTTCACGAAACTAAGATTGTAGCATAGTAATTTCCTTCCTTTTACCGAGCTTTTAGGTGCTTGCGTGTGGTCCCACTTCTGATATTCTCTTATGGTCATTAACGTACTGGAGGGTGACCATTAAGCCCGCACAAGATATTGGAATTTTAAAACACTTTCCCTCCATTAGAATGCTTTAAAAGTGAATCTCCCTCCACTAAAGCTTTTCTCTGAGAGTTATGGCATCCACGTCTTCTCGCCCAAGAGCCTCAAGGTGTTTATTGTCTCTCACACCAACAACCAACAACGGCACTTTGCCTAGAAGGCCAAGTAGTAGCATATCCTCAATTACAATACCAGCTTCAATAAGTGCAGACAACCAATGGGTTGGACAAAGGATAAACAAAGGTTCATGGGTCCTCATGCAACCAAGAAGACCCAAGAGGTCTAGTGGTATCAACGTTTACCGCTCAGCATGGAAGGCCAGGGTGTTGGATTTCAAAGTTGAGATCGGCAAAAGATCTGTAAAGGAAGTTCTTGTTCAGCATGTGTTTACCCATCCAGAGGTGATAGCAAACAGTGGAAATGTATCAGATATACATCAACCACGTTGCAATTGTAAGTACTTTTGACATGTGAACTTACTGATACTCTCATTATAACTTTTCTTATATATTTTGCAATGTTTCTCCCGCTTGTTATGAGTAATGTCTCTACTCTTCACAACTCAATTACATTAGATTTGTCATTTGTACTTATTGATACTCTTAGTGTAACTCTTCTTATATATATTGCAGATGTTTATCCCTCTTCTTATGAGCAATGGGAACCTGTGGAGTGCATAATAGGCCTCTTCCATGTTGTACATGCCCATATTGGTTCTCTACAGTACTCAGAGAGGAGCAGCAAAAGATTGGCTGATGAGGGAATCTTTTTTTATGACCACTTTTACCAACTCAGCTCAGGGAATAAGAATGGCATGTTGGTGAAACTGCCTCTACCAACCGATTGGAACACTGTGGACTGGCCAGTTCCCGAGGAAACAATGGTGGAGGCAATGCGAAGTAAGCTCTACAAGGATATACAAAGGTCTCTACGTAGCTCTATTCCTACCAAACTGGTTAGAATTGCAAACTTTTGTCCTGTTGCACTCTTCATAGAGCTGTTTCATAGCTACAACATCAGAGTTACAAAAACTATGTTCATGTGCAAGTCATTTCAGCAGTCATCCTGTGACAAACTTCTTGACAAAGGATGGCATGCAAAGGAAGAGATTGGTTTACGGTGCGAGGTCGCGCTTGATACTCTAGTTGTCAAGTACATGATTGCAAGCCAATCACTGTTACTCTCATTTTGGTATATGCGATCACAAATGCTAAACGGTAAGTACATTCCTATGGACCAGGTTTCTGCAGGTTTGGAAGATAATCCTACTGTGGATGTGGAAGTGATTGATAAAGAGCATGGCCTACTATTGGTGGTTACAATAAGGGAGCTATGCAGTCTTCAGCATTTGCGAAATGACATCATTGAAGAGTCAATGGACAAGGAACTATCAGATTTTTCCTTTTTCTTAGCTGGCCGTAAGGTGATGCGGCGAAGGGAAAAAGATATTTTGTGCAAAGAGTTGGATGGTCGGGTTGAAGTAGTGTCAATGTAACAGATATTCTTGTAAACCCAAGTGTATACAAATGACTTTCAAGACATGAAGTTTATTGATCTCATTTTTCAATTGTGCCCTGTGAAAATGTGTGCTTGAAATACATTTCTTCACCACGTCAAATCTCTCTCTCTCTCTCTCTCTCTCTCTCTCTCTCTCTCTCTCTCTCTCTCTCTCTATATATATATATATATATATATATATATATATATGTTAGACAAGACAAAGACAGATAGAAGAATCATCTTAATTCATTAGAAAGTACAAACTCGTCCGTGAACAATGGACTGAGATACAATTTCTGTAAGTATGGAATCAGAATGTCTTCAAGGTAAAAATCGAAGGAATGCCCCTCGAAAGAAGGTGGTGAGATAGTTGTTCCCGGCGGATTTAGTTCTCCCTTTTCAGGAGTATCATCAATTAGTAGTGTATTAGTTGCATCAAAGGGTACACCGATTTGGCTAAACGGTTTGTACAAAAGAGGTAATCCTGGTTTTTTAGGATGGTAGTGGCCCTCAACGGTAACGCATTTTCTTTGATCATACAAAAAGGCAAAATCTGACGTGTGTGCTTGGCATACACTGCAAACTATTGCAACTAGTGGCGATAAGTTTTGCCTTTGCATTGAAGACCATATGGCAACTCTGAAGCGGGGAAGAAGAAACTCAATAAATTCCTTGGTTCCTGGACGAACCACGACTCGACAAGTTCCCATCCGAAACGTTTGCAAATCCTCAAAGGGTCCTCTGTCACCGAGAGGCACCCGCATCAGCAGCAATCCATTGACGTCCAAGATAATCAACCTCTGTAAAAGTTAACAAGTACATATAAGTAGTTAGAAGCTGAACATATTTTGCCATACTTGAATAGACATTACCGGAACAACCGTATCTACAGGTAGCAAGGGTCCATACTGGGTCTCTGTAGTGTTCATGTCGTTGTTGCTCTCCTCCGCTTTATCTTCATAGTCATCATTCAAATCTTCATCAGGGGTCTCCCCCATGGCCTTTTCTGCCTGATTCAAGGTTGATCGGCTTGCCTCATACATCCTTGCTTGATCCATATCATTTTGCTCATCCCTAGGCCTGCTTTCCTCATCCATATCCTTTTGCTCATCTATAGGCCTGCTTTCCTCATCTTGGGTTTCAGCCATAGGCTCTTTTGGCTCTTCCACTGGCTGACTTGGCTCTTTCATTGTCTCCTCCGGTTGAACCTTAGCAGCTTCCATATGCTCATTTGTCCTTTCCTCATCCTCGGCTCTTTCATCTTCTACTGATATGACACCCTCGGCCCGATGCGATTCCACTGTATCGGATGTAGGGGTTTGTCGTGGTGGCACGTCATGTTTTGTAAGATCAATAGTGCGCTCATCCAAGCCGCTATCTTCAAGCTCTCTAGGGCTAGACATAGTAAGCAGGTGTTGTATTAAACTTACCCGGTATCTTTGCAAATAATCATATGTGTAGTTTTTTAAAGCACTCTGCAAAATTGAAAGACCACATGGTGAGAATTCTTTTATAGACTAAACCAAAACTAACTGAATGCATTGCGAAATGGGTACCCTAGTCATGAAAGGTTTTAATGCAAAGTAGCTTTGCAGGACATATTCTGCATGGAGAAGACATCTCCAGCCGCAAGAATTTCCATCGGTTTGATTTGGGACAGGTACATCTTTGATTGGGGCCTTGTATAGTTCATACCTTCCACATAGCTTGCCATAGGCAAGCAACAACCTCTTTATACAACTGCACAAAGCAATGTCAAGATGTTAGCATGAGGCTTCAAATTTACATGGATATCTATAATAAACACTTTCTGATACAAAACACTTACAGCCTAATTTCAGGGTGGGTTCCTTTTATTGAATTGAACACCCACACTGCTGGTTGGTCAACATCAAGGCATATGAGACTCCAGTGATGGTTGTTCTCATATGGGAAGATGATCACAGTAACTTCCAGCATAGCACAATGGAGAAACCAGCTCTCAAAGGTCCCAGATGGACTGTTCTTTTGTCTAATAATTACAGACATTTGTGGATCAAGGAGAAACACCTCTGTGTGAGTGTGCAATGGGAGTTGACTTTTGATCAGGCTGCAGAGACTCTACCTGAGTTAGCAAACCTATTATCTGAGTTTTCAAAGCTAGCAAGATAGTAACACTTACTTAAGACAAGCATAGATAATTGTGTCTGAAATCTCAGCATCTGAATTCTGCAATAAATCAATGTCCACCTTTTCCAGAGCTAGCTTTCTGGTTCCATCTACAAATGGTATCTCTGCAAGCAAACCATTCTTCATTGAAAGTAGAGTTTCTTGATTCAATGCCTCTATAGAGAGGGTCACATTGCACTCTGTTTTTTTCTGGGACTCCATTGCTACT